>NC_141187.1:32317500-32722500 GCF_055505025.1 Bos grunniens
TTGTAGCCTCATGGATTTCATGGACACAAGCTTCATTGGCTTTCAGAGCTCTATGTTTTGGAGGGTCATGTTTCAGGTGTTAAGTCTTCAAAGTTAGGGTCCCAGGTGTGGGACACTTTGTTCCTCCAGGAGAAACCGACGGTGGTGACTTCCCACCTGCTTCTATATTGTGGCTCCAAGGGTGGGTTTCATATAGAGATTTTGTCTCTGCCTCTTCTAATGATTTATTTATTTTTTTATCTTCTAATGATTTTAGTTGGGTCTTGTCCTATTCACCTTGTGTATAGGATTTACCCAGCTAGTTTCCACATTTCTTTTCGAAGAAGTTGTTCTGTGTAAAACTGTAGATTCATTGTATCCATGGGAGGAGAGGAGATATGGATCCAGTATGTCATGAGTGAACAGGAACCTTCTACCCTTTTGAACAGCTTCCTCTCTCCTTTTCTCTCTCTTTGCCATTCTTGTTGCTTTGTGTCTCTGTCTGTCCCTCTTTTCCTCATTCTCTAGTTCTTGTGCTATTCAAGTCTTTTTTCTTTTTATACTTTTTATTTTGAAATAATTACAGATCGACGGGAAAGTCCAAAGTTAGTAGAGAGAAGTCTTGAAAATTTGATCTATTTTCTCCCAGTGATTTTATGTTATATAACTATGCTGTGCTGTGCTTAGTTGCTCAGTCGTGTCTGACTCTTTGCAACCCCATGGACTGTAGCCTACCAGGCACCTCTGTCCATGGGGATTCTCCAGGCAAGAATACTGGAGTGGTTGCCATGCCCTCTTCCAAGGAATCTTCCCAACCCAGTGACCAAACTGAGGTCTCCTGCACTGCAGGCAGATTGTTTACCCTCTGCACCACCAGGGAAGCCCAAGATTACTGGAGTGGGTAGCCTGTCCCTTCTCCAGGGGATCTTCCCGACTCAGGCATCTAATGGAGTCTCCTGCTTGCAGGTGGATTCTTTACAGCTGAGCTACCAGGGAAGCCCATTATACAACTCTAATACAATTTAAAAACAAGGAAACTGACATATGTGCATTGTGTGTGTTTAGGTCTATATAAATTTTTCCCCGTGTAGATTCCTGAGGCTACCATCGCAATCAAGATATGGATTTATCCCATCACCACACACATCTTCTTTGTGATAACCCTTTAGGGTATAGTCACAGCTAGTCCCTCCCTTCCCCTGAAAGTGAAAGTCATTCAGTTACATCTAATTCTTTAGCCCCCCTGCACTATACAGTCCATGGAGTTCTCTAGGCTGGAATACTGGAGTGGGTAGCCTTTCTCTTCTCCAAGGAATCTTCCCAACCCAGGAATCAAACCCGGGTCCTCTACATTGCAGATGGATTCTTTACCAACTGAGCTATCAGGGAAGCAGCCCTCTCCCCTGAACCCTCTGTAAAACCATCCCTAACTTCTGGGCAGTACTAATTTGGTCTCTGTCTCTATTATTTTTTTATTTCATGGGTGTTATATAGATGGGATCATATTTAACCTATTAGCACAGACTTATTTTCATTCAACATAATACCCTTGAGATTCATCCAAGATGTGGTGTGTATCAATAGTGTATTCTTTTTTATTGCCAAGTAGTATTCCATGGTATGTATGTACCAGTATTTGTTTAGAATATTTTAGTTGCTTTCAGCTTTTTGCTGTTACAGATAAAGCTGTTATGAATACTTGTGCACAGGATTTTGTGTGGAATAAATTTTTGTTTCTCTGCCATAAATGCCCAAGAGCATGATTACTGGGCATATGGCAAGTGGATATTCAGTTTTTAAAGAAACAGCCAAGCTCTTTTATCAAGTAGCTGCACCATTTTATTTTCTCATTAGTAATGTATGAGTGATTCAACTTTTCCACAATCTCACCAACATTTGGTTTTGTTCCTATATTTTTGATTTTTGTTGTTCTAGTAGGTAGGTGGTGATATGTCTTCATGGTTTTAGTCTGCATTTTGCTGATGATTAGTGATGCTAAACATGTTTTCATGTTTCATCAAGACATCTTTAACATCTGTATATTTACACTGGTGAGTTATTTGCTCAAATGTTTTTTAACTGAGTTATTTTCTTATTGTAGAGTTTTGAGAGTTCTTTGTATATTCAAGATATGAGTGTTTTCTATGAGAAGCAGTTTGAAAATATTTTCTTCCAGTGTGTAGCTTATCTAATTATCCTCTTAACTGTCTTTAATAATGATTTTATTTTGGTGAATCGTCACTTTTAGATTTTTTAAAAAATAGATCATGCTTTTGTTGTATTATATTCCAATGTATTATATTCCAATATAAAACAAGAATTTTGAAAAACAGCATAGGAAAAAAAAAGCATGTAATTTCAAGTAGGCATTCCTGCTGCTGCTGCTAAGTCGCTTCAGTTGTGTCCGATTCTGTGCAACCCAATGGACGGCAGCTCACCAGGCTTCCCTGTCCCTGGGATTCTCCAGGCAAGAACACTGGAGTGGGTTGCCATTTCCTTCTCCAATGCAGGAAAGTGAAAAGTGAAAGTGAAGTCGCTCAGTCCTGTCCAACTCTTCACGACCCCATGGACTGTAGCCTACCAGGCTCCTCTGTCCATGGATTTTCCAGGCAAGAGTACTGGAGTGGGGTGCCATTGCCTTCTCCGAAGCATTCCTAGATAATGTCAAATTATTAGCCAACATTATTTTGCCAATTAATGTTTGCATCAGCAAGATTGAACCAGGAAGAAGTGTTAATAGCAGGTCTATGATTCTTTCCACCTCTGGACACCCTATGACATAATGGTCTTTCCTTGGCCTCCTTATAAATATTATGTTGGGATTTAAATAGTGGCCAGATTACCGAGAAAATTCTAATTAAGACTATTTTAAGGAAGAGATAGTTTCTCCTTACACATAGAATATTATTAAAAAAAAGGATTTATGCTTATATGGGAAATGGCTGGCTATAAAATGTAAGTTAATTATTGAAGTTCTCTGTGCTTTTCTGACTAATAACATATAAAAACCAACATGCTTCAAACCTAAATAGCTTTCTCTGAGATAGCTTATACTACTAAGTAACAGTGGTCTATTACTCTGAAACAAAATGTGTTCTAGTGGGAAAAAGAGATTTTATATTTTTTGAAGCTGCATTTGATGGTTAGGTCAAAGCTTTCCATAGACAGATGTTAAGTATTCCTGCCTTTTGCTTGTATAGTCAAGTGTATACGTTGTTTCGAAATTGATTGATCTTCAAACTTCAGTAGGCACAATACTCTTCAAGTTTCTTTCAATTTACTTGAGCAATTATAGCTATCTTAATTAACTCAATCATGTGCATCGTAAATGCAAAGATGAGTTGAATTGAAGCAAACCACGGAAGTTCCAGAGAAGGCAATGGCACCCCACTCCAGTACTCTTGCCTGGAAAATCCCATGGACAGAGGAGCCTGGAAGGCTGCAGTCCATGGGGTTACACGACTGAGCGACTTCACTTTCACTTTTCTCTTTCCTGCATTGGAGAAGGAAATGGCAACCCACTCCAGTGTTCTTGCCTGGAGAATCCCAGGGACGGGGGAGCCTGATGGGCTGCCGTCAATGGGGTCGCACAGAGTCGGACACGACTGAAGCGACTTAGCAGCAGTAGCAGCACGGAAGTTCCATTTAAAAAGTCAGTAGTTTTTCTGTTTGGTTAAGTAAATTATTGCAACTCTCTGATAGAAATTGAACAATGTTATAAAGGACTTGGTGTTTTTCCTTAGCCACATTAGAAGTTTGGGAGTAAAGTGTGGGTGTTGCCATTTAATATATTACCTTAAAGGTTAGAATCTGCCTAAACTTTAACTCTGTGATCTCTTAGAAGTTGGTTATAATTTGCTGTATGACTCAGGGACTCAAACAGGGCCTCTGTAAATCCTAGTGTGGTAGGATGTGGAGGGAGGCATAAGAGGTAAGGGACATAGGTATACCTATGGCTGATTCATATGATGTTTGGTAGAAGCCAACACAATACTGTAAAGCAATTCTCCTTCAATGAAAAATAAAAACATTTAATTATAAAACAAAAAAAATTTGGTTATGAATATTAGGTGAAAATTAATTTATATTTAAAGTTAAGTAACTGAATGAGTTCTTATTTATATATGCAGTATTTTTTTTTTTTTTTACAATTGTGTGAAAAAATCTCCAGTGTTTAGTAAAATACCTAAGCCATTTAAAGAGGAGAGCTAAGATAACTGCAAAGTCTAGGGAGTTATCTGACCTCTGTCATTTATGAGAAGTTACAAAAGAGGCAGATTAAGTAATCTCTTGCATTCTCTTTGATATTCATTTTCCCTGAGGATTGTCATCTTTGGGCAGCTAGGCAACATCAGCTAATTAGTAGTACAGGACATCCATTCCTCAGAGACTGCAGCCAGGTAAACAGTTTTCACCAGACCAGTTTTACTGCTGTTTCACACCAACCTCACGATTTCGTAATGAGCTATCCGTCATAGAGCCAAGCCATTATATTCAGAAGGAATCCTTCGAGTTTAAAATTGCCTTCCTATGTCATCCTACCAGCTAGACACAATGCTGATCTTCAGTATCATGTGAAGGTATTTGAAATTATCAAGAGAAAGCATCTTCTTGCTTAAGGAAAGCTTAGGGATATCCAGTGCTGGCAGAGTCAACTTATGTACTCATTTCATACAACCTGAGTCCTTAATCTACATACCCAGGTTCCAGTGCCTAGTGCTGTATTAAAGGCAGGAATTTGGAAATAAGGTAGAGAATGAGCTTAGGACACTCACATAAGGTGAATAAAACTGAGTGGACTGGAACTTGATCTCTGTAGCACTTTAGGAATTGGTAAGTTAGCTTGTTTTCAGTTGCAAATGTTCTTTAAAGGTTACATTGAGTAACATACATGTTAGTTTGCAAAAGAAACAGAAATTCCTATAGAAATTCATCAACTTTAAGAACTAAACTTAACTGTTCCTATGGAAGCCAACATTTTGTTCCTAGACATTTCATTCTATTGTAGTATATTCATTATGTCTCAGTATGTATATCGGAGAAGGCAGTGGCACCCCACTCCAGTACTCTTGCCTGGAAAATCCCATGGATGGAGGAGCCTGGTGGGCTGCAGTCCATGGGGTCGCTGAGGGTCGGACACGACTGAGCGATTTCACTTTCACGCATTGGAGAAAGAAATGGCAACCCACTCCAGTGTTCTTGCCTGGAGAATCCCAGGGACGGGGGAGCCTGTCGGGCTGCCGTCTGTGGGGTTGCACAGAGTCGGACACGACTGAAGTGACTTAGCATAGCATAGCATAGCATGTATATATGGAAAAATTGAAATACAAGATTTTTGGCTGTAATAAAACAAGTCCTTCAGTAATTGAATAATAGCATATATATGAATGTGAAAATATTAGACTATACACTTTCATTTTTTCCTCAGCTCCTTATTTTCTGTGAAATTACAGAATGTTTCTTAAAGTGTATTGTCAATATCTGTAGTTTTAAAATGTTTATGTTCTTAAAGAAAGGAACATGTGTACTTTTCCACACACTAGTTTGGCAGTTAAAACAATGAATGTCCATTTTGTGGTTATTGTGTCAATGCATTTTTTAATTTATTGTTAATGAAAAATGATCATTCTTCAATTGGAGAGGAGACACATGGGTCAGAAAAGGTGATATGAATTTAATTTATTGGTATATTAGGCAGATGACAAGGTGATGTGTAATGTACACTGGTGACTGTCCTATCCTTGCACACACTTATGAATGGACTCTACGTTTTGCGTGAATGCACTCTACCTTTTGTATGAATGCTTTCGGTGTCCAGCTCAGACCTTTTCTACTGGCTGGTGCACCAGTCCACACCATATTGGTCACAACTATTGACTGATAGCTTCAGAGCTCTTTCCTTCTTCAGAAAATTGCCATCAGTTGAATCGGAGCCACATTGCCAGGAGGTCTCCTGGATGTGTTTGGGGCAGCTTGCAGTCAATGACAGACTCGTGGGGTATATAAAAGGCTGCCTTTTTGTCAAGGTGGGACTGCATCTGACACAATGCATGCTCCACAGCTTGTTATTCTGTATAGTAGTAACTAGACTCATTTAAATGATTAGGTATTTAAATTTACCTGAGTTAAAATTAAATTTAAAATTCAGTTCTTTATCTGCCCACTTGAAATGCTCAGGTAGCATTGATTGTAAGTGATGACAGAATATTTTTACCAGCAGATCGTTCTATTTGGAGAGTCATTTTCCAGCTTTCTATGGGATCAGGTTCGTGCTATTCCATTTGAGATCACATCCTTGCTTAGCACATTTGTCTGCTCTGTTTTGCTTCCCAGATTCTCTTTGTCTTGAGGACATTCATTCAATGAACAGTATGCAAAGGAATTTCCATTTCAGCCTCTTCTCCCTAAGTTGGCCAAACTCTGTCCATAGTGATTAGAAGTGTTATTTCTGAGATTGTGATTGATCTGTTTCTTCCTCATTTATATGTTCTTCATTGCCATTCAAATGTTGATAGTGAATAATCCTGTCTCCTATAGGAATTTCAGGCATTTTAGTTGTGGTAATATATGAAAATGAAATCAACAGAAAGAAAATGTAAGTACAGGTCACTGGATTTTGAACTTCTACTGTGAATTGACTACTTCTGTTGTTTAGTCGCTAAGTCATGTCCAGCTTTTTTTGACTCCATGGACTCTATCCCACCAGAATATTCTGTACTGAAGTGGGTTGCCATTTTCTTCTTCAAGGTATCTTCCCGATCCAGGGATTGAATCAGTGTTTCCTGCGTCTCCTGCATTGGCAGGTGGGTTCTTTATCACTGAGCCAAGAGGGAAGCCCATGAACTGACTATGCACAGTGAATACATTTTTGCAGTTCTTGTTAAATAGGTTTAGTAATTTTAGGTATCTCAAGGGCAAGAGTTAAGCAGTATAATTGAAGGTGATTTTTCAGGCTCTAAACAATTTACTTTTTCAGTTCAGTTCAGTTCAGTCGCTCAGTCGTGTCCGACTCTTTGTGACCCCATGAATTGCAGCACGCCAGGCCTCCCTGTCCATCACCAACTCCCGGAGTTCACTCAGACTCACGTCCATCGAGTCAGTGATGTCATCCAGCCATCTCATCCTCTGTCGTCCCCTTCAACTCTTCGCATGAGGTGGCCAACGTACTGGAGTTTCAGCTTTAGCATCATTCCTTCCAAAGAAATCCCAGGACTGATCTCCTTCAGAAAGTACTACACAAAAAGACCAGGATATAGTATTCACTAATATCGTGTATTAGGGGTAGAGTAACTATTAGGGGTAGAGTAACTATTCTGCCAAAATGTTTACATGAGGCAGTATCATAGTGATACTTTGAATGTAATATAATCCTTTGTCAAGTACATTCTAGCTCATAAATTTCTATATGTGAATGCATTTTAGAGATTATTTTGTATTATTCTATTCCATGTGAAGTGAAAGTCGTTCAGTCCTGTCTGACTCTTTGTGACCCCCATATAGTCCATGGAATTGTCCAGGCCAGAATAGTGGATTGGGTAGCCTTTCCATTCTTTTGGGGATCTTCCCAACCCAGGGATAGAACCCAGGTCTCCCGTATTGAAGGCGGATTCTTTACCAGCTGAGCCACAAGGGAAGCCCCTATTACATGTGATGTATGTGCATATCCAGTTATGTAGAATTATGAGATACATATTTAAAATAATCTTTCTCCCTTTGTCTACATCTTTCTTGCTCTTTCTAATTACTCTCCCTTGATTTCCCTCATTCCCACTTTCTCTAAAATGTACATGTATAATGATCATACTTTAATCCTATTAAACTCAATCTAAAAAAGGCATCTTATATGTGTGACTGATGCAAACCAAGGTTCACTATTTGAGTTTATTATTATTATTTATTATTTTCCTATACTAATTATCAACATATAACTAAATATATAACTTTTTGTGATAGTATAGAGCTCAATTTCATGAGTACATCATTTATTCAAAGAGTTGCATATAAAATCACATGACCATGTCTTTGAACATGACAATTTTCCTCTTTATCCCTGCACTGTTTTTGGAAGATACCTTTAATAAATTACTAAATGCTTGATTTGACAGAGGCCATGTGCTAACAAAGGATGGAACAGAAAAATGAAAGTTCTTTCGTTGGATTTATCTTACTGGGCTTCTCTGACAGGCTTCAACTTGAGCTCATCCTCTTTGTGGTCCTTTTGATCTTCTACATCTTCACTTTGCTGGGAAACACAACCATCATTGCATTGTCCTACTTGGACCCACGTCTTCACACCCCGATGTACTTTTTCCTCTCTAACCTGAGCTTTCTGGACATGTGCTACACCACCAGCATTGTTCCCCAGTTCCTATTTAATCTCAGCGGAGAAGACAAATCCATTTCCTTTGGCGGTTGTATAGTTCAAATGTACATCTCTCTGGCGTTGGGAGGTACAGAATGTATTCTGCTAGGAGTTATGGCATTTGACCGCTATGCAGCTGTTTGCAGGCCCCTTCACTACACAGTAATCATGCACCCCCGTCTGTGTGCCTTGATGGCTTCTGCTTCGTGGGTCACTGGTTTTGCCAACTCCTTTTTGCAGACAGTGCTTGTCTTCCTTTTACCTCGTTGTGCAAGAAATAAATTAGCCCACTTCTTTTGTGAGATCCCTCCTTTTCTCAAACTTGTCTGTGTTGACACCACCATGAATGTGTATGCGACCTTCTTTGCCAGTGTCATCATGCTTCTCACACCTGTTTCATTAATCATGTTCTCCTATGGTTGGATTGTCAAGGAAGTCTTAAGAATAAAGTCCACTGGAGGGCAGAGAAAAGCATTTGGCACATGTGGGTCCCACCTTACGGTGGTCTCCCTGTTCTTTGGCACAGCCATCTATGTGTATACTCAGCCCAGCAGCAGTGACTCCCAGGATCAGGACAAGTTCATGTCTCTCTTCTACACTGTCATTATCCCCATGACCAACCCCCTCATATATACGCTGAGGAACAGGGATGTGAATGGGGCAATTAAGAAGGTGCTTTGGAAAGACTCTTGACTCCAGATGATGGCTGAGGACAATTTACTGGAAGGACCTGGAATGCTAGTGCTCTTTAGATGTATCTGTGTATTCCACACGAGTCATCTAAAATTCCCTGTGAGAATTCTGAAGGGAATTTGTTTACTTCATTACTGTTGAAAAGTGAGTGTTCAGATTCTAAGTTCATATACTCATTTCAACTTCCAGAGATGCTGATTCAGTGTTGTGACAGCTTCTGCTTTGTAGTTACTGTTTTAAAAATCTCCAATAACTTTTCTTGTTTGTACTCCCATTTGGGTTCCACATAACTCCACATCTATTTGCAAAAAGATTGTATGTGTCTAAATTACAAGAAGCCCAAATAAGATCATAAAACCACTGAAACACTATATGGAATATTATTAATAATATTTTCTAGGAGTTACTCTAATATACCATTCATTCTCTTATTTGGATCATGGCTCTACTAAAATTCCATGGTTTGATGTTTTTCACTGATGTAGGTGGAGCACTTGTGGGGAAAATAAAGTTGAATCTCAAAGAAAATCTTGCTGCATTAACCCCGGTAAAGCCATTCAGACATCAGGTGCCACTGTAACCTCAGCAGTGCAGCCGCCATATTGTGTAGGATCATTTCAGAGAAGGCCGCGCCTAGGACTCACTGAGCGAAGGGTATGATGCACTGCTGGCAGTGACACTGGTAGCCCTTTGTTGGTAAGAACACCAGGTAGTTCTTACATGCATTTTTGTACACAGCAGGAGAAAAACACCAATGTGAGGTACAAAGTTGGTTATTTTAATTTTGTGAACCACCTAGTTCCTTTCTAAAATGAGATTTTTAAATGAGGAATTTTCGAGGGCATTATATCTGAGCAGCATATGACCCAAGTTCTACTGCATATTCTACACATTTTACCTCCTGTGATGAAGCAAAAGTTTCAAAGGGTAAAATATGTTTAGATTTTTCTTGTCATGCCATTTTATAAACTCTTTGATTTAGGCATCAATTGGTTAAGACCTTAGAATGTCTACTCTGGCAAACGTCCTGTGAAATTCAGATTTAGTGAAGTATAAAAATATTGAAAATTGCCCCTGATTCCCAGGAAATCCCATGTTTGGTGGAGATGTCCTCAGACTCATCAGAAGGAAATTGAAAAAATAAATATTGTGTCTATTAATTTAAAAATACATGCCTAAGCTTTAGTAGTAGCTGTGTAATTGTGAAATAACTGTCACAGAGTTCTGAATTATGAGTAACAAAACAAACATTCCAGAAAAAATTAATCTGCCATAGTAGCTCTTAGATCCCTGCTACTGCTACTGCTAATTCTCTTCAGTCGTGTCCGACTCTTAGCGACCCCATGGACTGCAGCCTATCAGGCTCCTCCGTCCATGGGATTTTCCAGGCAAGAGTACTGGAGTGGGGTGCCATTGCCTTCTCCACTTAGATCCCTACTATAGCTCAGTTTATACCATAAATTTATTTTCAGGTATAGATTCTGTTTTTTGGTGTCAGTTAAATGTCACAAACAGTGATTTTTCTCTGGAGGTTAGAGCTTTGACTGTGCAATCATCACAGAAATATTTATGATTTTTGGTAGATTTCCTCAGCATGTACCACTAAGCAAGTAAGTGCATTTGTGTCTCTTAGTGGAGACAAAAGCATGACAACTATCACACAGTTCCCTCTCCTAGCAGCTAACCATCCTCCTGGTCTAGAACCCTCTCGCCAATTTGCCTGAGAAGTGGTCTTGCAAGCTGGATATGGCAGTGTGGGTAAATTATATACAAGGTCAAGATTCTATCTATATTCCTAACACACCACACTCTTCACCCTTGAGTTAAATACTTGTGAAACCAAGGATTTTGACTCCACAGTAATGCTGAACATATACCTGATAAAAAGCAGTTTGGAGTGCTCTGTACTCAGAATGGTGAGAAATTTCCCCCCTCTCCTTATTACTCAATCAGGTCTTGATAGTTATGCCCAAATAGTCACTTACAAATCCCTCAATGATACTTTATTTGGTACAGAAACCCTCAAGGTCACATGAAGTCACAAAGCCCATTTTCCTGAGTGAGCAGCTACTTGTCTGCTCCTGAGGACTGCCACAAAACAGATTTATTTGTTTTAAGCAAATGCTTGAGCATCATTTGGATGTGTATTTTACTTCAGAATAAATTATAGATAATAAAGGTATCTAGATCCCAGGCTAAAATAATAATAAAAAAAGATCACTTAAAAGATATTACATACCTAAAGTTCAGTTCTATTTTGTAAATTTTTCAAATGATATCTACTGTTACAAGCTTTCCCTCTTTAGTTCCCAGAACAGGGATTGAACCCATGCCCCCTGCAGAAGAACAGGGAGCCTATACCCCGGAACACTAGGGAATTCCCTCCTTTTGAATTCTTAATATCTGTGAAATGGTTGCAGTGGGTGTACCCATGCCTTGGCTAAATTATTTGATCCCATCTGTAGTTTGAACTGTCAATACACCCAAGAGAAATTCATAATCTTTCATCATTTTTGCCTTCTGAGGAATACAAGGTGAACACAGTGTTCTCAGGAAATGTGTCACCCTTGGAAGCCTGAAGTATCAGTATGACTCCCATGAAACACAATTCCTTTATGTATTTATTTTAATTGGAGGCTGATTACTTTAAAATATTGTGGTGGTTCTTGCCATACATTCACATGAATCAGCCATGGGTGTACATGTGTTACCCATCCCAAATCCTCCTCCCACCTCCCTCCCCATCTCATCCCTCAGGGTCATCCCATTGCACCAGCCCTGAGCACCCTGTCTCATGCATTGAACCTGGACCGGTGATCTGTTTCACATATGATAATATACATGTTTCAATGCTATTCTCTCAAATCATCCCACCTTCACCTTCTCCCACAGAGTCCAAAAGTCTGTTCTTTACATCTGTGTCTCTTTTGCTGATCCGCATATAGGGTCATTGTTACCATCTTTCTAAATTTCATATAATTGCATTAATATACTATATTGGTGTTTTTCTTTCTGACTTACTTGCTCTGTATAATAGGCTCCAGTTTCATCCAGCTCATTAGAACTAAATAAAATGCATTCTTTTTAGTAGCTGAGTAATATTCCATTGTGTATATGTACCACAACTTTCTTATCCATTCGTCTGCCGATGGACATATAGGTTGACTCCATTGGCTATTGTTCTGGCTATTGTAAACAGTGCTGCGATGAACATTGGGGTAAATGTGTCTCTTTCAATTCTGGTTTCCTTGGGAAACACAGTTCTTAACCAGCACCAGATTGACTAGCAATTAGAAAATAATACAAAACAAGAGCAACAACATGTGCAATGTCTGTGAGGCCCCAAACCAGTCAGACACTGCTTCCTGAATCTAGGTTTTTAAAATGGAATATATAAAATAAATGAGGGACTCTCACTTATTTAACTTGCATCATTCAAGTCAGCAAAGGAAGGCTTGAGAGTTTCTCGCTTGATATGTGTCCTCACCTTTGTAGTGTTCTGGCTTTTAGGACTTTTATTCATTAGAACAATTGTAGTCTGTAGACTGTAGGTTTATCACATTCTAAATAGACCCTATCCACCCTGCTAAAAACATTAGTAGAATGGTAATCAGCATATAGTGACCCCTGTAATATCCTCATTTATCTCCTAGTCAGTAGATTTCAGTGTTAACTGTTTGTTTGCCCAGGGTTCTGCTCTAACCAGGGTCACTGAGGACGGAAGAACAGATTATAGTTCTCTGTCAACTCTTTCCTCTGTAGGTGTGCTCTTTTCTGATGCCTGTTTGTATTATGACTGAGAGCTTCTTCCGTCTTTTAAGTATTGTAGCATAGTTCAACTTGATATGGCAGACTCAGAACCACAGTGTATGGAAATGTCTTGTGGATGTGGTTTCCTGGAAAGGGGTACTCTGTGTAAATGCAGAAATGAGAAGTTGTATGTCTCCTGAATCAGAGGGTTCAGGGGAAGGTGTCCCTGAAGCAGCTATAGGGATTGGGTATTCATGCTCCTTTTAAACAGTCTATTCTACTGATGTATATTGTTTGGTGGATTCTTTTAACCATTTTGTAGTGAATTAAATCCACAATGTCTTTAGAAGCTGCAAGTTATTCTAATTAGGTGACCATTTCTGAGGGTAATTTTAACCTCTTTTGAGAGTGAAACTCTTCAGTTGTGAAAAGTGAAAGTCACTCCGTTGTGTCCAACTCTTTGTGACCTGACGGAGTGTAGCCCATGAGGCTCCTCTGTCCATGGCATTCCTCAGGCAAGAATAATGGAGTGGGTTGCCATTTCCTTCTCCAGGGGATCTTCCTGACCCAGGGATCTTCCTTGAGGATTGAACCTGGGTATCTTGCACTGAAGCAGATATTTTACCCTCTGAGCCACCAGGGAAGCTGTTGCTGTACCTGTGGCTTTAGTCTCACTGAAGCATCCTAGGCATTTCCAGTGATTAGGTTATTGGGGATACTCAGGATCAATGCAATGTCACTGTTAGTTGTCAAAGCCTTTCTCAGGAGCCCTGTCCTGATTTTGTGTTAGCTGGTCACAAGTAGTGCTTAGTAAATATTTTTCAGTCCTTATTTCATGCATTTGAGGATTGTTAAATAGTATCCAAAGATTCTCTTTAGAAAGCTTCTTAATAATGCATCCACTCATTGAGAATTGTTTGGTTTAATATAAATAAAGTGAGCACCATAGTCATCAATGTTATTTTTATCATAAGGTCAATCTCTCTCTGAATTTACTCCCCATCTTGGAAAAAAGCTCCAGTACTTCCCAAAGAATATTTCTCCTCATATTCCTCCCCAGCATGTTCAATGTGGTTTATATTTGGCTTTAAATAACACACATTACTAAGTGATTACACACAGCTGGATGTGAACATCCACAAACTCGCACTGTACATGCAACCACTTTTAGATTGATCTCTTAACTCTTTCCTGAGGATGAACAGTAGAAGGAAATGTTTTCTTTAGCTTATATCACTTAGAAGATACAGGTTTATATATGGTGTAATTTCAGTGTTTTCAGAAATAAGGACAAATACACACAAGTCAATGTGGTAATTTTTTATTCCTGCAAGTCACATTAAAAAGAAAATTGATAAAATTTGCTGCACTAAGGAGCTTCATGGAAGAAATCATGCTCCTTTTGCTGTTACGATGAATATACAAAATATTAAACTTTTAGAAGTGCCATTCTTTCAGACTCTGGATTGAAATTGGGATCATAAAGAGAAGGCAGTCTCTGTATTTAGGATTAAGTTAGAGTATTTTCCTTTATTAACTATGTAGAAATTTTTGTCTTAACCAATAGTGAACATCTGAGTTAGGAGAGGAAAAATAAGTAGGATGAAAGAAATGAATAATAACTCTTATTTTCATTTATTTTCCTCTATATCTAATGAGATGTAAATTGAGCAAGTTTAAAGAGTACAAAGTGTGATTTGATATACCTACATATGGTAAAGTGATTACTACATAGTGTTAGCTAAGATCTTTATCTTGTCAAATATTTATTCCCCTTATAAAATTTAAAAAGCTTCATTTTTTTGATTCCTCAGAAATTAATTTTTAGCTGGAAGTTTGGACCTATTTGCCAACATCTCCCCATTTCTTCTACCTCTTTGGCCCTGGTAACCACCATTCTTCCCTCTGTTTGTAACAAGTTCAGCTTTTCTGATGCCACATGTATGTGAGATCATACAGCATTTGTCTTTCTCCTCTGACATTTCACTGAGCATAATGCTCTCAAGGTCCATCCATGTTGCTGCAAAGGGCAGTATTTCATTCTTTCTCATTAATGAATAATATTCTTTTGGATATGCATAGAACTTTTTCTTTAGCCATTCACCTCTTTGGTCACCTATGTTTTTTTCTGTATCTTGTCTATTGTGAAAAATGAGGCCATTGAACATGGGAGTGCAGATAGTGATTTCATTTTATTTGGTGTACCTAGAATTTGGATGGAGAAAGCAATGGCACCCCACTCTGGTACTCTTGCCTAGAAAATCCTGTGGACGGAGCCTGGTAGGCTGCAGTCCATGGGGTCTCGAAGAGTCGGACATGACTGAGCGACTTCACTTTCACTTTTCACTCTCATGCATTGGAGAAGGAAATGGCAACCCACTCCAGTGTTCTTGCCTGGAGAATCCCAGGGATGGGGGAGCCTGGTGGGCTGCCGTCTATGGGGTCGCACAGAGTCGGACACGACTGAGGGGACTTAGTAGTAGCAGCAGCAGAATTTGGATTGCTGGATAACATGGAAATTCTATCTTTAGTTTTTTTGGTATCTTCATATTATCCTTCATAGTGGCTTACCAAATTACATTCGCATCAACAGTACATAGGTGTTCCTTTTCCAATTACACCAACTGTTGTTATCCTTTATCTTTTTAATGATAGCTATTCTTTTATTTTCTTCCAGCCTCACTGAGGAATATTTTCTTCTAGAAGTTTTATGACTTCATGTCTTATATACAGTATTGCATAGGTTTGAGATGTATAGAATAGTAATTTGAGTTACATACATCATGAAATGATGATCACAATATGTGTGTGTATATATCATTTTTCAGATTCTTAACCTTTATTGGGTACAAAAATAGTTACAAAATATTGACTATAGTTTCTTCTGCTGTACAGTAGGTCCTTGTTCTATTCAGCCTTTATCTTGTCTTCTAGAGATAGAAGTGGAGAAGACAATGGCACCCCATTCCAGAACTCTTGCCTGGAAAATCCCATGGATGGGGGAGCCTGGTAGGCTGCAGTCCATGGGGTCTCGAACAGTCAGACACGACTGAGTGACTTCATTTTCTTGGCAACCCACTCCATTGTTCTTGCCTGGAGAATCCCAGGGACGGGGGAGCCTGGTGAGGTCGCACAGAGTTGGACACGACTGAAGCGACTTAGCAGTAACAGCAGCAGAGATAGAAGAGATACAATCTTCTCCTGGGTTTTGACAGAAAGTCTCAGGAGTCTTATTTTCTCAGCCCTGAAAGACTCTTGGACCTTAAGTTCTGCCCCTCACAGACGTCTAGCTTAGCTTTTTAGCCCCTGCTTCATGAAGCTTCAAAATTTGGCAACTGCCTTACCCAAGAGAACTATGTGTTAGAGAAAGGACCCCGTACCCCAGCGAGTTTTTGTTCCCTAAGCATAATGGAGTTGCAGGATAGATTGTTCCATATTTTTGAAACTTTGGTCTGGCTTTCTGGATTCCCAGGGAGTCCACTGGAAATAGAAATGTCCACTGGAAAAATCTGGCCACATAGTTAAGTCTCTTTAACTTTTCAGCTTGTCACTCTAGCCTTACATGAGTGTTTGGCTGTTCATGTTTTCATGGCAAAGTCTCTCTCTATGTGCCACGCTCAATCCTCAGCTTACACTCAAGTTCATCAAATGCTCTAAGAGAGAGAAAAAAAAAAAAAGCACTTGCCCTTCAGCTCACCTCAGAAGTGTTCAGTGTTTTCTGTTATTCATGTCTACATCACCCTCATCACTTTCACAACATTTATAATGGCTTCATAAATACGGTTGCTAAAATTAATTTGACCTTTCCAAGTACAATTGTTCCTCAGTATTATTGGCCAGGGGTTGTTTCAGGCACTTCCTCCCACCCACTCCTATACTAGAAAAGCTGGATGCTCAAATCCTTTATGGAGAATGACAGATCAAATGGATCCATGTTTGGTTGAGTCTGTGGCTAAGGAGGAGTGACTGGACTTGCAGTGGGAACTTTGATCAGCTGTAACCTAGTGCACCTTATTGGGAAATGAAATTCACAAAAGACTACCTTGAATGAAATGATAAATTTTCAGCATTTATTTTCTGAAAAGGAAAAAAATTAAGCATCTAGATGATTATAGAGTATGGAACTTTAGTGCCAAAAAATGATATGGTTATCAGTGAAGCTAGCTGTCATGGTTTGAAAGAAAATTCCAAGGGGTTGATATAAAAAAATCATATCTTCTCTATTACAAAAAATATAATCAGAAATCACTCATATTCAGTACAAGCAGAGATAAGAATAGTACAGAACTCAACAATTCAGTAATCTATTTTCACTTAAATGAAGAAAATCCTTGTTCTATTATTTCATTAGCAGAATAGTACATGAAAAACCATCCAACTTTCCATTATTAAATAAGAACTATTTAAGAAGAACATATTTGCACAAAGGCACATTGAGCTTACCAGACAATTATTTCTGTGTTTTACATTGTTTTATAAAGTCCTTTCATTATCTGCCTTTTTATCATATCCTATTAAATACTAAAAATATTAAAATCTCTGGTAAAAGAAAATATTTTTGGCTACTAGTAAATTATGCATTTTTGCATGCTACATTATAAAAATGCAGATATACAAACAAATATTCACAACAAATGTCTTTTTCAGTCAAGATAAACTTAATTCAAGGCAATATAAACCCAGGAGTAGAATTTTCATCTGAAAATTATCACTATGATTTTTGTCTCAAGACCTGGTTACTAAGTATCTACATGGAATGAAGAGACCAGAGAGACTCACAGGACACATGATCTTGAATTGAGATCTTCATTAAATTGAGATCTTCAAGACAAGGTTCGTCTGAGTTGGCCAAAAATTGCTAATATCTAAACACTTTAAATGGAGAAGGCAATGGCACCCCACTCCAGTACTCTTGCCTGGAAAATCCCATGGATGGAGGAGCCTGGTAGGCTGCAGTCCATGGGGTTGCTGGGAGTCAGACACAACTGAGCGACTTCACTTTCAGTTTTCACTTTCCTGCATTGGAGAAGGAAATGGCAACCCACTCCAGTGTTCTTACTTGGAGAATCCCAGGGACAGGGGAGCCTGGTGCTGTCTATGGGGTTGCACAGAGTTGGACACGACTGAAGTGACTTAGCATAGCATAACATAAACACTTTAAATCTATTAAAGATGGTCAATGGATAGAAGAAACTTAGATCACTGAGAAGATAAAGCCAAATTTTATGTGAAAGTAACAAAAATATTTAGTGTGATCATTTAGAATCAAAGTATTCTGCTAATATCTGGTTTATTTAAAACTTTTAAGAAGTAAATGATTTGAAGTCCAGCATCCATACAGAAAGTGCAAGTACTTTAAGTTTCAGGTTTGATGAATTTTCACAGATTGAATACTTTGTATCACCAATATCCAGATCAAGAATCACAACCTGACCAGAACTCCAGAATGCCCCTCCCCCACATATCTTCCAAGGGAGAACTCCCAGTCCCCAGGGGAACCACTGTTCTGACTTTCAATACCAGAGATTTGTTGTGCCTTGGTTGAATTTTATGTAAATGGAATCATACAGTAGGAAGTATTTTGTATGTAGTTTTCTCACTGTAAGTCACGTTTGTAAGAATCATTCATGTTTTTGTACGTGTAATTATTGTTCATTCCCATTATTGTGTAGTACATGATATACCATAGTTTATTTTTAGAATATCTTATTTAACATATATTCTCCCTAGCAAAAGGTTTAGCTCAATGGGGACAGGAGCTTCTGTCTCACTGATATGTTTCAAGTACCTAGAACACTGTCTCGCACATGGATGTGTTTGATTAAATTAACCAGTTTTTAGTCACTCAGAAGTGTTCCATTGCAGAACTTCCTGGGCCTGCAAGCACTGCTTTAACTCTGCCTCAAGTCTAGGATTCTCCTCATTTGTCTCCTTAGTGCCCCTTTGACTTCCTTGTTTCTCAAAGTGTAAATCAGGGGATTAAGCAGGGGAGTCACCAGAGTATAGAACAGTGCAATGCTTTTGTTCACATCCTGTGAATAGCTGGAAGGAGGCTGAAGGTACATGGAGATGAGCGTCCCAAAGAAAATAATCACTACCATTAGGTGAGAACCACAGGTTCCAAAAGCCTTCTGTCTCCCTTGGGCCGACTTTATCTTCAGGACTGCACGGGTAATGTGACCGTAGGATACTAAGATGAGTGACAGGGGCACCACCAAAAAAGAACACACTGACAGCAAAGAGTTCAGCCTCATTGACAGAGGTGTTGGTGCAGGCCAGTTTCAGCATCACTGGAACTTCACAGAAGAAATGGTCCACTTGGTTTTTACCACAGAGGGGAAGAGTCATGGTCAGTGCTGTCTGGACTACAGAATTGCCAAAGCCTGTAAGCCAAGCAGTTACAACCAGCTGCAAGCAAAGCTGGGGATGCACGATCACCATGTAGTGGAGGGGACGGCACACAGCTACATAGCGGTCATAGGCCATGACAGACAGGAGGACACACTCTACTCCCCCGAGTCCCAAGGCAATGAAGAGCTGGGCCACACAGCCGCCATAGGTGATGGTCTTGTCCTTCCCCTTAAAGTTGGCCAGGGTCTGAGGGACAGTGCAAGTAGTCAAACAAAGATCCATAAAAGAGAGGTTGGAGAGGAAGAAGTACATAGGGGAGTGGAGGTGAGGATCCATCGTTGACAAAAGCATAATGGCGCCATTGCCTAAACAGCTCAAGGAGTAGATGATCAGGATGACCTCAAAGAGAGCCGTTTCCAGCTGGGGCTGGTTGGAGAAGCCCAGGAGAATGAATCCAGAGAAGGCGCTGTCATTAGCTCTTTCCATTGTACTCTGCTTGTTGGAGTTAAGAAGACTCCATACTTTTATGTTTAATCCACTTCTTTTCTCCTAGACTTTGATTAGAAGCTTGAGGCATTTTCACAGTTACCCTTTTGTTGACAAAAACGGGAGTACTAGAGAGTTACTTTGTAAGAGTACCTTCCATGTTTCACGCACTGACCAAAGCACTTTCTAGGCAATTTGTCAGAACAACTCTATAAGCTCGGCATTATCATGATTTCTACTAAATAATGAAGGAACTGAGGGTTAAAGAGGTGCAGTGATTTTATGAGAGTGATGTATTTAATAAACCACTGAGGCAGGATTCCAACAGACTCTACAATATAAGTTTTTAACTTTTGGGGACACTGTCTGTCTTTATGACTGTATGAACTAGAAAGATAACTCAAAAGTTTCTCAAAAATTAAATCTAAATGTTCTAAATAAGACACAAATATGTACTGCCTCAGTACTAGCTTCCCCTCCCCGCCACCCTGCCCCGGAGGATTGAATATATTTAAAGACCAGCTTTCCTGGTTATGTTTTGTGTAGAGAAAAACTTTATTTTTCTGAAGATGCAAAGATAATAGAATTTACTATTAACAATTTTATTCAGTTGGGAACAATACATTTTAATGTGTGGAGTAATGGAGCCTTTGGTGTTGAGTCTGTAATCATTTCTTTGATTGGAAACGTTTTATTGGAAGTGATCTAAGATTTTATTGTATCCAAACTGAAAGTTCCAGAGGGACTCAGTCTGAGTAACCATCATTATAACCACCTGCAGTGAAAACTTAGGAAATCATCACTAGCTTTTAATTTTCTTTCACTTTATAAGTCTTTTGAAATTGTAAAATGGACTGGAATGGGTGTATTTAACTCAGAATACCATTATACCTACTCCTGTGGGTAAGAATCCCTTAGAAGAAATGGAGTAGACATCATAGTCAACGAAAGAGTCCAAAATGCAGTACTTGGATGCAGTCTCAAAAATGACAGAATGATCTCTGTTCGTTTCCAAGGCAAACCATTCAATATCATGGTAATACTGAAGAAGCTGAAGTTGGATGGTTCTATGAAGACCTACAAGACCTTCTAGAAGCAACACCCCCAAAAGATGTCCTTTTCATTATGGGGGACTGGAATGCAAAAGTAAGGAGTCAAGAGATACCTAGAGTAACAGGCAAATTTGGCCTTGGAGTACAGAATGAAGCAGGGCAAAGGCTAATAGAGTTTTGCCAAGAGAATGCACTGGTCATAGCAAACACCCTCTTCCAACAATACAAGAGAAGACTCTACACATGGACATCACCAGATGATCAGTACCAAAATCAGATTGATTATTTTCTTTGCATCCAAAAATAGAGAAGCTCTATAAGGTCAGCAAAAACAAGACCAGAAATTGACTGTGGCTCGAATCATGAATTCCTTATTGCCAAAATCAGACTTAAATTATAGAAAGTAGGGAAAACCACTAGACCATTCTGACCTAAATCAAATCCCTTATGATTATACAGTGGAAATGACAAATAGATTCAAGGGATTAGATCTGATAGATAGAGTGCCTGAAGAACTATGGACAGAGGTTCATAACATTGTACAAGAGGCAGGGATCAAGACCATCCCCAAGAAAAAGAAATGCAAAAAGGCAAAATGGCTGTCTGAGGAGGCCTTACAAATAGCTGTGTATAGAAGAGAAGCAAGAGGCAAAGGAGAAAAGGAAAGATATACCCATTTGAATGCAGAGTTCCAAAGAATAGCAAGGAGAGATAAGAAAGCCTTCCTCAGCAATCAATGCAAAGAAATAGAGGAAAACAATAGAAGGGGAAAGTCTAGAGATCTCTTCAAGAAAATTAGAGATACCAAAGGAACATTTCATGCAAAGATGGGCACAATAAAGGACAGAAATGGTATGGACCTAACAGAAGCAGAAGATATTAAAAGAGGTGGCAAGAATACACAGAGGAACTATACAAAAAAGATCTTCCTGACCCAGATAATCACCATGGTATGATCACCAACCTAGAGCCAGTCCTTCTGGATTGTGATGTCAAGTGGGCCTTAGGAAGCAGCACTACAAACAAAGCTACTGGAAGTGATGGAATTCCAGTTGAGCTATTTCAAATCCTAAAAGATGATGTGGTGAAAGTGCTGCACTCAATATGCCAGCAAATAGGGAAAACTCAGCTAGTGGCCACAGGACTGGAAAAGGTCAGTTTTCATTCCAATCCCAAAGAAAGGCAATGCCAAAGAATGCTCAAACTACCACACAATTGCCCTCATCTCACATGCTAGTAAAGTAAAATTCTCCAAGCCAGGCTTCAGCAGCACATGAACTGTAAACTTCCAGATGTTCAAGCTGGTTTTAGAAAAGGCAGAGGAAACAGAGATCAAATTGCCAGCATCTGTTGGATCATTGAAAAAGCAAGAGAGTTCAAAAAAAAAAATATCTACTTCTGCTTTAATGACTATACTAAAGCTGTTGATTGTGTGGACCACAACAAACTGTGGAAAATTCTTAAAGAGATGGGAATACCAGACCACCTGACCTGCCTCTTGAGAAATCTGTATGCAGGTCAGGAAGGAATAGTTAGAAATGGACATGGAACAACAGACTGGTTCCAAATAGGGAAAGGAGTATGTCAAGGCTGTGTATTGTCATCCTGCTTTTTTAAACTTATATGCAGAGTACATTATGCAAAATGCTGGGCTGGATGAAGCACAAGCTGGAATCAAGATTGCCAGGAGAAATATCAATAACCTGAGATATGCAGATGAACCACCCTTATGGCAGAAAGTGAAGAGGAACTCAAAAGCCTCTTGAAGAAAGTGAAAGAGGAGAGTGAAAAAGTTGGTGTAAAACTCAACATTCAGAAAACTAAAATCATGGCATCTGGTCCCATCACTTCATGACAAATAGGTGGGGAAACAATGGAAACAGTGACAGACTTTATTTTTCTGGGCTCCAAAATCACTGCAGATGGTGACTGTATCCATGAAATTAAAAGACGCTTACTCTTTGGAAGGAAAGTTAGGACCAACCTAGACAGCATATTCAAAAGCAGAGACATTACTTTGTCAACAATGGTCCATCTAGTCAAGGCTATGGTTTTTCCAGTAGTCATGTATGGCTGTGAGAGTTGGACTATAAAGAAAGCTGAGCACCAAAGAATTGATGCTTTTGAACTGTCCCCTGGACTGCAAGGAGATCCAACCAGTCCATCCTAAAGGAGATGAGTCCTGGGTGTTCATTGGAAGGACTGATACTGAAGCTGAAACTCCAATACTTTGGCCACCTGATGCGAAGAGCTGACTCATTGGAAAAGATCCTGATGCTGGGAAAGATTGAAGGCAGGAGGAGAAGGGGACGACAGAGGATGAGATGGTTGGATGGCATGACTGACTCTGGGAGTTTGGGTAGACTCCGGGAGTTGGTGATGGATAGGGAGGCCTGGCGTACTGTGGTTCATGGAGTCGCAAAGAGTCGGACATGACTGAGTGACTGAACTGAACTGAACAGGTTACCTAAAGAAGAGAAATATTTCATAATAGCACTGCAGCCTAGAAAAGAGTCTAGTATATATAGGAGGTTTACAAAATAATTTTGTTAAATAAGTGAAAAGGAAGTTCAAAAACTGTAAAGGACTTTAGAAACTGAATTTAGGAGCTATAGAAATTTATAAACGTACAAGAGGAAAAAAAATGAATTTTTGAACAAGAGTTAAAAGCAGTCTTGACTGTTCTAATTTTATATTTTTTAATTGCTAGGTTTTATGGAAACTTGTAGGACTCCAACTTTTGTAAACATCACTTTTTTATTAACAAAATCCATGACCAGGCAGGAGGATCTTCTGCTGCCTCTCAATTACACATTTTCTGTTGGTTCTTAGTACTTCAATTCCTTTTATTACAAGTTTTTTAGTGATTATTTTGTGGCTTGGTGGCTGTTGTTACTGTGGCATCAAAACGTTAAATTAATTTGGAATTAAAAGTTCTAAAACGCAATTAAATTGGAACAGGATACTTGGTCTAACTATCAGTCTACTGCTAATAATCTCTGAGATTTTAAAGGCTGCCCTCCAACCCATGCATCTTGGTCTTTTCTGCTTCCTAATAATAGAAATAACATTATTAGCTTTTAATAAGAGATAATGTCTTTAGTTCTTTACTGAAAGCTGGTAGGTTTGTGTTCCAAGAGATCTATTGTCATATTTTGAGTAAGCTCTTCTCATTCTTTTCACATTTTTTAGTGATCCCATGATTAAGATCCCATGGTTAAGATTAAGGTCCCATGGTTCTTAATTCTGGTATCCTCTAGATTATCAGGCCCTTTTTTCAAAATATCCAGAATCATAAAACTGGCATTAGTTACTACAATTTGTTTTATCAAATGTATTGTTCTTACTTTTGCTTCTTCCCTCTATCCTTGTACTTTAGGAGTCACAGAGAGTGACCTTTTCCTGTCTATCATGGTGCCAGCTGAAGTCTTTGGCAATGTTTTTGAATAGGCTATTTCTCATAGATCACTGAAATGTCATAACATTCAGTCTGGAACATGATGGGAAATGATTTTGTTTTTCTCAGTGATTCACAGAATGTGATCTGAATTAAGAAAAAGTTCATTCTGACAAGAATATGTAAAATTCTTTGTAATTACAAAAAGTAGAATCAAATTGACATGAGCATTTAAAACAAATTTCCATGCTGCTGCTGCTAAGTTGCTTCAGTCGTGTCCGACTCTGTGCGACCCCATAAATGGCAGCCCACCAGGCTCCCCCATCCCTGGGATTCTCCAGGCAAGAACACTGGAGTGGGTTGCCATTTACCTATCTGCTATACAGAATACCACAATTTAGAGATTTAAAACAGCAGAAATTTATCATTTTACAATTCCGGAGGTTAGAAGGTCCAAAATATAGGTCCTCCAGGACCTCTGAAACCTGTTGGGGAGAATATATCTTTGCAACTGTCTAGTTTCTGGTGCTTTGGTGATAATTTTAGGGGTTTTTTGACTTGCAGCAGCAGCCTTTCAATTACTTTCTTGGCAGTCACATGGCAGTGTCCTTGCTTCTCTGTTCTGTGTTTCTTTATATTGTATTAGGGATCACACTAGTGAGTAGAACCTCATCTTAACTTCATTACATCTGCAGAGATTCTACTTTCAAATAAGGTCATATAAACAGGAATTTGGGTTTTGGATTTCAACCTACCATTGGATGGGAGAGGGGACACAATTCAACCAATAGCAAGTATAATGTAATCATGCCTGTTAACTTGTAACAATTCTTTACTGTAAGTGCCTAGTATGCAGTGGTAAGCCTAAGATGCAGGTATTAGTTCTATCTTAGTCTAAGTTCATAAATGAGGTGCGTTTGGTCATGATAATTGCTAAGCATTATGGATAATGTTGCTATTTCTCATTCTAAGTTCTGTGTAGATAGCAGAAGTCTGCAATAATAGGGAAAAACTGATTTCCTTTACTTGGCATGAATGTCCAATGAAGCTTATTTTCCCATACACACTTTTGTTACACTTTACAAATCTAAAATATCATTACAGATTGCATGATAATAAGATCTAACATTTTGTTTGAATTGGTAGAGAAAATACTTACCTCCTTTCATTTCTCCTTTCATCCATACCACTATTCTCCAAGTCTGGAGTTCAGATTCCTCTTCCAGTCCAGAACTTACTTTAAGTAAATAGCAAACTGATGCATAGACACTATCTCTGCAGATATCACCAGAACATTTTTGGGTCAAAGAAACTATGTCTTGTGGCCTTAGAGACACTTGAATGGGTGTTGGACTAAGAATATGGTGTTTTCTTTAAGAGAAAATAACAAGATGAAAGATTTAAAACTACTTCTAGAAGAAACAAGATGGTCTTGAAGGATCACCATAGTTGTATGAAATTAGAGGCTTGGTGTATTGATGAAAATGTTAATGTCAGACAGATGAATCACATAACTACTTGTCCCCCATGAAAGCTAGTAATTCAGTGGTTATCAAGTGAGTGTGGTCTTGGAATTGAGGAAAGGTATTTGAGGTATGCAGATGACACCACTCTCATGGCAGAAAGTGAAGAACTAAAGAGCCTCTTGATGAAAGTGAAAGAGGAGAGCATAAAAGTTGGCTTAAAGCTCAACATTCAGAAAACTAAGATCATAGCATCCGGTCCCATCACTTCATGGCAAATAGATGGGGAAACAGTGGAAATAGTGGCTGGCTTTATTTTTTGGGGGGGGCTCCAAAATCACTGCAGATGGTGATTGCAGCCATGAAATTAAAACACACTTACTCCTTGGAAGGAAAGTTATGACCAAACTAGACAGCATATTCAAAAGCAGAGACATTACTTTGCCAACAAAGGTCCGTCTAGTCAAGGCTATGGTTTTTCCAGTAGTCATGTATGGATGTAAGAGTAGAACTATAAAGAAAGCTGAGTGCCAAAGAATTGATGCTTTTGAACTATGGTGTTGGAGAAGACTCTTGAGAGTCTCTTGGACTGCAAGGAGATCCAACCAGTCCATCCTAAAGGAGATCAGTCCTGGATATTCATTGGAAGGATTGATATTGAAGCTGAAACTCCAATACTTTGGCCACCTGATGCAAAGAGCTGACTCATTTGAAAAGACCCTGATGTTGGGAAAGATTGAAGGCAGGAGGACAAGGGGATGCCAGAGGATGAGATGGTTAGATGGCATCACTGACTCAATGGACTTGAGTTTGGGTAAACTCCAGGAGTTGGTGATGGACAGGGAGGCCTGGCATGCTGCAATTCATGGGGTCGCAAAGAGTTGGACACGACTGAGTGACTGAACTGAACTGAACTGATTTGAGGTGAAGCAGATAGGACAGAATCCTTAGGATAAATACAGAGCCATGCACTTAAATATATTTTAAAATATGCTAAACTTGAAAGTGATTAGTTCTCAAAGGCAAGGAAAATGAAAATTATAACTCACTCAGGCTCCATTGAAGGTAGAACCAGTTCTTTTAAAAATTACATTTACTGTAACTTTTGTCATCCGCAGAGTTTTCCCAGGAGGAATCTATGAGTGCACTGCATGTTTCAGGACATATGAGGCATATAAATCAGAGTAGACAGTTAATTCTGTAACTAAACAGATGTTGGAATCTGTAAAATCTATGGAAACTGCCTATAAAAGGGCTAATATTATATCTGAAGGATATTTTTATAAGCACCAGAGTCAAAGCATGTGCTTTAAGAGACTGAGATACTTGAAGATGTGTTTATTTTTAGTGGCCCCAAGAGTGTCCTGCCCCATGTAACTCATTAGCTTCAGTTCAAGTATCCAGAGTTTGACTGTCTCTAGGGTTCAAGGAAAGAGGGAGTCTCTGGAGAGGTGACATCAACATAGTCCATCTTTTCCTTCCAAATTGATTAGGAGTGAACCTATTGTTTCCACTTAACTTTCAAATTTCAAATCTCGTATATTGATTGCAAATTTTTTTTGGCTAGTTTTTTAAAAAAATTATTTAATTTTGTCTGTGCTGGGTCTTTGTTGCTGTGCACAGGCTTTCTCTAGTTGTGGTGAGCAGGGGCTACTTTCTAGCTCAGGTGCTTGGGCTTCTTACTGCAGTGGCTTCTCTTGGGCTGCGGTTGCACAGGATTCAGTGGTTGTGGCACACAGGAGTTGTTGCCCTAAGGCGTGCGGAATTTTCCCTGACCAGGGATCAAAACTGTGTCTCTTGAATTGGCAGTTGGACTCTTGATCACTGGACCACCAGGGAAGTCCTAGTCTTTACATTTCTTTATAAGTTGAGATATCGTTGACACTTACATTAGTTTTGGGTGTGCACCATATTGATTCAATATTTGTACGAATTTAGTTTTCATGTAGACTCTAATTGTGGTGGAATGAGAAAAAATACTCAAATTATCTTACTCTCTGTGTATATATTGAAGGTCCATGTATATCCTTCAAGTGGATGTTCATTTAAGATGTGAGATTGTGAATGTGGACTTGAGGAATCTCCTTAATGTTTAAAAGTGAGAATTCCTTTTCTGCTCAAATTTCTTTGTGCACTATTTTCTTCAGTAAAGTGTATAAACTCTTAAGCATCATAGTCAAGGTTCTTTTTCTTGTCCTGTTGCTTCCTTATTGTTTAGTTTCACGGTTCAGCTTTTCCCCTATGATGCTTCTTTTGCTTTGAGTGTTTTGATATAGTGTATTTCTTTCAACCGTCATACTTCAGTTCAAGCTCTGGTTTCTCTTCAGATTGAGTAAATCTTTTGCCTTTTACTTTTTTTTTTTTTTTAATTTAAAGTTTTTTTAAAATTTAAAGCATTTTTTTTTCCTCTTTGAAGTGTGTCTTCTTCCAGGTAGACAGGGAAAAATTGGAACTCAAAGGGCTTCAAAAGAAAGCACCAGCTCTGTGATTTTGGAAAAATAAATGTTATTGGACATCTCAGTAACTTAATAAGTCTAAAATGATTCAAAATTTAAAAAAATGTAACTTCCCAATGTACTTAATCTTTCTGTAAGTTGAATGTGTAAAGTGACTAGGGGAGAAGGAATAATATGTGATATTTACAATATAATCAAAGATTGGCTTGTTGTACTGGCTCAGATAGTGAATAATCTGCTGCAGTGCAGGAGAACTGGGTTCAATTCCTGGTTTGGGAAGATGTCCTGGAGAAGGGAATGGCTACCTACTCCAGTATTCTTGCCTGGAGAATTCCATGGACAGAGCCTGGTGGGCTGCAGTCCGAGTCGCAAAGAATTGGACATGACTGAGTGACTAACACAACAACAACAACAAATAAACACATCCATTTATATATACATACACAATATTTTGTAAATATTGGCTTTCTACTTACAAAATATGTTCTTTGGAGAATTATGGAAATCATTCTCTTTACAGTAGACTGGGGAACAAGGTAAGTGAAATGGGAAAGAGCCAACATATTGAAAGCAGATGGGAGAAAAGAAGTTGAGGGGTGGGAAAGAAGCGATAAAGAAATTGAAAAGACTGAGATTTTGAGGGGGGGATCTCTAACTCAAACATCCATAAGATAGATTATTAATAAAATAAATTGGGCAAGGTATAAGAAACACCAGCATAAAAAATTAAAACATAACAGAAGCTATGGTTTTTCCAGTAGTCATGTATGGATATGAGAGTTGGACGGTGAAGAAAGCTGAGTGCCGAAGAATTAATACTTTTGAACTATGGTGTTGGAAAAGACTCTTGAGAGTCCCTTGGACTGCAAGGAGATCCAACCAGTCCATCCTAAAGGAAATCAGTCCTGGGTATTCATTGGAAGGATTGATGCTGAAGCTGAAACTCCAATACTTTGGCCACCTGATGCGAAGAGCTGACTCATTTGAAAAGATCCTGATGCTGGGAAAGATTGAGGGCAGGAGAAGAAGGGGACGACAGAGGATGAGATGGTTTGATGGCAAAACAAACTTATGCAATACTGTATATAAGACATGAAGTCATAAAACTTTTAGAAGAAAATATTATTCCTCAACGAAGCTGGAAGAAAATAAAAGAATAGCTATTATTAAAAACATAAAGGATAACAACAGTTGGTGAAGTTGGAAAAGGAACACTTATGTACTGTTGATGGAAATGTAAGATGGTAAGCCATGAAGTGATGGGATGATCATGGCATCTGGTCCCATCACTTCATGGGAAATAGATGGGGAAACAGTGGAAACAGTGTCAGACTTTATTTTTTTGGGCTCCAAAATCACTGCAGATAGTGATTGCAGCCATGAAATTAAAAGACGCTTACTCCTTGGAAGGAAAGTTATGACCAACCTAGATAGCATATTGAAAAGCAGAGACATTACTTTTCCAACAAAGGTCCGTCTAGTCAAGGCTATGGTTTTTCCTGTGGTCATGTATGGATGTCAGAGTTGGACTGTGAAGAAGGCTGAGCACCGAAGAATTGATGCTTTTGAACTGTGGTGTTGGAGAAGACTCTTGCAAGTACCTTGGACTGCAAAGAGATCCAACCAGTCCATTCTGAAGGAGATCAGCCCTGGGATTTCTTTGGAGGGAATGATGCTGAAGCTGAAACTCCAGTACTTTGGCCACCTCATGTGAAGACCTGACTCATTGGAAAAGACTCTGATGCTGGGAGGGATTGAGGGCAGGAGGAGAAGGGGACGCCAGAGGATGAGATGGTTGGATGGCATCACTGACACAATGGACATGGGTTTGGGTGGACTCTGGGAGTTGGTGATGGACAGGGAGGCCTGGCGTGCTGCGATTCATGGGGTCGCAAAGAGTCGGACACAACTGAGCGACTGAACTGAATTGAACTGATGGGACTGGATGCCATGATCTTCGTTTTCTGAATGTTGAGCTTTAAGCCAATTTTTTCGCTTTCCTCTTTCACTTTCATCAAGAGGCTCTTTAGTTCCTCTTCACTTTCTGCCATAAGGGTGGTGTCATCTGCATATCTGAGGTTATTGATATTTCTCCCGGCAATCTTGATTCCAGCTTGTACTTCTTCCAGCTCAGTGTTTCTCATGATATACTCTGCATAGAAGTTAAACAAGCAGGGTGACAATATACAGGCTTGACGTACTCCTTTTCCTATTTGGAACCAGTCTATTGTTCCATGTCCAGTTCTAACTGTTGCTTCCTGACCTGTATACAGGTTTTTCAAGAGGTCTGATACTGGGAGGGATTGGGGGCAGGAGGAGAAGGGGACGACAGAGGATGAGATGGCTGCATGGCATCACTGACTCGATGGACGTGAGTCTCAGTGAACTCTGGGAGTTGGTGAGGGACAGGGAGGCCTGGGGTGCTGCGATTCATGGGGTCGCAGCACCCAGACACGACTGAGTGACTGATCTGATCTGATCTGATAACTTTTGACTATAACCATAGTTGTTTACCACCCGTGTTTGCATTCATAAGCAACAATTTGTTTTACCACTTTTCAACTTTATGTCAAGGGATTGATTACTTGGTGAATTTCAAATTTTTCTCAGCTCTTTTTGGAAAAAGACCTCATTTTGACTTGTTTAGCTGTAGTTTGTGTAGTACTCTGTTGTATGAAGAGGTCAAAATTTACCTATTTTGTTGTTGATAACATTTGGATTGTTTTCAAGTTTTGGTTGATACAAACAATGCTTCTTTGAGCATTCTTATATATGTCACTTGAGGTAGGTGACCAAGAATGACTTTAGAGAAGAATATTGTATCCAGGAGTGTAATTGCAGGTCAGCATTGCTAGATAACAGCCAAACTATTATCAAAAGAGATTTTGCTAACTAATACTTGCAACAGTAAGAGTAAACTGGGAAGAAATGCATTAGTAGCAGGTTTCTATTCAATCCCTCCTCTGGATGACTTAAGCAGAGTTGTCTTAACTAGACCTCCTTATAAATATGATGAGATTTAACTAGTATTACATAACAGAAAAATTTTAATCTATGAATGTTTTTAGTAATGGGTAGTTTAGCAGAAAATTATCAAGAAAACTGCAATTTATGAATATATGGGAAGCAGTTGGCAATAAAATGTAAATTATTCACAGAAGCTCTCGATGCTTGTCTGACTAGCATGTGGAAACTGAGATGCTTCAAACCTAAATGGCTTTCTCTGAGCTAGCTTGTACTGCTAACTAGCAGTCATGTATTACTCTGAAACAAAATGTGTTCCCATCTTGAAAAGGGGATTTAATTTCACTTTTGAAACTGCCTTTGAAGTTTAGAGCTAAAGTTTTTCAAAGTCAGGTGTTGTTTATACCTGCCTTTTCCCTATATTGTCAAGATAAACTGTTTTGAGATAATTTAACTGAATTAACTTTGAACTTGACTTAAACAGACACAAGGCCCATCAACTTCCTTCTGTTTTCTTTAGCCGAAATCATGTGAAACGTAAAGGCAAAGACTAGTTGAATTTAAACAAACCATGTCAATTTTGTTAAAAAAAATGATAATTTTTCTCTTTATTGTTTGAGTAGATAATTAAAACCTTTGGGTATAAACTGAGCAATGTATACTTCTATACACTGATTTTTTTTTTTCTTAGCCACATTAGATGTTTAGTAGTAAATATGGTGGTTTACATTGACCATAAAAGATAAGAATGTGCCTAATTACTGCATTAGCTCTATGATCCCTTATAAGTGGTTATGAATTATACTAAGTGAAAAATAATTTGCATATTTATGTTTAATATTAAGTAACTGAATGAAGTTTTCATTATATATTTATATGTAAAAGTTGTTTTTGCAATTGTAAGAGAAAATCTCATGTTTTGTGAAACATCTAAATTATTCAAAGATGAGAGCTAAGATAACTGGGAGGTCTAGGAAATCATCAGTCATCTGTCAAATATGTGAAATTATAAAAGAGGCAGATTTTGTGTCCTCTGCTATTTTCCTTGATATTCATTTTCCCTGATGGTTGGAATCTCTGGACAGTGAGGTGACATCAGTTGATTAACACTTTAGGACACACATTCACCAGAGATGTCAGTCAGGTTTGGTTTTTTTCTCTGTGCCAACCCAGTCACAGTGCAGTTTCATACCACCTTCTCTTGTTGCCTACATGGGTCTGTCAAAACAGCCAGGTCATTGTATTCAGGAGGTAATACTAAGAGTTCAAAACTACCTCTCTTTATCTTCCTACCATGAGATAGAATACATATCCCCAGTACCACATGAAGATATGTGAAGTCATCATGAGAAAACACTTTATGGCTTAAGAAAAATTTCAGGTTAATCTGGTGCTTGATTGCACTCATTCCAAACAACCTGCTTTCTGATTTTATATATCCAAGTTCCAGTCCCCAGTACTGTGTTAAAGTAGCAACTTGGATATTAGCTAGGATAAGAGCTTTGGTTCCACAGATAAGGTTAATAAAAGTAAGTAAAGTAGAACTAAGTTTCTGTTGCTTTAGGAATCGGCAAATTAGATTATTTTCAGTTGTGATTGTTCTTGAAAAGCCCAGTTGGTTAGCATATATGTCAGTTGGCAAAATGAACAGAAATTCCTACAGAAATTCAACAACTATAAGAACTAAACTCAATTGTTTATTTTAGAAGCCAACACTTTATTCTTAGACATTTCATTCTATTTTAGTACATTCATTATAACACAGTATGTACACATGAAAATAATTTAAATACAGCATATTTAGCTGTAGTAAAATATGCATTTAGAAACAGGATAATAATGCATGTCTGAATGTAAAACTATTAGACTATATGTTTCCATTTCTTCCTCTGGGTCCTTATTTTCTGTGAAATTACACAATATTTCTCAAAATCTACTGTCACCATCTATGTTTTTTAATGTTCATTTTTTTCAAAGAGGTACAAAAATATCTAAAATATACATGGAATCTTCCAAATGCTAGGTTGACAGTGACAAGGAATATTGTGTCAATGCCTCAAAGCAATAGTAACTCAGTCATAGCCCTGAGGCTGCAGAAATTTTGCCGAGACTTCAGGATTCATTGAGAAACTGGATAAGACAGAGTCTGAATGTTTAAAATATGTGAATGCTGTATAATTTGAAATATCTTAAAAATTATTATCTTGAAATCTCCTGTCTTTAAAATGTGTGGTTTACCTACTGAGTAACCAGTTTTATTAAAATACATATTCTTCCACTCAAATTTTAGTCATATTATTTGTCAGTATTGTACAATTATTGTAATTGCAAACTATTATCTCTACCACCTGATGTGTCAGTACTAAGCATTTAACTTCTTTTATTTGATGCCTATTCTCTTGATTAGAATAGTAAAATTGTGTTCCCGTGAGATATCATTTTCCATTTTTAAAATAATTGTTACACAGAATGTCATCGTTGTCTTATAGAATCTATTTATTTTAATTTTACCTATTTAAATTTTTCTACATAAACTTTGTTGTTTTTCAATTATTTCTTTTTTGTATCCAAGTAATAACTTATATATACTTTTTATGGCAAGACTTTCTTATATCATGTCACATAATGATGGTTAACACAGACACCATTTTTTGTTCCTGTAGTTAGAGTGAATGTGTCTAGCATTTCCAGTCATTATTTACATAGTTTATGTAATATAGATCAAGATTTCTTACTGCATGAAGTCAACTGATGCTTGTGTTAACATAGATGACAATTCCCAGTGAAATTACACAATTCTTTAAGTATGTAGGAAAGAAATGAGAATTTCTAATTAACTTTATCCAAAACATATTTCTTCCCTTGGAAGACTGCCTTTTGTGGTGGTGTGAATAGTTTTAAGAGAAATTGATTTTGAGTAGGAAAGTACAAAAGGAGCAAAGTGACCCGGAACAGCAGAATATATTAGAGAATTAATGGGTTAATGCTTCCAGCACCAAGAGATTTCCCATATCCAACTTTTCTAAAGGATAATAATTTTCCTGAATGTAAAAAAAAAAAAAAAAAGAATTAGTATCTTAGTATAGCATACATTAGGATACATTATAGTATACAGTATGTATATTAGGATACATTATTAAGATATATAGTATCTTAGTATACATTAGTCAGAGCAGGCTATGGCACCCCACTCCAGTATTCTTGCCTAGAAAATCCCATGAACGGAGGAGCCTGGTAGGCTGCAGTCCATGGGGTCGCAAAGAGTCAGACACGACTGAGCGACTTCACTTTCCCTTTTCACTTTCACACATTGGAGAAGGAAATGGCAACCCACTCCAGTGTTCTTGCCTGGAGAATCCCAGGGATGGGGAGCCTGGTGGGCTGCGGTCTATGGGGTCGCACAGAGTCGGACACGACTGAAGCGACTTAGCAGCAGCAGCAGTATACATTAGTATCCTAATTATGTCTCAGTGTGCTCTCTATGTGGATTCAATTTTAACATAAAGAGAACGTTATATTCTTTATTCTATTTTAGTTGGTGTCTTCTTTGCCTGACACTTTATATTTCAATCTAAAATCATTCATTTTTATCTGTCATGTAGGTAGCCACTCAGCATGCTTTTTTGTTTATCCTATAAAGCAGTAAATGGTTTATGCAACTTTATCTCCCCAAGTTTTTTTTTTTTTTTTTTTCAAATAGAAGAGTAGTTGACTTGTATATTCACTTCAGGTATATAGCATAGTGACTTTTTATTTTCAAGATTATACTCCACAAAAAGTTATTTTAAAATATTGGCTTTGTTCCCTATGCTATATGCTCGTATCTTGTTTATTTTATACCTAGTAGTTTTTAACCTCTTCATCCACTGCCCCTGTCTCACTCTTTTCCCTCTCCCTTTCCCCACAGGTAATCACTAGTTTGTTCTTTGTATCTTTAAGTCTGTTTTGTTTTGTTATACTCATTTGTTTTACATATAAGATTTCACATATAAGTAAAAACATAAAGTATTTGTCTTTCTTTGTCTGACTTTGCTAAGCATAATACTCTCCAGGTTTGTCCATGTTGTAAATGGCAAAATTTCATTCTTTTTCATGGCTGAGTAATATTCCATTGTACCTATCTATCTATATAAATATACACCACATCTTCTTTATCCATTCATCTATTTCATAGGTTGCTTCTATATCTTGGCAATTGAAAATAATGCTGCTATGAAAATTGGAGGATTTTACCTTTTGTCAGCTGCCTTCTTGGTCCTTATTGATATGATAATGTTCAAATAAATTATTATTTTATTATACTGTGTTATTATATTAGTGTTTTCCCTGAATGAATTAGCATTTTATTTTTTCCCTCCTTTACTCTGCTAAATACTTATTAGGTACATTAAAAATAATTTGCCAGCAGTACATTTCAGATGACTATATTATATTTATATATGTGTTCATGAGACTGAACCATGATTTTTAAATTTGTTCTTCTGAGCAGGTGTGAATCAGGGGGATGTAGAATGTCATTGTACATGGAAACTGTAATGGTATTTTTTTCTCATACTTTTATGATTAATTTTATTATGAAATTTTTGGACCCAGATTTTTATGTGGATACCATTGATCACATCATTATAAAAGTCAAAGAAAGTATAAAATACTACATCCTCTATACCACATGTACTGCCTTTGAATTTTAATATATTCATTTGCTTGATGATAAAGTAATAGCTATTTAAAAGCACAGACTTAGATATTAAAAGGACTTGGGTTTCTATAAAATGGGAATTTTATGATTCTGGTTAAGTTAGTTAACTACTTTAACCTATTTCTTCATATGTAAAAGGGAAATGGTAAATTTCAATTTTTTGGAGTTGTGATTATGCTTGTAAAGGTTTTAGAACATAAAACAGTAATACCAGTAATTATATTGTTAATTGATATGTAGGTAGCATATCTGTCTAGCATTCAACCTTTGGATGCTGTATTTTCAAACTTTAAATGTGAACTTTTTTTTTTTACTAATTAAAGATTATTTTTGCAAGATATGCATGTATTCTTCCATACTGTTGTCAGGTGATTGAGTGTGAAGTTAAATTAGTTCAATCCTTCTTATATATGAAGTATTAAATATTGTTTTGTGTGCTTTTATATTTTAAACCTTATGATATTTTGGTTGTTTGCTTTCCTTGCAACTAACTAAATTATGGGACAAGGAAGATATTTATGGTAGTGATGGAGGAATATTTCCCAGTGGCCTTTCTATCACCGACTCTTTTTTTGTTTGCCCTTTACTTTTCCCTTATGCAGATTTTATTAACATTTATTTTATGCTAATTTGGTATCAATTTATTTAACACATCAATGGGTTCTACACTCAAACCTGATTCAGATTTTTAAAATTTTGGAAGAATTAAAAATTTACTTTATGTCTAACAATTTGAACATGATAGAACTGAATTATTTATTTTCTAATGCCACTTGGGGTAGTGTATAACCATGCTTATGCAAGGACTTTCCTTGTAGCTCAGCTGGTAAAGAATCTGTCTGCAATGCAGGAGACCTGGGTTCAACTCCTGGGTTGGGAAGATCCCCTAGAGGAGGGAAAGGCTACCCACTCCAGTATTCTGGCCTGGAGAATTCCATGGACTCTATCGTCCATGGGGTTGCAAAGAGTTGGACATGACTGAGTGACTTTCACTTCACTTCATGCTTATGCAAATACTAAATAGTTGGATGAAAATGATAATCAACTAACCTTAGGAATGGCAATGTGCTTGGTTTAGTATAACTGATGCTTCAAGATTGCAAATATAAATTAGCCTATTGTAGATGGAGGTGCTTAGATTTTTATAATAACATAATATCCTTTTCTTTATGCCATTCCTTATATTAGTTTTAGTTTTATATTCTATCTTTGACCTGTCAGTGCACTGACAATGTATATGTCTTTATCTCTATGCATTTAATTATTTATCATAGAGAGCAATGTAGAGCATTATACTTTATGCACAGATCACACGATTAGATAGCTTTAAAAATGTTTATCTTGATTAAAATGTTGGAAGTGAATAATCCTACCTCCGTTAGAAGTCCATGCCCTGTGGTTATTGGTACTTTGTGAAAATGAAATCAACAGAAAGAAGAGGTAAGTGTTGGTGACATCAGTGAAATTTTGGAGTTCTTATTATGGTGTAGTAATTTTAGTTATCTTGAGGACATGAGTTAAGCATTGTAATTATTGTCATTGAATGGTCATATTTTTAGGCTCTGTCTATTTATTTGTTTTCCTACCATACCAAGACCAAGGTAGCATTCACAAATATGTGAAAAGAGTAGAGAAGCAATTTTGCCAAAAGCTTTATGTACAGCATTGCTTCTCTACTGTATATTCTTACAGTACTTTAAATCCTATTAAACTCAATCTGAAAAATACCTTTTATATCTATGATGCATGGAAACACAAGGTCTACTATTTGATTTTTCTTATATTAAACATCAATATCATTATTTTTGGTAATGTAGAACTAAGTTGATATGCCACGTCATGCCATGCCATGCTAAATCATTTTAGTCGTTTCCTCCTCCAGGGGATCTTCCCAACCTAGACAGCGAACCTTGATCTCTTACGTATCCTGCATTGGCAGATGGGTTCTTTACCACTATGGCACCTGGGAAGCCCCAAATTGGTATAATATATGTCGATTTCAATGAATACATTATCTAACCAGATAGTTGCATATAAAATCCAGTGGCCCTGTCTTTTAACATGATAGATTTACCACCTCCCTAGGCCCTCCCCCTTTTTGAAGATACTTTTTAAAATTTTAAATGCTTTGTCTTGACAGGAGCCATGTGCTAATAAAAGATGGAACAGAAAAATGGAACTTCTTTCACTGGGTTTATCCTACTGGCCTTCTCTGACAGACATCAACTGGAACAAATTCTCTTTGTGGTCCTTTTGATCTCCTACGTCTTCACTTTGCTGGGAAACACAGCCATCATTGCATTGTCCTACTTGGACCCACGTCTTCACACCCCGATGTACTTTTTCCTCTCTAACCTGAGCTTTCTGGACATGTGCTACACCACCAGCATTGTTCCCCAGTTCCTGGTTAATCTCAGTGGAGCAGACAAATCCATCTCCTTCGGTGGCTATGTAGCTCAGTTCTTCATCTATCTGGGATTGGGATGCACAGAATGCTTTCTTTTAGTATTCTTGTCATTTAACCGCTGTGAAGCTTTTTGCAGGCCCCTTCACTACACAGTAATCATGCACCCCCGTCTGTGTGCCCTGATGGCTTCTGCTTCATGAATCATTGGTTTTGCCAACTCCTTATTGCAGACAGTGTATATCTTCCTTTTACCACTTTGTGGGAGAAATAAATGAGACCACTTTCTTTGTGAGATCTCTCCTTTTCTCACACTTGGCAGTGTTGACACCACTATGAATGTATATGTGACCTTTTTTGGCAGTGTCATCATTCTTGCCTTATTTATGTTCTCCTATGGTCAGATTGTCAGGGCGGTCTTAAGAATAAAGTCCACTATAGGGCAGAGAAAAGGGTTTGGCACGTGTGGATCCCACCTCATGGTGGTCTCCCTGCTCTTTGGTACAGCCATCTATGTGTATCTTCATCCCAGGAGCAGCGACTCCCAGGATCAGAAAAAGTTCATGTCTCTTTTCTACACTGTCATTATCCCCATGACCAACCCCCTCATATGTACACTGAGGAATAGGAATGTGAAGGGAGGATGAAGAAGGTACTTTGGAAGGACTCTGACTCCAGATGATGGCTGAGAAGGACAGCTTAATGGAAGCAATTGAACATCAGAGCTCTTTAGATGTATGTGTGTGTCCCCCATGAGTCATCTGAAATTTCCTCTGATAACTCTGAGGGAATTTCTTTACTTCAGTGTGGTGCATCGGTGCTCAGTCATATCCAACTCTTTGACCCCATGAGCTGTAGGACACTAGGCTCCTTTGTCCATGAAATTTCCCAGATAAGAATACTGGGGTGGGTTACCATTTCCTTCTCCAGGGTATCTTGCCGACCCAGGGATTGAGCCTATGTCTCCTGCATTGGCAGGTGGATTCTTTATCACTGAACCACAAGGGAAGCCCTTTTGCATTACATTCTTTTACAAAAATGAGTGCTCCAAACCTGGTTAATGGATTCATTTCAACCTCCAGAGATGATGATTCACTGTTCCTGGAGCATTTATGTTTTTTAAAAAAATTTTTAAGCAGTTTGAATTAATGCAGAATATTCTCATCCTAAAATATACCTAAAGAACATAGAACATATTTTGAGCTGAAAGCAACTAAGCAGTAAATGCTGAAAAAACTCACCGTTTTCTGCCTAAAGCAGTACATATTCTCCTTTTCATATAGACTCTTATCAACCCAGAGATGGCACCAGAGGAGTCTGTAGACAAGGTTTGTAAACAAACCTTGTTAAACTAACCCTTATTGCTATTAAGGAAGATAAGTACTACCCAGCTATAGTTGGGCCACCTCTAGTCCAGACCCCTTTGTCTTGTCAATTTTTCACAAATATATTGGTTCTTTGTCTAAAAGGAGCTTACTGGTTTGCCCTTCTTGGGTTTTTCATTCTCTTGTGAAAGCTCCTATGAACACGTAAAAGTTCAATAAGATTTGTATGCTTTTCTCCTGTTTATCTGTCTTTGTCAGTTTAATTTTCAGACCCAGCCAGGACCCTAAGATGGTGGAGGAAAATTTTTTCCTTCCCTACAGGCTGCACTGGTTTTTATTATTTGCAACCGTATTTGGGAACATTATCCCATTTCTACTTGCAAAGAGGCATGTAAGAACATAGTATGAAGTACAGCAAAAATAAAAGCATGAAACCATTATAAAAATAAAAAATAAAATCAATATAAAAATAAAAGCAAGAAACCAATAAAAGCACTGTAAGGAATACTAGTATTTTAGCATTTTCTGACAATTGCTAAAGAGATATCACTTTTTCTTGCATTTTGATTGTGGCTTTATTATAAAGTTCATGGGTTGAATGCATTAGCTTTTTCAGAGAAATAGGTGGAGGCAGCTGTGAAAAGAAAGTTTAGGCTCAAAGAAAAACTTTTCTAACACCAATCCTGATAAAGCCAACCAGAAATTAGGCCCAACTGTGATTTCACTAGTGTGGCAGCCATATTATGCAGCATCTATTTTGGAGAAGGCTGTAGACAGGAAGCACCGAGTGAAGGGTGTGATTCACTGCTGCCAGGGACAGCGGCAGCCACTAGCTGTAATAACACCAGGCAGTATTTACATATAGTTTTGCGTATAGCCTGAAAAATGCTGATGTGAGGCATGGGAGTTGGTCATTTTAACCTTCTTCCTTTTTAAAAATGACCTTTAAGAACATTATCATGTCTGAATAGTACATGACCTAAGTTCTATTTCATATTCTACACATTTCACTGACAATAATAAATTTCAAACGGTAGAATATACTTAGATTACTGTCCTCATACCATTTTACAAATTCTTTGATTCAGGCATCAATTGGTCAGGGCCTTTGTATCTTACATCTAGCAAAGGCCCCATATATATTCTAAAAGTATGAAAAATAGTCCCTTATTTCCATGAATCCCCATGTTCTGCAGATGCTTACTCAAATAAATTTACCTGGAAAAAAATTTAAAGAATAAATAATGTACATATTAATTTTGAAAGATTCTGTTCACCTAAGCTTTACAAGCAACCATCTCCCTACGAAATAAACTCTTAAACAATTCGGAATAATAAATATAAATATCCCAGAAAAATTTAATCTGACAGTCTAGCCCTTAGATCACTGATCAAGCTCAGTTTGTAATGTAAACTACAACATGCTACATTTTGACTTGTACTTGGATTTAATAACATAGAAAATATATTATGGGCTTCCCTAATGGCTCAGATGGTAAAGAATCTGCAATGCAGGAGACCAGGTTTGATCTCTGGGTTGAGAAGATCCCCTGGAGAAGGGAATGACTACCCACTTCAGTATTCTTGCCTGGAGAATTCCAACGGGCAGAGGAGCCTAGAGGATTTACAGTCCATAGGGTCGCAAAGATTCTATTCACCTAAGCTTCACAAACAACCATCTCCCTATGAAATAAACTCTTACAGTTATGAAATCTGAATAATAAATATAAACACCTTAGAAAAATTTAATCTGACATTCTAGCCCATAGATCCCTGATCAAGTTCAGTTTGTAGTATACACTGCAACATGCTACGTTTTGACTTGTACTTGGATTTAATAACATAAATAATACATTATATGTTAATGTGCTATTGCACACATGTAAATACATATATACACATTTACAAAGCATGCATTACACATGCAATCTCTCTTTTTTTTTTCCACATGCAGTCTCTTGTAGGTCAATCTCTTAACTCTTTCTGAAGATGATTAGTAGAAGAATATATGTTTCCTTTAGCTCTCTATTACTTAGAAGTTATACCCTTACATATAATGAAATTTCTATGATTTCTGAAATAAGTACAAAATACACACAAGTGAGTGTTGGTCCATAGTTTATTCCTGCAAGTCACACTGAAAAGAAAAAACAGTTAACGTGGGGGTGGTAAGTGTATGCTTTTGTTAGAACTTACAGCACTAAAGGTCTCCATGGAACAAGCTGTTGTTCAGTCTCTAAGTCATGTCTGACTCTTTGTGACCCCATGAACTGCAGCATGCCAGGCTTCCCTGTCCTTCACTATCTGCTGGAGACTGCTGAAACTCATGTCCAATGAGTCAGTGATGTCATGCAACCATCTCATCCTCTGTCACCCACTTCTCCTCCTGCCTTCAATCTTTACCAGCATCAGAGTCTTTTCCAACAAGTCAGCTCTTCTCATCACGTGGCCAAAATATTGGAGCTTCAGTATCAGTCCTTCCAACGAAAATTCAGGGTTGATTTCCTGTAGGAGTGACTGTTTTGATCTCCTTGCTGTCCAAGGGACTCTCAAGAGTCTTCTCCAGCAACACCATTCGAAAGTATCAATTTTTCGGCTCCTCAGCCTTCTTTCTTCTTTGTGGTCTGACTCTCACATCTGTACATGAATACTGGAAAAACCACACCTTTGACTATATGTATCTTTGTCATCAAAGTGATGTCTCTGTTCTTTAGTCTACTGTCTAGGTTTATCATAGCTTTTCTTCCAAGGAGCAAGCATATTTTAATTTTGTGGCTTCTGTCACCATCCACAGTGGAACAGATTATACCTTCTATTGTCATAATAAACATACATACATTTTTTGAAATTTTGAAGTGCCATTTTTTCAGGTCCTGAATTGAGTAATATAATAAGCAGAAAAAATGTAGAAATTGAAGAAATTTAAAGTATTACCACATATCTTGGAAAGATGGCAGTGTCAGCAGTGGCATGATTTTTTTCCTTTCCTGTCTCCTTTACTTCCTTCTTTTCCACTTCCTTTCTTCCTTCATTCTTTCCTCCCCCCTCCTTCTCTTCGTTCTTCCATGTTTTCTTTTCACTTTTATTGAGGTATAATTGATGTACAGTAACCTCACATATTTAAAGAGTATAATTTAATGTTTTGATATATGTATATGTTTTCATCAATGCCATTTAAAATGCTGAGGAAAGTTGTTTGTATTACTAGTTTGCTGGGAATTTTTGTCAGGATCAGATGTTGAAATTATCAAATGTTTTTTCTGCATCTATTCAGATGATCACATGGTTTTTCTTTCTTTCGTTTGTTAATATGATGAAATACATTGATTTTCAGGTCAGATAAGGCACATTCAGATTGGTATAGACATAGACTACTTTAACTGATTTTCAACTGTTTAACTGCATTCCTGGGATATTATTGGATTCTGTTTGTTAAAACTTTGCTTTGAATTTTTGCATCAATGTTTATAAGGGATATTAATCTGTAGTGTTTTTGGACAAATTATACATCTGTGTGGAGAGGGCAATGACACCCCACTCCAGTACTCTTGCCTGGAAAATCCTATGGACGGAGGAGCCTGGTAGGCTGCAGTCCATGGGGTCGCTAAGAGTCAGACACGACTGAGCGACTTCACTTTCCCTTTTCACTTTCATGCATTGGAGAAGGAAATGGCAACCCACTCCAGTGTTCTTGCCTGGAGAATCCCAGGGACGGGGGAGCCTGGTGGGCTGCCGTCTGGGGTCGCACAGAGTCGGACACGACCGAAGTGACTTAGCAGCAGCAATAATCACTTAGATCAAGATGTAGAGTGCTTATATCACCCTAAAAAATTCCTTCATGTTCCCACCTTGTTAAAATCCCCAAAGAAAATCACTGCTCTGCTTTCCATTATCTTAGCTTAGTCTTTTGACTACCTGGAAGTTCATATAATTAGAATAATATGGTATCCATGCTTTTGTTTTTGACTTCCCATGCAACAGGAAGTTTTTGAGGTCCATCCATATTGTTGCATGGATCAATAGATTATTCATTTTCATTGATGAATAGAACTACATTTGGTGACTTATCACATTGTATCTATTTTTTCATTGTAGATTTTTTTTTCTTTTAAATTTTATTTTATTTTTAAACTTTACATAATTGTATTAGTTTTGCCAAATATCAAAATGAATCTGCCACAGGCATACATGTGTTCCCCATCCTGAACCCTCCTCCCTCCTCCCTCCCCACACCATCCCTCTGGGTCGTCCCAGTGCACCAGCCCCAAGCATCCAGTATCGCGCATCGAACCTGGACTGGCAACTCGTTTCTTACATGATATTCTACATGTTTCAATGTCACTCTCCCAAATCTTCCCACCCTCTCCCTCTCCCACAGAGTCCATAAGACTGTTCTATACATCAGTGTCTCTTTTGCTATCTCGTACACCAGGTTATTGTTACCATCTTTCTAAATTCCATATATATGCGTTAGTATACTGTATTTATGTTTTTCCTTCTGGCTTACTTCACTCTGTATAATAGGCTCCAGTTTCATCCACCTCATTAGAACTGATTCAAATGCAGATGAATGGATAAGAAAGCTATGGTACATATACACAATGGAGTATTACTCAGCCATTAAAAAGAATACATTTGAATCAGTTCATTGTAGATTTTTGCATTGTTTTTGGTTTTGTGCTCTAATGAACAAAACCTCTGTGAGACTTCTCTCACATAAATGTTTTTTATGGACATTTGTTTTCATTTCTCTGAGGAAAATACACAGGAGTGTAAATACTCAATCATAGAGGATATGTGCTTAATTTTATTAAAGAGGTAGCCAAACACTTTCCCAGAATAATTAAATCACTCTATATTTCACGAGCAACATATGAGGGTACCAGTTGTTCTCCATCTTTATTAATATTTGGTATTTTATGTTTTAATTTAGCTATTTTAATGATTATAAAGTGGTATCTTGTGGTTTTAATTTTCATGAAGATGAAAATAACGAGCACTTTTTCATGTGTTTTTTGCCTTACATACATCTTACTTTGTGAAAAGTCTGGTTTTAGCTTTTTTCCCCTTTTCATTCAGTTGTTTGCCTTTTCATTATTTGTACACATTCTTGATATATTCTGGATACAAATCTTTATATATATTGATTCATGGTTTTAATGATTCATGGTGTTGCAAAGAGTCGGACACGACTGAGTGAATGAACTGATTGTTTTATTGGATTTCAGTTAGATGAGGACAACTGAAAAGAAGAAAAAAAGATGATTTGAAGTGTTAAACATAAGATATACTGAAAATTAATTTTTACCTAAATTTACCTGTTATCTAATCAGGATCATATTTGGCCTTTATAGTACATATTTCCAAATTCCATTCATGGAAATTTTTATTGGGTTGGTAGAGGTGTTTAAATAAATTAAAAATTTTTACTTTAAGAATTATTTATTTCTATTAACTGAATAAAAGAAGTAACCAGAAAACTGGTCACTGTCACCTTACTTTGTAGACACAAGTCTCCTGAGTGCACCCTTTACATCCTTATTTCTCAGTGTATAGATGACAGGGTTCAACATGGGAGTCACCAAGTTGTAGAAGAGGGTAAGGAATTTCCCTTGGTCCTGAGATGAATTATTTCCTGGTTGCATATACATGTAGATAATATTCCCATAAAACAAGGAGACTACAGTGAGATGGGACCCGCATGTGTTGAAAGCCTTCCTCCTTCCTGCCGCCGACTTCATCCTCAGCACTGCAAGGGCAATGCAGCTATAAGAGATGAGGATGAACGACAGGGGCACCAGAACGATGATCACTGATAGGATGAAAACAGTGCTCTCTACAGCCACTGTATCCACACAGGCAACTTTTATCAGAGCCGGCATCTCACACAGGAAATGTTTCACCCTGCATCTCCCACATCGTGGCAGTTTCATAGTCACTGGAGACATAACCAGGGAGTTGAGAAGTCCAACTCCCCAGGCCACAGACACCAACTTCCAACAGAGCTGAGAGTGCATGAGGACAGAATAGTGGAGGGGCTTGCAGATTGCAGTGAAGCGGTCATAAGCCATGACAGCCAAGAGAACACATTCTGTGCCACCCAGTCCCAGGAACATGAAGAGCTGGATGGCACAACCCACATAACTGATGGTCTTATCTGGGCTGCCTAAGTTGAAAAGCAGCTGGGGGATAGAACTGGTGGTAAAGCAGAGATCTAGGAAGGACAAATTAGTGAGGAAGAAGTACATGGGCGTGTGAAGGCTGGGGTCTAAGCGGGAAACCAGGATGATGACAGCATTGCCCACCAAAGTCACAAGGTAGAAGATGAGGACAAACACGAAGAGGATCTGCTCTAGCTTGGGTCTGTCTGAGAAACCCAACAAGATGAAGCCTTCCTGGCAACTCTGGTTGGTCATGACAGAGGATAATCAGTACACATCTGCAGGGGAGCAAATAGTAACACATTATATTCTTCATGAAGCAGGCTAAGGAATTCACAGAGAGAGGTGGGTCATATCAAGTAATTATGTAAAATAATTACTTAAAATTTCAATATTACATGTAGGTATAAATTGTGTATTTTAGGAATACTATCTTTTAATAATTCTCTTTCTTTTGGATCCTTCCAATTACAATTATTGTGGAATATTAGGAAAACACAGATATACATGAAGGATAGGAAAAGATTACCCACATCCCAGAAACAACCACACTGCAATATTGATTTATTTCTTTTCATTCTTTTGAGTATATGTAATTTATGGCATATATAAATTTATGGCATATTTCCACCCTTATGGCAGAGAGTGAAGAGGAACTAAAAAGCCTCTTAATGAAAGTGAAAGAGGAGATTGAAAAAGTTGGCTTAAAGCTCAACATTCAGAAAACTAAGATCATGGCATCTGGTCCCATCACTTCATGGGAAATAGATGGGGAAACAGTGGAAACAGTGTCAGACTTTATTTTTGGGGGCTCCAAAATCACTGCAGATGGTGATTGCACCCATGAAATTAAAAGATGCTTACTCCTTGGAAGGAAAGTTATGACCAATCTAGATAGCATATTAAAAAGCAGAGACATTACTTTGTCAACAAAAGTCCGTCTAGTCAAGGCTATGGTTTTCCCAGTGGTGATGTGTGGATGTGAGAGTTGGACTGTGAAGAAAGCTGAGTGCCAAAGAATTGATGCTTTTGAACTGTGGTGCTGGGGAAGACTCTTGAGAGTCCCTTGGACTGCAAGGAGATCCAACCAGTCCATTCTTAAGGAGATCAGTCCTGGGTGTTCATTGGAAGGACTGATGCTGAAGCTGAAACTCCAATACTTTGGCCACCTCATGCGAAGAGTTGACTTATTGGAAAAGACCCTGATGCTGGGAGGGGTTGGGGGCAGGAGGAGAAGGGGATGACAGAGGATGAGATGGCTGGATGGCATCACCGACTCGATGGACATGAGTTTGAGTAAACTCTGGGAGTTGGTGATGGACAGGGAGGCCTGGCATGCTGCGATTAATGGGGTCGCAAAGAGTTGGACACGATTGAGCGACTGAACTGAACTGAACTGAATTTAACAAAATATAAATAATAGTGTGTTTACAAATTTTATATTCTACATTTCCTTTCATAATTTTACATTGTGAAAATTTGCTTTGGTTTTAAAGTTCTACAAAAATAATCATTAATGTCTGTATGATCTTCCTGTAGCTGTGTCATCATTTCTCCAATCATTGCTCCATAGTTAATTGTTAACAGTATTTCCAATATTTTAAAGGTCTTGATAGAGAGATTACAGAGGTACCTATTTTACTGAACTCTAAAGCAGCTTATTTTTCCTTAAATCTTTGGCAGTTGTTTGGTGTGCGTGTGTTCATGCTTAGTCATGTCTGACTCTTTGTGACCCCATGGACTGTAGCTGGCCAGGTGCTCCTCTGTCCGTGGAATTTTCCAGGCAAGAATACTGGAGTGGGTCGCCATTTCCTTCTCCAGAGGACCTTCCTGACCCAGGTTCGTCTCTTGCACTGGCAGGTGGATTCTTTTCATTTGGTCTCTGCCTGCAACCCCTAATCTCATATTGTTTAAACTGGGTGATATTAGCTATGAGGTTGATTAATTTTTGATGCTTATTAGCCTTCTGAATTTGGGAAAATGTTTGTCACTGAGCTAGTATGTCACATATCATAGAAAAATTCTATCACTACAACTTGAAAGTGATGTTTTACTTAACAATTAAAATAGGAGTACAAGTTGTTCTTGCTTTTTTTTTAAACTCATTGGAATTCAAGACACAACCTTTCAATTTTTATTCAAAAATTTAATCCATAACAACACATAAATTATTTTGTAAGTCATGGGATTCTTATTTCTAATACTTTATTTTGGAATTCTTATTGTCTTTATTTATAAATATATTCTCTTGTATTTCATAAAAGTTCATTTTTATGAAATTATGTAGTTTTCAATGAATACTGTATTTTAAAAATTTCTTTCCTTTATGAATGAAGTGTATAATTATATTTTTAACTGGATATAAATGTGAGACAGACTTATAGTTTTTTAGATTACACAAATTATATAAAATTATCATTTTATATCAATAGAGACATATGTATAAAATGATATAAAGATTATAAATGATATAAAATAGAATGATATGATTTCATTTATATCATTTAGAAAATTACACATAAATTTTAATTCTATCATGTTGCTTTAAAAAATATGCTTTTTTATCCCCAAGTAAAGACTAATTGTCAAATTAAAAAAAGTCAGATAGCAGATGAATATAAGAAAGCTGTGGTGCATATACACAATGGAGTATTACTCAGCCATTAAAAAGAATAAATTTGAATCAGTTCTAATGAGGTGGTTGAAACTGGAGCTGATTATACAGAGTGAAATAAGCCAGAAAGAAAAACACCAATACAGTATACTAATGCATATATATGGAATTTAGAAAGATGGTAATGATAACTCTGTATTCGAGACAGCAAAAGAGACACAGATGTATAGAACAGTCTTTTGGACTCTGTGGGAGGCGGGGGTAATGATTTGGGAGAATGGCATTGAAACATGTATAATATCATATGAGAAACGAATCGCCAGTCCGGGTTTGATGCAGGATACAGGATGCTTGGGGCTGGTGCACTGGGATGACCCAGAGGGATGCTATGAGGAGGGAGGTGGGAGGGGGGTTCAGGATTGGGAATGCGTGTACACCCGTGCAGGATTCATGTTGATGTATGGCAAAACCAATACAATATTGTAAAGTAATTAGCCTCTAATTAAAATAAATAAAGTAAAAAAATAAAAATAAAAAAGCCAGATAAATCATTTTTTCATATTTAAAACCTATGGATCAATTCAAAAGTCATAAGCATGTGTTTTATAAAAACTTTTCAAGAAAAATCTCAAAATTCTTTCAATTCTTCCTAGAGCCAAAAATCCCCTTGATTGCATTAGTAATTAAAGAAGTAAAAGTTTTAGATTTACTTGAATGTGTCAGAAACACTTCCAAAATCAGAGAGTTTAAAATGCTCAAAGGTAATTTTATGATCTGACATATAACAGGACATTTCTCAGCACCTTAAATTAACAAATTAATAAAGATGTTTCCTATACTCTATGTCCAGAATATGGTGTTTGAGTCAAAAGACTGTGTCAATACTCTGTGTATTGGGCTATGAAATAATTTTAGCCTTATAAGTTTGATGTGAAATTACAGCTTTCAGTGCCACCTCTCCCTCAGGTGCTTAAAGAGTTTATGACTACCAGATACCACTTCAAATTGTTACTGTAACTAGTTCCTACTATAACTAGTAATGTTCTCTGGCCAAACAAGTATAAAACAAGATCTGGGAAGGATAAGAAAGAGTGAAGGAATCACATCTCCATCTCCACTTCTACACCAGTATCTCATACACATTGATCTTTTACACACGATTACACATGTTTGTGAAATACATTGCACATCATAAACCATGTTAGATGTTTGTTATTATGATTACAAACAGAAAAAAACAGGTCTATGTTACACATGATCAAGAAGAGAATCTTTCCCATGCTATTTTGGGTATAAATAATAGTAGTGTTATTACTAAACAGTTTTAGTCAGTTTAAATTAATTAAACCTGTAGAGATGGCCTAAGAAGAAAACTTAGATTTTTAAAAAAATTTGTTCGCCTATTTATTTATGGCTACATTGCATCTTTGTTGCTGTGTGTGGGCTTTCTCTAGTTGTGGTGAGTGGGGCTACTCTCTAGTTGGGTTGCTTGGGCTTGTCATTGCAGTAGCTTCTCTTGTGGAACCTGAGCTCTAGGCACTAGGGGTTTAGTAGTTGTGGCACAAGGGCTTAGTTGTCCCACAGAATGTGGAATCTTTCTGGAGCAGGGATCAAACCTATGCCCCCTGTACTGCAAGGAAGATTGTCAACCACTGGACCACCAGGGAAGTCTCCTGAGAAGAAAACTTTTGACTGAAAGTTATAGTCCAAGTGATTTTAAAAGACTTCTACTAATACATAGATTGATACAACCTCAGATCAGGAAGGAGAAGGCAATGGCACCCCACTCCAGTACTCTTGCCTGGAAAATCCCATGGATGGAGGAGTCTGGTAGGCTGCAGTCCATGGGGTCGCTACGAGTCAGACATGACTGAGCGACTTCACTTTCAATTTTCACTTTCATGCATTGGAGAAGGAAATGGCAACCCACTCCAGTGTTCTTGCCTGGAGACAAGAACAGGGACGGAGGAGCCTGGTGGGCTGCCGTCTATGGGGTTGCATAGAGTCAGACACGACTGTAGTGACTTAGCAGCAGCAGTAGCAGATCAGGAAGTTCAGATTATGATCTTTGGAATAAGAATTACTGAAAATATTTATATTGATAAATAAATACATATTTAGCAAATATTTACTGAACCCTTGTTGTTTGCCAAACACTGTACTGTATGTCAGAGATAAAAGATTACTAAAATAGATAGCAATTTACTTCACGATTTATAGTCTAGTGGGAAAACAATCATCAAAAACTCACACAATTAAATGTATAATAATTATCAGTGATACTAAGCCCTTACACTAGCACTGTGCTATTTTCTTGGGCTGCTTTATTTAATACTCATACCTGAATTTGAAGGATTTAGGCATTAAGTAACTTACCAAGGGTACACAGCTAGGAAGTTCTGGATGTGGAATTCAGATTCAGATTTATTTGACTCTCAAACCAAGTTTCTAAACACCATGGGGCTAAAACAGAAAGATAATGTATTTACTCAATTCCCAAATATCACCTGTTGGATGCAGTTAAGATGGATTGAGTGCTCTGAGTCCTTTAATCATGATTTAGTCCCAATCAAAGAAGAATGTCAAAGTCTATTCAAGATAAATCAAGTTAGGGAAATGTCACCAAAAACTCAGTCTTCTCAAACAAATTTTAAAAGCATAGTTACTAATTAGCTCAAAGTTTGCTGGATTTTAAGTAGAAAAGTAATCAATTCAAACATAAAGTTATATATCGTGGTGGCAGTTTAGTTGCTAAGTCATGCGGGACTCTTGAGACCCCACAGACTGTAGCCCACCAGGCTCCTCTGTCCATGGGATTTTCCAGGCAAGAATACTGGAGTGGGTTGCTATTTCCTCCTCTAGGGGATCTTCCTGACCCAGGGATTGAACTTGCATCGCGGCTGAGCCATCAGGGAAGCCTAGTGTTATATATAGACCAAGATAAATTGCTAAAAATAGCCTTTTTGGAAAACTAGATATTGCAAGTACAACCGAGAACAATTATTGAAAAGACTTTCAATTATTAATAAAATAATTTAAATAATAAATTAATAAATAATTTAAATAATAATAAAATAAAATAATTTCAACTATTACAAGAATTATGTGACATAACTTGTTTTCCAGTAAAAATAGATAAAATATGCCAAAAATCTAGATTCATTTTAATATTCTAAGTCAATAATTACAGCCAGAATATATATTATTTGGCCCACACACACATGGATACTATTGGTTGCTCCTGTTTTTAAATTTTTTTAAATCTAATTTGTTTATTTCTTACTTATTGAACATTAATTTTCATTAGACAACAGGTAGGTGGAAATGTGTTCAGACATATGGGGAGAGCTCTGATTTTTCTCATAAGCAATCTTGCTAATCTGATTTGCCTTCATTTGTGATGGGTTTAGACGTTAGAAACCTAAGGTCGATGTTGACAAGGCATGAGTTAATTGCTGACAAGAGGTAGGAGGTGTAGGATAGGAAGAGAAGTGGAAGGAAAGCAAGACAGAAAGTAGTTCTAAATGTGGTGAATCAAAGTGTAGAAACAAGTATATCACAAAAGTTACACGATCAATGGAAGAATGACAATAACAATGAAATAGCTGATAGTATTGGTTAAAGCACCATCAATAGATACTAAAATTGGTAAATCAAGGAATCAAGGTGTAAGTACAGGTTTAGAATTAGTAAATTGAGCCAAACAAGAAAGAGTTAAAAACTGCATCCTTGGAATGTGCAATTTGATGTTGGAAGATACTGTATAAATTTTTTTTTTCTGTTATTGACTTTTTTTCTACTTCTTATTGCGTTAATTTTGTGTATATTATTTTGATTAAAATACATGTTTTAAAGCGAAACTTATAATCTAGTTCTTTAGAAAAATATAGATGTAAAATATATAGCTCAAAATAGTATATTAGAACAATCGTTCAAACCATGGCTCTACCCCTTACCAGTCTTATGACCTTGATCCAAATACAAAACTGCTCTGTTTTCACTTTCCTTTTCTGTGAGATAGGGAAGGTAAAGTACAAATCTTATGGAACTTTAGGATGAAAGAATGAAATTATATATGCAGTTATATTGGATAGCATATTGAACTGTGTCATAGCAATGTAACAAAGACTACTTATTATTTTAGTCTAATTATTTTCATTAACTTATTATCTTTTTTTTTTATTCCATTGTCAAGTCTTTTCTATTCCATTGTGAAATGGAACCCAAGAGAACATTTCAAAATTGGCATGGACAAAAATATCAAATGCTGTCAGTATGTCGCACAAAGAAAATAACAAAATCAAGAACCGCTCATATTGCCAAGCACAAATCTTGAGTGCTAGTATTGACATTTCTCATATTTTGGATCTAATTTATTTCATATATTATTCTGAGTAATATATTCTTTATACTTGACTCAAATACCATTCATAAGCTGATGGTTACCAAATCTTAGATTTTTATTCCAAAATATAGACCTGCATATTCTTCTTTTTTCTGAATATTTTTACTTGAGTGACTAATAGTTGAGAAATAGATAGCATTCTGATAATGAGCCCAGACACTGGAGCATGGTTTCAGATTCCAGCAGTGCTACTGAATAGCTAAGGGATTCCCTAGTGGCTCAGATGGTAAAGATCTGCCTGCAATTCAGGAGACCTAAATTCAATCCCTGGGTCAGGAAGATCCCCTGGAGAAGGAAATGGCAACCCACTCCAGTATTCTTGCCTGGAAAATCCCATGGTTGGAGGAGCCACTGAATAGCTAAGAGACTTTGGACAAGTTACTTAAACACTCTGTATCCAACTTTATAATCTGTAAAATGGGCATAATAATAGTTCTAAAGAGAGTTGTTTAAAGAGTTAAATATTTGACATGCTTGAAGGTGAGTCACTCAGTCATGTCCAAGTCTTTGTGACCCCATGGACTATACAGTCCTGGAATTCTCCAGGCCAGAATACTAGAGTTGGTAGCCTTTCCCTTCTCCAGGGGATCGTCCTAACCCAGGGATCAAATTGGGGTCTCCCACATTGCAGGTGGATTCTTTACCAGCTGAGCCACAAGGGAAGCCCAAGGGTACTGTAGTGGATAGCTTATCCCTTCTCCAGGGGATCTTACCAACCCAGGAATCGAACCGGGGTCTCCTGCCTTTTAGGCAGATTCTTTACCAACTGAGCTATCAGGGAAGCCTATATATGTACACATATATATACACACTTTTAATTTGTTTGTTGAGTTATTTACCAGGACTTGAGTTTATCAGGCAAACTGAGTCTAGACATGCCCAGATACATCCCAAACAGAGGGGCAACCAGGCTTCAGTTTTCACAGAGATTATTGAGGCTATGGGAAATTGTTAGGTTCAGAAGAGCAGACAAATTTTAAAGAACTCCTAGGAAAATCTGGATGTGAAATAGGTTCTGAAATTTGGGAACATGGTATGTAATGTGCTGATGGATGATGCTGACTTGATGCTCTCCTACTCTTGGTATGTCTCCACGTTCTCACTTTTTGCAAAAGCAGCAAAGAATAATGAATAAGGCCACTTTGGTCAGATCAACCTTGATTTAAAGTAAGGCTCAGGCCCTGGTTTGTAGCTGTGTAACCTTAGGCAAGTTATATTCACATGAGTGTCCTTAACTGTCCATTGAGATGAAAACCATAGTAACAATATCCCTCTCTCTGGAGTAAAGATTAAGAAGCTAATTTATGCATTGTTTCTTATTCTGCCTGTACTGTGCTTAGTCACTCAGTCCAACTCTCTGCGACCTCATGGACTGTAGCCCACCAGGCTCTTCTGTCCATGGAGATTCTCCATGCAAGAATACTGGAGTGGATTACCATTTACTCCTCCAGCGTATCTTCCCAACCCAGGGATTGAACCCAGGTCTCCCGCATTGCAGGCAGACTCTTTACCATCTGAGCCATCAGGGAAGTCCTCTTGTTCTGCCTAACAATATCAAATACCTAAAGATTTATTATTATCACAATAGTTATATTCCTTGTAAGTGTTCCTGTCCTCACATAGCTCAAGGACTGCTGGGTTTTAAAGAAGGGTTACTTGTTGTGTTTATATGCAGCATTTTTTTTTTCTTAATATCCAGTCATCCGTTTCATCTAGGCAGTATACTAGAACTAGAGCAGTAAAGTCAACTATGTTATTCAATTGGAGTTAGTGAGTTTGGGGTCTTATAATGTTGGAAGTAAAGAAATGAAGAATATGTCTATTTCAAAGTCCCGTTTGCCTGATCATACCTTCCTGTCTTCTTTTCTTTTTCTATTACTATCTGTTCCACTGCAAAAAAAAAAATATAGTACTGCTTGTCTTCCTGATTTTATTTTTCTTCAATAATATTCTCTTTATTTATAATTCATTCAAAATTTCCAGTCTATATTCAAAAACCTTTGGTAGTTTAGTCAACTAACAAGTAGTCATTCCTACTTGTACAGAATGAAAGCTTGAGGTATATTTAAGAAAAAATAAAATATAAATGTCTACCATATAACTGACACTATGAAAATTTCTCAGGATAATATGACAAACAATATGTAGATAATCCTTGATTTCACAGAGCTTATAGTTTAGAATGGAATGCAGAGAACAATATGGCAACTATAATAGTGATATAAAATGTGATTAGAAGGTGTATAAGACTTAGATGAGGTACTTACCTAAAACCCAAGGGATGAGGATGTTTCTTGGAAGAAGTAAGGCTTCCCTGGTGGCACTAGTGGCAAAGAACCCACCTGCCAATGCAGAAGATCTGGGTTCGATCTCTGGGTGGGGAAGATCCCCAGGAGGAGGAAATGGCAACCCACTCCAGTATTCTTGCCTGGAGAATCCCATGGACAGAGGAACCTGGCAGGCTATAGTCCATGGGGTTGCAAAGAGTCAGACATGACTGATATAACACAAACTTAGATGAGGTACTTACCTAAAACCCAAGGGATAAGGAATATTTCTTGGAAGAAGTAGTACCTCAGATAAGAGCTTTAACATGAGAGAACTAGAGTCAAGGAAAAGAGTGGCACATGGGAGAAGCTGAAATGGCTTGGTTTTGTGGAATGTGATGAGGGAATGAAATTCACTCAAACTGGAGAAGTAATAAAGGCTAGTGTATGCATGGTCTTGTAGTTCATGTTAACAATTTCTGTCTTTATGTTAAAAAAGAGAGGAGTGCTAAGTAATTTAAAGTAGTTGTTGCAGAAACCAGTACTCGAGAAACCAAGCACCACACTCGGAGAGTTGGAGAACTCAGGTTTATTATGCTGGTGGGCCCAAATGAGTTAACACTCCAAGCTCAGAGCCCCGAACAAAGGCGTTACAGAGTTTTTATAGCCAGACGATAGTGGGCAACACTAGCTGTTAAGAGGCTGGTTTAAACTAAGGGGTTTTGCATGTGCAGGAACAGCAGTCAAGATGGGGAGGGGGATGCCTGACCTTTACATGGACAGGCATGATTAATCATGGTTGCAGGGGCTGGGCAATTGCAAAGAGCAGAACAAAGGTGAGTGAGATAAGCTCCAGTTCCTAGTATTGTAAGCCCCTACTTTCTGAGACTACGTGACCTACATGATCCAGACTTTGCAAGGAGCAAGCTGAGTTACAGAGGCAGAAGGAGCAGGATGTTATGTAAAGTTTTAACTTTTCCTCTTCATAGTTACATGAGTGAATTTGGATTTTAGAACTTATTCTGGCTGCAATGAATTAGAAAAGAGCAATATTGGAAAGTAGGAGACAATCTTGGGATGGCTACAGTTATCTAGGTGAAAAATGTTGGTAATCTGTTATTCTGTGAAAGCTGCAAGAAAAAGAAGTGTACACACCACTATTTACAAAATAGATAACTAATAAAGACCTAAGTATAGCACAGGGAACTTTACTCAATACTCTGTAATGACCTATATGGGAAAAGAATCTAGAAACAAGAGGCTATGTGTATACGTATAACTGATTCACTTTGCTGTACACCTGAAACTGATACAACATTGTAAATCAGCTATACTGCCTCCAACTCTGAGAAAAGAAGTGTACAGCTGGACAAGTGATGGAGAGAAAATCTGCATCACTGGGGGATTTATCAGATGAGAGATGACACAGTGGTGAAGCAAGGTCTTCAAGTTTTTCTGGTGGGCTGCACAGATGCTTAATAAAGTAGGAACACAGAAGGAAAGGAGTACCTTTGAATTAGTGGAAACAACCAATTTAATTTGGGGGCCAAGTAAGTGTAAAGTATCTACAGAACCTTGTAGTGAAAAAGCCCAAAGGCGGATGGACATCTGCATCCTTTCCAACTTATGAAATCACTTTTGTTCTTATATATTATGTATATATACATGATATATTTGTTTATCTGGGAAACAAAAAGAATTTTTAGAGACTTTTCAATCTTTTTAAAAAATTAAAAAGACATCCATTCAGGCACATATTAAGGCAACATGATCTGTAGAATGTTTTAAAGATTTAGGAAAGGATTTTACTACATGGTTATTTTTATTTTGCATTTGCTTATGATTTGCTAAGCACACAAGGTACAGGAATTATCAATCTGTTTAAGAAGTTTAAGATCATTGATTTGTTCTCAAAACTGAATCTGATGTGAAAAAATAAGTAACCAGTCTATATTTAGAGATAAGAATAGTAACGTACAATAAAATTAATAGACTACCAGTATCAAAATAAGAACCTCATTCCACTTTAGCTTGTATTAGTGAAATCTTAAACTCTTAAACTCTGGGAACTTCCTAGACTAGTTAAAATCACAATTGAAGTTGCATTGCTTGCTCAGGTGATAGTGATTTAGAAAAAACTTTGGAAACTGCCACATGGCTTCTGAAAGGTCATTGACCTCTGATCCAATGGAAAACTTGGAAAGGATCATATGGGTTTCTTTTCTAAATAGGTTATGTTACATTGGAGAAGGCAATGGCACCCCACTCCAGTACTCTTGCCTGGAAAATCCCATGGATGGAGGAGCCTGGTAGGCTGCAGTCCATGGGGTCGCTAAGAGTCGGACACGACTGAGCTACTTCACTTTCACTTTTCACTTTCATGCATTGGAGAAGGAAATGGCAACCCACTCCAGTGTTCTTGCCTGGAGAATCCCAGGGATGGGGGAGCCTGGTGGGCTACCGTCTATGGGGTCACACAGAGTTGGACACGACTGAAGTGACTTAGCTTAGCTTAGCTTAGCTTAAACTGATAGAAATTTTATCCAGTGGGATGAATCAGTTATCACTGATGGTTTTTCAAAAGACTGAAAGATTTTGTCTGTTTATATCAAGTTTCCTTAAAGTATTCTAAACTAAAAACACTTTGAAATATATTTTACCTATATGCTATATCAGCACACACGGATCTTCGGCAAATAGAATATTAACATTATCTAAACAAACAAAAACCTGATGATTTTTAGTATAACTATACATTTCTGACATCATAATTAGCAATAGTTAGTAATTGTTGTTTGTGAATGTATAGAATTCTTGAAGTTGGATAAAAGCTCTGTGTTGGAATCCAGGAATCTGAAATTTATCTGGAATTTCATAAGCCTGGATTTTTTTTAGTACTTCATTTGTTTACATGAATTCTACTTCTATGATTATATATTATTAGTTACATTAAAAGTTATGTTCCAGTCTAGTAGTTGCTTCCTAATGCAATTCTTCCTATTGCCCTCTTTTTTCCTAGATATGTCAAAGAAAAATATAGTCATTATATACCATTAATATCATTAAATATGACTGCCAATTATGTTTTTATGGCTAGGAAACAAGTAGACTAGCATAATAAAAAAAGTCATTGTCAAAAAATAATTCAATTATTAAAATAGAACTTGCCTTCTCTTAAAGTATCCATGAGGAAATATTGTCAGGATTTACTTCTGTTGTAATTCTTCTTCTCTCACTATTTTTTCCTTTCTTCTGAAAATCGGTTTTAATCCTTGGAAGCTGATTTGTGGTCTCTATTCTTGAGGATATTTGCCCTTCTGTCACTTTACCTTGAAGCTTGCTTTTGAACTTGCACAGATAATTCCTACAAGGAGGCCAGTGTGAGAAAGCAAACACACACCAAACAAGTGTATGGTTTATACCTACAACCTGGGCCTCAGTCCCTTTGACCCTCAACTTATGCTGGGCACCAGGATCATTTTCCATTTGTGAAGCCCATGGAAGGTTTCAGCATATTGCACACCAGAAATCCGAGATCAGACCTTCAGACTCTTAAAGGACTATTCTAAAGTAATAAAGACCATTTATACTTTAAAATGTTCCTGAACTTCTCAGATTGGAGATCTAAAAATATTTTACTATCTTCACTAAAGCCTTTGGGAAAACATATTCCAGTGAAGCAATTAGAAAACTTTGCTCTTCTGCCCAGAAAGGAAAACCAGTGGGACATATGTAAGGTAACTAAAATCTGCACTTCCTTTAGTCTTTGAGTATCGGAGTGGAGGGAAGCAGGGCACTTGTTTTTATATTGGATAAGAAGTCTATCTCCTTGAAATCATCTTTAAGGCTGAGAAGACTTAGTCAAGCCTGAGACCATTCTAAAAACAATTGGTGTTCTTTTAGGTGCCAGACTTTTTTGCTTTTTGTTCTTTTTTTAAAGTATTTTTTAGCTGCTTGCAATTGCCCCGAGGCATGTGGGATCATAGTTCCCCAACCAGGGATCAAACCCATGTGCCCTGCACAGCAAGATTGGACCACCAGGGAAATCCCCAGAAGTTATTTCAAACAAGTTTTGGTTTTGTCATGATTTCAAACTTACAGAAGAGTTGTAATACTATTTGTCTTGTTGTTTAGTCTCGAATTCGTGTCCGACTCCTTTGCAACCCCATGGACTGTAGCCCACCAGTTTCCTCTGTTCATGGGATTCTCCAGAATACTGGAGTGGGTTGCCATGCCCTCCTCCTGGAGTCTTCCCGACCCAGAGGTCAAACCCGGGCCTCCTGGATTGGCAGGTGGATTCTTACCACTAAGCTATCTGGGAAGCCCATACCTACAGAAAAGTCATAGTGAAGAGAGTTACTGTGAACCCTTTACCTAGCTTCCCATCATATGAGCACTTTATACAACCACATTTCTCTGTCCTTTTGATATGTCCCTGCCATTCTTTGAACACTTCCTTACTTTTTAGCACAAAATATCCAGGTTAATCTTTTTAAACTTTTCAATTGCATTTCGGATTCAGCCATTTTTCCAAGGGGCCCTAACACACAGGGATAAGTAGCAATTTGCCTCCACTTTTTAAATACAGAATTCTTTGTCCAGTTTCCAGATACGTGCTGGTACTGAGAATCAGAAGAGATCATGGAACTAAAAGGAGACAGTGTCCACTGAAGAAGGACAGCCAATGTCACTACACTCTTAAATTGAGGCTTTGTATTGATCTTCAGTAACAATTTCCACTGTTCCTTTCTAAATGGCACTCGAGTTATTTACCAGAATAACTGTGTACTGGGAAATGGAAAGTCTCAGAGATTTCAAGGATTATTGTGTAGAAGAGGTCAAGGTAACACTGATATCAAGCAGACACAAAATACCATCATGGACACTGTTGGAATGGAGCCACACATGAGCCAACTGATGAATGGAGTCCTGGCCTAAGTTGATCTTAAAATTTAGTCCCTATATAGCTCATATTTTTGATACCATTGCAAATTGTATTTTTATTTCAATTTGAGGATTTAATGCTATTATGTAGAGATATAATTTCTCTATTGTTTAACTTCCAACCTTACTAAATCTACCAATTAGTTTTAATAACTTTTGGGGGGTAGATTCCAACACATATCCTATAGATGATCATGGATCAACTTATCTATGGATAAGGCCAGTTTTATTTCTTCTTTTCCATAATAAGTGCTTTTTATTTTTTTCCCTTATTGGACTGGCCAGAACCTCCAGGACAGTACTGAATTGTAGTGGCCAGAGTTAGCATTTTGCCTTTTTCCTGATAGAGAAAAGTAGAGCTGGAGTTTAATGTTTTGGAAGCTGTTTTTCAGTTTGTGATAGTGCCTTTTATTCTTAGTTTACTGAAAGTTTTAATCATAAATGAATGTTGAATTTTTCTGCTTCTATTGAGATGACCATATAGTTTATTCTCTTTTTAGGCAGTTAGTATGGTGAATTATGTTGATTTTAAACTGTAAATCCATCTATCATTCCTGTAATAAACCCTGATTGGTCAAGATATGTAGTTCTTTTTGTGTACTGTGGGATTGAATTTGCTAAAATTTTAAGGTTTTTTTGAATCTATGTTCATGAGGGATATTGGGCTTTTTTGTTTTCTTATGACTTTCTGGTTCTGTTGTCAGAGTAGTGCTGGCCTTAAAGGATGAATTCAGAAGTATTCAGTCTGCTTCAGTTTTCTGGAAGAGTTTGTATAGAACTGGTATTACTTTTAACTAAATGGTAGAATTCACCAGTGAAACCATAAATTCCTTGAATTCTTTGTGACTTTTAGCTTCAAATTCAATTTCTTTAACAGATTAAAGACTATTCAGAATCTTATTGAACAAGCTTTAGATAGTATGTGTAATTCAAGAAATCTTTCTCATCCCATAAATTGTTGAATTTATTGGAATGATTTTTAGTAATTATTTATTATTTTTTATTATCTGTAGTGTCTGTAATGATATCAACTGTTTCATACTTCATATTGGTAATTGTGTCTCCTTCACCCCAATCATTCTGGGTAAGAGGTTTATCAATTTTATTGATAGTCCCAAAGAACATGCTTTTGGTTTCATAGTTTTCAAAAATTTTGTTTATTGATTTCACTTCTACTGAAATTTGATATTTTGTTATTTCCTTTTCTTCTGTTATTATTGAGTTTCCATTTGTTCTTATTTCCTAGTTCTTTAAAGTGAAAGTTGAGGATTTTTTTTGTATTCTTTCTTCAATTACATTTAATGTGATTATCAACATGCTTGCCTGTAAATCTGTCATCTGTCATACTTATTGTTTCCTATTTTTTTATCTGTTTTTTTCTTTTCCCCTCTTTTCCTGCTTTCTTTATATTACTGATTGTTTTATAATTACATTTATTTATTTTCTTTCTTGCCTTACTAGCTGTATCTCTGTTTAATTTATTCATGTAGTAAATGACAACCCACTCCAGTATTCTTGCCTGGAAATCCCATGGACAGAGGAGCCTGGCAGGTTACCGCACATGGGTTGCAAGAGTTGGACATAAGCATGAATACATCTTTAACTTATGACAATCTGGCTTCAAATAATATTTTACCACTTCATCCATCTATTATGTTATTTTTGTCTTACATTTTACTCCTATGTATATACCTTTAACTTATCAGAGTCTAACTGCCTTTAACTGGTTGAGATGAATCATTTCAAAGATATTCATTTTAGTTTGTAAACAGGAACTCTAAAAATTAGAGAAGGACCTTTTTTTTTTTCTTCTTCACAAAAAGATATCTGGACAGCTTCAGCTATGCATCACAGCCTTCTCCAGAAATGACTGCTGACATAAGTGTTAGTTGCTCAGTCCTATCTGACTCTTTGCAACCCCATGGACTGTAGCCCACCAGGCTCCTCTGTCCATGGAATTCACCAGGCAAGAATACTGGAGCGGGTAGCTATTCCCTTCTTCAGGAGATCTTCCTGACCCAGGAATTGAACCTGGGTCTCCTGCAATGTAGGCAAATTCTTTACCATCTAAGCCACCAGGGAAGCCTTAAGGCTTCCTTAACTATCCTGTTTTCCTTTCTGCTTTCCTCAGCAGTAAGTTTCCAGGGCTAATGAATTAGAACTTGCTTGGACTTTAATACCATATTCCTTAAATAAGAACATTTAGTTTTATTTATTCTTTAAATAATAGCACATTTCTGAAGTCCAAGAAATAAGGGCAACCATCGATGAGTAAGCTCCTGTTTCCATAAGAATCCAAATACCCAAGTATTCTAGATATCCTGGATTTGTGTATGTGTGCAGATGTGTATCTCAAATGTGAGAGAACCATATATATGCCTATGGCATGAGAAGGAGAATATTTTTCTACCGTTTACTTTTTGATCTGTCTCTGCCAAATGACATGGACTAGGGAAAATAAGCTTACATAGTATTGAAAAAAAATTTAAAGCAACTGGATTTAAGATATAACTAAAAAGCCGTTCCCATTTTTCATGACTTGCCTTAGTTCACTTTAGAATCATGCTGAATTCTTTCTAGTTTTCTTTACTTCAGCATCATCCAACTCACTGTATCTTTTCTTTTATGTTTATTTTATACAGTGTTCTATAAGAAAATTAGAGATACCAAGGGAACATTTCATGCAAAGATGGGCTCGATAAAGGACAGAAATGGCATGGACCTAACAGAAGCAGAAGATATTAAGAAGAGGTAGCAAGAATACACAGAAGAACTGTACTAAAAAGATTTGCACAGCCCAGATAATCACAATGGTGTGATCACTCACCTAGAGCCAGAAATCCTGGAAAGTGAAGTCAAGTGGGCCTGAGAAAGCATCACTACAAAGCTAGTGGAGGTGATGGAATTCCAGTTGAGCTATTTCAAATCCTGAAAGATGATGCTGTGAAAGTGCTGCACTCCATATGCCAGCAAATTTGGAAAACTCAGCAGTGGCCACAGGACTGGAAAAGGTCAGTTTTCATTCCAATCCCAAAGAAAGGCAATGCCAAAGAATGCTCAAACTACTGCACAATTGCACTCATCTCACACACTAGTAAAGTAATGCTCAAAATTCTTCAAGCCAGGCTTCAGCAATATGTGAACCATGAACTTCCAGATGTTCAAGCTGGTTTTAGAAAAGGCAGAGGAACCAGAGACCAAATTGCCAACATCTGCTGGATCATTGAAAAAGCAAGAGAGTTCCAGAAAAACATCTATTTCTGCTTTATTGACTATGCCAAAGCCTTTGACTGTGTGGATCACAATAAACTGTGGACAATTCTGAAAGAGATGGGACTACCAGACCATCTGACGTGTCTCTTGAGAAACCTGTATGCAGGTCAGGAAGCAACAGTTAGAACTGGACATGGAACAACAGACTGGTTCCAAATAGGAAAAGGAATACATCAAGGCTGTATATTGTCACCCTGCTTATTTAACTTATACACAGAGTACATCATAAGAAACGCTGGGCTGGAAGAAGCACAAGCTGGAATCAAGATTGCTAGGAGAAATATCAATAACCACAGATATGCAGATGACACCACCCTTATGGCAGAAAGTGAAGAGGAACTAAAAGCCTCTTGGTAAAAGTGAAAGAGGAGAGTGAAAAAGTTGGCTTAAAGCTCAACATTCAGAAAATGAAGATCATGGCATCTCGTCCCATCACTTCATGGGAAATAGATGGGGAAACAGTGGAAACAGTGTCAGACTTTAATTTTTTGGGCTCCAAAATCACTGCAGATGGTGATTGCAGCCATGAAGTTAAAAGACGCTTACTCCTTGGAAGGAAAGTTATGACCAACCTAGACAGCATATTAAAAAGCAGAGACATTACTTTGCCAACACAGATCTGTCTAGTCAAGGCTATGGCTTTTCCAGTGGTCATTTATGGATGTGAGAGTTGGACTGTGAAGAAGGCTGAGTGCCAAAGAATTGATGCTTTTGAACTGTGGTGTTGGAGAAGACTCTTGAGAGTCCCTTGGATTGCAAGGAGATCCAACCAGTCTATCCTAAAGGAGATCAGTCCTGCGTGTTCATTGGAAGGACTGATGTTGAAGCTGAAACTCCAATACTTTGGCCACCTCATGCAAAGAGTTGACTCATTGGAAAAGACCCTAATGCTGGGAAGGATTGGGGGCAGGAGGAGAAGGGGACGACAGAGGATGAGATGGCTGGATGGCATCACCAACTCGATGGACATGGGTTTGGGTAGACTCCATGAGTTGGTGATGGATAGGGAGGCCTAGCATGCTGTGATTCATGGTGTTGCAAAGAGTTGGACATGACTGAGTGACTGAACTGAACTAAATAAGGTTTTTTGATTGAAATATAATTGCTTCACAATGTTGTGTTAGTTTCTGCTGTACAACAAAGTGAATCATCTGTAGTATATATATATTCCCTCCCTCCTGAGCCCCCCTCCCCCTGCATCATCCTATCCATCTAGGTCATCACAAAGCACTGAGCTGAGCTCCCTGTGCTATACCACAGATTCCCACCAGTTATCTATTATACCTGGTAGTGTATTTATATCAGACCTAATCTCCCAATTCATCTCACCCTCCCCTTCCCCCACCGTTTCCACACATCCATTCTCTACATGCAGGTCTCTATTCCTGCCCTGGAACTAGGTTTGTCTGTACCATTTTTTCTATATTCCACACACATGCATTAATATATGATATTTGTTTTTCTCTTTCTGACTTACTTTATTCTGTATAACAGGCTCTAGTTTCATTCACATTGCTACAAATGACCTGATTTTGTTTTTAATTGCTGAGGAATATTCCATTGTTTATATACACCACATATTCTTTATTCATTCATCTGTTGATGGACATGGACATCCATGTTAGGTTGCTTCCATGTCCTGGTTATTGTAAATAGTGCTGCAATGAACATAGGGTTACATGTGTCTTTTTGAATTATGGTTTTCTCAGGGTGTATGCCCAATAGTGAGGTTGCTTGTATAGTAGTTTAATTTTTAGTTTTTAAGGAACTTCCATACTGTTTTCCACAGTGGTTGTGTCAATTTACATTCCCATCAACAGTGCAAGAGAATTCCCTTTTGTCTTCTTTAGTATTGATGCTTGAGTTCTTTACAGATTCAGGATATGAGTTTTTCCTATCAGCTATATGAGTTGGACACGACTGAAGCACATGTATCTATTAAGAAGTTGATGTCTGAACACAGTTGAAAGAAGTGGAGTACCAGGCTCCACCAGCAGGGTGTTACCAAGTAGAGTGTGGGTAGCTAGGCAAGGAAGGATGCTTTGTCCAAGGATGGATGTGAGAGGGTCGGGGAACTGATTGAGGCGGGCAGCCAATCAGAAGCACCAGGAGAGACCTACCAGCATCACATGGGTCGGAGCACAGCTGGGAACAAAACTGAGGCTGAACCAGAGCCAGTGTGGTGGGCAGAGGCTGGTTTCACAGCGAGGGTGGAACGAACCCTTGCACCCCAACCCTGCTCCAAGCACACCCTGACCCTTCACTCAAAGCAAAACTTCACGCCCTGACCCTTGTAGCAACGACTGTGCCGGCCTTTAAGTTCTCCAGAATGACTGTTGGATCATCAAAGCAACGTTCTTCTGAAGGTGGATTTGAAGAGGCAGGAGAAGGACAGAGCCACATCAGGAAAAGGGTGTGGGAATTCTGTGAGGTGAGCATGAGAGTGGTCTTTGTATCTCACCTGCAGTTTTGGGTCCCTATGCTAGTCCTCTAGCTACAAGCTGGTCAAAGAAAAGAGTAATGCACTTTGGACCATTCCTCAGGGGCACCTGAAAACAAATTTCTCAGAAAGAAAGCTCACTAAAGGACGGATAAAATCTAGCCTAATGTCCTTCATTTACAGGAGGAGAAACTGAGACCCAGAGAAGGGAATTGATCCAGTGGCAATGAGTATTTCTCTTTAAGAGGTAATGTATAATTGAAGGGTTTTGAAAGCATCATGATAATTCACAAAATCACCATCTGCTGAGATCATTTCTGTTACATGCCACTACTAACTTCCCTGAGTACCCATAAAAGAACCTTCAAGGCCAGGATTCTTGTCCCAATGTTTGAGTTGAGGGAGTGGAGAGATTAGGGTTAGCCCCTAGTCACTCGGGTGATAACGAATGAAATCAGGAATTGAATACAGGAATATTTATATTTTATAAATATAAAACATATAATTACCATTCAACTTTATGGAAATCCAGGGTGTCTGAAGCCCAATACCAGGCACCAAGAAGTGACAAAATGAATGATAAAGGAAAAAAACAGTCCCAAATTTCCAGTAACTTAATTATTAGGGAAGAGAGACACCTGGGAAGTGATGCCTAAAGAATGCAATGCAGTGAGTTATGACAGTTCAAAGGGCTGTGGGATACCCTCATGTGAGCAAGGATAGCTCAGTCTGAGGGACATTAAAGAACTTTCCTATATGAAAGTGTAGGATTTTGTTTGTGTTTGGTGTCGGTAGGATCTGAGTGTGTATTCTGTTTTGAACCAGACAGCCCCCAACAGCATCCTCTTTGGTAATTTTATCAGAGTAGCTTCTTCTGCACAGGGTTTTACATTTCATATATTTGCAAATTTAAAACTTTAAAAGGTAGAATTTTATTACTTGCATTTTCTTTCTCATGCAGTTAAGTGTATTTCCTGTTTCTTAGAAAACATAGTTTGAGAACATGGATCACATCCTTTCTTTCATCCTTTGCAACTTTTCTTTCTTTTTGGGGGGCAGAGGTGCATTAATTTTTTTATTATGTAACAAAAAATGTCTTTTAAAAAGATAAAAGTACCCCCCTCCAAATGACTGGAAATTCACCACCCAGGTGATCAAGTCACCTGCTCAATGTTTGGTAAACAATACTGTGCCATAACTACTTGCTGGTATCCATTTGGTTCCATGGCAACCCACTCCAGTACTCTTGCCTGGAAAATCCCATGGACGGAGGGGCCTGGTGGGCTGCAGTCCATGGGGCCGCTAGGAGTCGGACACGACTGAGCTACTTCACTTTCACTTTTCACTTTCATGCATTGGAGAAGGAAATGGCAACCCACTCCAGTGTTCTTGCCTGGAGAATCCCAGGGACGGGGGAGCCTGGTGGGCTGCCGTCTATAGGGTCGCACAGAGTCGAACACGACTGAAGCGACTTAGCAGCAGTAGTCTTTTTTCGTATTCTCTTCTGACATTTGACAATATCTTTAACTTTTCAAAAAATAATTTTTCTCTCCTTAAAATTTAAATTTAGATTTCAAATGTAATCTCCAACTGACAATTCATTGTCAAATTTTGAGTCTTTGGATGCTGGCTCCTGGTTGAATCACTCAGAAAGGAGGAGAGAAGATGATTTGCTCAGAAGCAGGGCAGAACTGTGATCCTGCAGGAGCCTGCTCACAGCCAGCAACAGCAGTGCACGTCAGTAGAATTCCTCACAGCACATTCGGCAGAGAACTTCTTGACTACTTTTTGAGCCCACTGGACAAAGAAAACCTGAATTTCCACTCACATGGATCAAGACTGCAGTCTCCCAGAAAAGGACCTCAAACAGTGAGGTTGAGTTTACTTTTCATCTTTCAACAAGCCACACTACTAAGAACTGTGGTGCTGGAGAAGACTCTTGAGAGTCCCTTGGACTGCAAGGAGATTAAACCGGTCAATCCTAAAGGAAATCAACCCTGAATTTTCATTGGAAGGACTGGTGCTAAAGCTGAAGCTCCAATAGTTTGGCCACCTGATGGGAGCAGCCAACTCACTGGAAAATACCCTGAAGCAGGGAAAGGTTGAGGGCAAGAGGAGAAGGGGAAAAGAGAGAATGAGATGGTTGGATGGCATCATAGACTCAATGGATATGAGATAGTGAGCTTCTAAGAGATAGTGAAGGACAGGGAAGCCTGGCACGCTGTAATTCATGGGGTCACAAAGAGTTGGACACAACTGAGCAACTGAACAACTACAAGACAGTATTGTACACCAAATAAGTCTGTCAAGTCAGGTACTATGGGCTTGTTTCTCTTCAATTCTCGTATGCTTAAATACGGAATTTCCACAGTTGGCAGAACACAGTGGACTGGGAGTCAGAGTTTGACTTTAGCTGTAGATCTGTTACTTTAATGCTGTTAGATATGCAAATCAGTCAACTCCTCCAAGCCTCAAACTTCTATAATGATTTCCTCCAGCTTGTATGCTCTGTGATTCTTTTGAATTGCCCAAGGCATTTTGGATAGTGCGAGGCACTTGACAGCTCTCAAGAAAAATACCTATAACCTTACTTGTGAAGGTTCTGAAATGGCCCATACTTGTTGAGCCAGGTCTTGAAACTTATCTATATTAGTAAGAATTCAACATATTCAGATGGATTTAAAGATCCTGAAGACTAGATTATTTTAAACTCTGTTTACAACATTAGTATTTAATAGTGAGAAAGAAATTTGAGCTGTTACTAATTTCTACCAGAGATGAATTATTTCAGTGATTTGTCAGCCATTGATTGCATACCTGCTCTTCATTTATCACTGTGATAAACAGTACAAAAAGATGAAAACAGCCTCTTCTCTATTCTTGAGGTAGTAGTTCATCATCTGGTGGAGACTGTAAGCAAGTTTTGTGTGTTAATCTTATTTGATCTCCACAACAATCCTGTGAAGTAAGTCATATTGCTAGTTCTTTCCTGAGGAGGAAGCTGAGGTGCCAAGGGTTAGATGAGTTGCCACATAACACAAAATGGTAACTTGTGGAGCCTAGACCCACACTCAAAGCCTGGGCTAGAAACTGCTTCCCCCAGCACAGGGGAATTAGTCTGTACCACTGATTCCAGATATTCTAGATGCATACCAAGGGGTTCAGTCAACCCTGATCCTTTCCTAAAATCAGATGGAAGATAGGAGGTCAGGACAACCATCCACAACTCCTGTGCAGTGACTTGATGGGAAATAAGAGTAGTTATGTTTGTTCTCTAAGCAGTTATGTTGTCTCATTCTTCTAAGGAAGAATGAAATATACTTACTCCACTAGAATTACTATCCCACATGAACTGTGAATTTTGCCAGGCCACTTTTAAAGGTTTTTTTTTTTTTTCTATGCAATTGTGAAAATTGCCTTAACTGCTGGGTTCTCTTAATATCACTGCTGTTTGACCATTTTCTTCTCATCATGTTTTTTTTTTTTTTAATCCTGATTGAGTGTGTACACTTTTATAAAAACATTTTACTTTTCTGTAGAAAAGAATGCAAGATATAGTTTAAAAGCTAGGCACAGAATTTGACCATCAATTTTTAAAGTTCATTCAGTTATGCAAATCTTCTATATTTATTACTGTGAATGGAGATTTAAAAATACAAGTAGGAATACAAATCTTAATTACAAGCTGAGAAGAAATAGAAGAAACAACTCAAAGTAAATGATGTAGTAGAATAGGATCAGGAAAGCCATCTAAACACTGCTGACTGCCCACATTAGCAAATGTAGCCCAAGCTACAACTCTGTTTATTAATTGAAAGATCTAAGCCACACTGAGTGATCATTGGAATTAGGCAGGAGTTCAGAAAAATGTAAAATCATAACAACAGATCACAGAATTTTTGGTCCAAAAGGAACTTTCTGAACTCTCATTCATTGTTATTTACTGGCTGAGTTTAGTAAAATCACTTTTTTTTTGTATTATCCTATTTTGACATTTGATTAAATGAAATTCAAATAAATTCCCCAGGGTACTATGTTAGGAAATAAGGCATGTTTCCCGTCATCTACGGCAAAAATCTTGGGCACTGTACCTTAATTTGCCATGTCAGGATCTGTGAAAAGGAGGGTAATTCATGGGCCTATGTTAATCTCTTTTCTTTTTTCTCCAGCTATTTTTGAGCTTTCATATTCCTGCTTGTTACTATTAAGGTGACCTAAGATAGAGAGATTGCCGGGAGAAATATCAATAACCTCAGATATGCAGATGACACCACCCTTATGGCAGAAAGTGAAGAGGAACTCAAAAGCCTCTTGATGAAAGTGAAAGTGGAGAGTGAAAAAGTTGGCTTAAAGCTCAACATTCAGAAAACGAAGATCATGGCATCTCGTCCCATCACTTCATGGGAAATAGATGGGGAAACAGTGGAAACAGTGTCAGACTTTAATTTTTTGGGCTCCAAAATCACTGCAGATGGTGATTGCAGCCATGAAATTAAAAGATGCTTACTACTTGGAAGGAAAGTTATGACCAACCTGGATAGCATATTCAAAAGCAGAGACATTATTTTGCCAACAAAGGTCCGTCTAGTCAAGGCTATGGCTTTTCCAGTAGTCATTTATGGATGTGAGAGTTGGACTGTGAAGAAGGCCGAGCGCTGAAGAGTTGATGCTTTTGAACTGTGGTGTTAGAGAAGACTCTTGAGAGTTCCTTGGACTGCAAGGAGATCCAACCAGTCCATTCTGAAGGAGATCAGCCCTGGGATTTCTTTGGAAGGAATGATGCTAAAGCTGAAACTCCAGTACTTTGGCCACCTCATGCGAAGAGTTGACTCATTGGAAAAGACTCTGATGCTGGGAGGGATTGGGGGCAGGAGGAGAAGGGGACGACAGAGGATGAGATGGCTGGATGGCATCACTGACTCGATGGACGTGAGTCTGAGTGAACTCCGGGAGTTGGTGATAGACAGGGAGGCCTGGTGTGCTGTGATTCATGGGGTTGCAAAGAGTCGGACACGACTGAGCGACTGAACTGAACTGAACTGAAGATAGAGAGGGGAAGAGGATGAGAGTGTGAGGTAGCCAAGGAAAAATATCCATCACATTCAGCCTCCCACTTCCTCCTTATCCAGACTTATGCTACTCTGTCTTGGTTGAAGATAAGAGAGGTCTATGAGCTTGTGGCTGCTTTAACCAATAGAGTATGACAAAAGTGATATTGTGACAGGCAAGGCTAGGTCCTAACAGGACATTCAACTTTCACCTTGTTGGTTAGAACTTACTCTTAGAGTTTTGAGTGACCATGTTAAGAAGTCTGACTACCTTGAGACCATTCTGTGAGGAAGCCTATGCCAGTCACGTGGAGAGACTACTAACAGTGCCCTGGTTAACATTCCCAGTAAGAGTCTAGCCTTTCAGTTATCCCAACCCAGATGCCAGACTTACAAGTTATGAAAGTTAATAAACAGAAACCTCATTTTAAATGGAGTTAAGAGGCCATAGGGAGAGCTCTAAGCCTTACCACTCCAGGTCAGTTGGTGATCCAATGGAAAGGGATGGTACCTTGGTGTCTCCAAAAGGAAGATGGTTACCACTTGACTACCCAGCAGGAGGAAGAAAGAATTTCTCATTGCCAGGCAACAGCCCAGCCAATAAAAGACTGCCACAACTCAGCCAGAGAAAAGCCAGTATACTTCAAACTCCCAGTTTCTTCCAATGGACTCATGTTTATAGCAGCTCCGCCCTATTGCCCTTCTTTATAAAAGAGCATTCCTCTCATTTGTTCTCTGGACTTGCCGGTGGTTCCCTATAGATTACATGCCAGGAAATGTCATTCTTTACTGTTTCTGAGTAAACCCTTTTTTCTGATAAAATAATTGATTGTTGTATTATTTTAGGTTAACAAAGTGAAGATGCCTCCATATAATTCTAGTCCCTATAGACTAAGTTTTCCCAGACACTATAGAGCAAAGCCAAACCATCTCCTTTGTGCCCTGTCCAAATTCACCTATAGAATCCATGAGCATAATAAAATGGATGGAATTTCATGCCATTAAGTTTTTTTGCACAGCAGTAGATGACTGAAACATTTATGGGTCTTTGTATCCTATCTCTGCTTCAGTCCCTGATTTGTGAACTGCAAAGCAGTTCTAGTCAAGGCTATGGTTTTTCCTGTGGTCATGTATGGATGTGAGAGCTGGACTGTGAAGAAGGCTGAGTGCCGAAGAGTTGATGCTTTTGAACTGTGGTGTTGGAGAAGACTCTTGAGAGTCCCTTGGACTGCAAGGAGATCCAACCAGTCCATTCTGAAGGAGATCAGCCCTGGGATTTCTTTGGAAGGAATGATGTTAAAGCTGAAACTCCAGTACTTTGACCACCTCATGCAAAGAGTTGATTCATTGGAAAAGACTCTGATGCTGGGAGGGATTGGGGGCAGGAGGAGAAGGGGATGACAGAGGATGAGATGGCTGGATGGCATCACTGACTCAATGGACGTGAGTCTGGGTGAACTCCAGGAGTTGGTGATGGACAGGGAGGCCTGGCGTGCTGCCATTCATGGGGTTGCAAAGAGTCGGACACGACTGAGCGACTGATCTGATCTGATCTGAGGGTAAAAACGTTCTTAATCCTCTTCATTGAGTATCCCTGTTAACTGACAAGTAATGATTCTCAGTAATTTGGTGTGTAAATAAAACCCTTTCATTGACTAAGTGGAATATGGAGTGAACAAATTTATTTTCTCACATTAAAATTTTTCTAAAATTTTCTACCTTTTAATATATCATTAAATGTTGGATACTGCAGAGCTTGAGCTAATTGTATAGACTCTTCAAACCAAAATAAAGAAGAGAAAAATGCCACAAAGTGCAATAAATGTAAAATTTTAACCAAAGAAATACTTATACTATCTTTTGATAATTAACTATCAAGAAAGTTTGAGATCAGTGAAAAATGACTTAAACAATTGAATTATATGTAAAAACACCAATGAATTTTCCTAAAATTAATAGTACACAATAACACAGCTTCTAAAAGTTGTGATTTTGCCCACTAATATTTACTAGATGTTTTGTTCACTAGTCATTCCTTCAACCTCTCCCTATCTTAGTAGAGCATGTCACCATGTGGGGATCCAATCATTTATTGGGTGGTGTATAAAAGACTGAATTTGGTGTGTGAAAGGGTGATTTAGAGTTGTCAGAATATAATGTTTAAAAGGGCTAGCTGTCTCAAATCTAAATTACAAGGAATCCCTTCACATAACCTGAGACACAGTATGCTCATCTTATTAAAATAGGGACTATCAAATCTTATAATAAACCATAAGATTAGAGCACTATTGATATCAATTCCAGTATTCCTGCCAGAATAATCCCATAGACAAAGGAGCCTGGCAGGCTACATCTATGGGGTGGCAAAGAGTCAGACACAACTGAGCAACTAAGCACACACAATATCCATTTCAGGGTTCTCGTCTGGATAAAATCAAATACAAACAAAAAAAGATCGTTGGATAGGTTTTTCATACAAAATATATAATTTTATATCCTTAACAGTTGTTGTTATTGTTCAGACACTCAGTCGAGTCTGACTCTTTGCAACGCCATGGACTACAGCACCCCAGGCTTCCTTGTCCTTCACTATCTCCTGGAGTTTGCTCAAATTCATGTCCATTGAGTTGGTGATGCCATCCAACCATCTCATCCTCTGTTGTTCCCTTCTTCTCCTGCCCTCAATCTTTCCCAGCATCGGGGTCATTTCCAATGAGTCAGCTCTTTGCATTAGGTGGCCAAAGTTGGAGTTTCAGCTTCAGCATCAGTCCTTCCAATGAATATTCAGGGTTGATGTCCTTTACGATTGACTACTTTGATCTCCTTGCTTTCCAAGGGACTCTCAAGAGTCTTCTCCAGCACCACAGTTCTAAAACATCAATTCTCTGGTGCTCAGTCTTCTTTATGGTCCAACTCTCACATCAGTACATGACTACTGGAAAAACCACAGCTTTGACTATCTTAACAGTGAATTATGGAAATAATATCAAAACAGTCTCTGTCTCCAGGTTGCCCCTTTTGTCACATTAGCTCATTACTCTGCTTTAAGTACTGTGAAAATGAAAGAAGCCTCATTTAAAATGGAGTTAAGAATGGGACTTCCCTGGTTGTTTAGTGGTTAAGACTCTGTACTCCCAATGCAGCGGAAATAGGTTCTATCTCTGATCAGGTAAGATCCCACACAGCGCAGCCAAAAAATAAAAAAATGTAAAAAGAAGCACTAAAGGAGGAACTCTCCCACATGTACCCCTCAACACATTTAATGAAGAAAATCTTCAGAAGCTAATGTTACTCTTCATTTTTCATGGCATGATGGGCTACATCACCCTGAACATTATAGATGATGTAGTAGCTTGAATGACTTCCCAAAAGATATGTCCACCTCATAATCTCCAGAACTTTGGATGTTACCTTCAGTAGCAAAAGATGTGATTACTCAAGGATGTTGAGAAATTTATGCTAGTTTACCTGGGTGGACTCTACCTGCCATCGCATGTGTCCTTATAAGAGAAAGGCAGAAGGAGATTAGACTGAGGCACACACAGAGGAGGAGATATGAAAACAGAGGCAGAACTGAGAGTGATGCGACATGAAGCATGCCAGTAGCCACTAGAAAGCAAAAAAGACAAGGAACAGATCCCACCAATTACCCCTCCCGTGCCCCCCCACACACAGCTTCCAGAGGGAGCATGACCTTACTGACACCTTGACTTTAGACTTTTGAGCTCCAGAACTGTGAAAGAATAAATTTCACTGTCTCCTTTATTTATATATTCCATTTTATCACAAATTTTATCTTCAGGAGGTTGTTTTTTATATCTAATCAAATTCTCCTAATTCTTACTGACTTAGCCACAGACTTCCTGGATCAGGAATGATCTTATAAGTCATGTAGTCCAATTCCTTCTAGAACTGAAAATCTTGTCTCCACAGATATATTTATTCATTTAAACTCTCTCTCTTTTTTTTCTTCCAGTGTTGACTCTTATACACTGAATCACAGTAGCTTCCACCTAACTCTTCCCTTAGAAGCCACAAGAATCAATTTCTACATGATATTTTTCTAAAGGCGTGGTTATATCTATCATTTTCTCTGTGTCTACATTTATTCTTTGGTGATTCACAGATGGTTATGACATGTGATCTAACTACAGAAAATTTATAAAGCATATTTTAAAAAGGAAAAGCCTTAGGTAGACTAACTGAGTCTCTATTTTATATAGATTTCCATTTTCCCATATTGCCAGAAATGTAACTATTTCATCATGGTATAATGTAAATTTTATTGTGAATCCCTTTTTATATAATACCAACTTTATTTTTACCCATTAATATGAATCCTATCCTTCACAGAACAGACAATACTCTACATGACTGCCCTTAATATGCGTGAAGAGAACTATTGCATCAAACATCGACAAAGCATTTTCACTCCATGTTAAGTAAACCTAGGCCTTCAGTAGTTCTTCAAGAGACATGATGTTCTGATTCCTCATTTCTCTAGTCATTATTCTGCAGAGGCATTTTGGTTTTACAATATATGTATCTCTCAAAATGTGAATCCTAGAACAGAAGTCAGTGATTTGTATGTTTAATTAACAACAGTTGGTTTAAACTGGCTTCTCAGCCTGAATTCCTTATCTGCGGTGATCAGGGTGTCCTCCTACTTCCAGATGTGGAGAGTGTACCTTTCACATGAGAGATTTGTTCCCTGTTTTCCGGGAGAGAGAGGAGGGTCAGAGTTTCCTCTTTGTATCTGCTGCTTCTCAAGCAACTTCAACTCAAAATAATGCCATTGTGATATTTTAGGAGGTGGCCCACCCTGAGCTCCAGGACTGGCAAGACATCTTTATTCATTTTAACCATTAGCACAGCAGTCCTTAAAGTGCAGTCCCTGATCTGCACAACCTGAGAATTGATTAGAAATGCAATTCCCAGGCCCTCCCTCCAGACCTCCTACTTTAGAACTCTAGGAGTGTAGGTGGGTTGACTCCCAGGGATCTTGGATTTTAAAAGCCCTCCAGGTGGTCTTGATGCAAGTTGAAGTTTTAAGATCCACCATGTTGTGTCAGAAAATTACACTGAGGCAGAAATGTACCTTGTTACTGTAAGGTGTTCAAAGGAAACAAGCTAATTGCGTTTCTTAGTTACTGTATTTTCTGTTTTTGGATTTAGTAGAAGAAGTAATTAGAAAAAGAAGCAGTTAAAGTTATTACAGTGGAACTATTCATCAGTTCAGTTCAGTCACTCAGTCATGTCCAAGTCTTTGTGACCCCATGGACTGCAGCACGCCAGCTATTCATTAAATCAGCCAAAAACCAACTCACAGTGTGCAAATATTTTTCTCAGCACTTTGATGAGCTCTGAAGGCCATGTGGAAGAAGTATAAATTATAATCTATGGTACCTAAGGGAGCTAACATAAGGTTTTCTTCTTACACAAGAAAAGTGCATTGAATAAGCAATGAATGTCATTATATACTGTGCTAGTTTTATGATTTAGATTCTAATTGCTTTAAGGATTAAAAGGAGACAGATAACATAGATGGTAAGGGAATCATGAAAAAAATTCCAATAAAGAGTGTGTGATTCAGGTCTAAAATGTAGCTACAAATTTATTTGGTAGATGGAATAGGATAAGATACTTCAATTTAGGATAAATGGAAAGTATAGACATGAGAGAAGATCCAGATAAAACTGTGGAAGTAAAATCATTGTGGAACCCAAATATTGTGTTGATGTGGGAATAGTGTTAAAATTTAAGCTATTATCATTAACTTTATATCTATAAGAGGAGGGGGCTTTGGATGGCTTTATGGACTTCTGTTCTGTCTCCTGTAATTAAGAAAATATTTGTGGTGTGTGTAAGCATATTTGAACGTGTATAAAAATTTTATGTTTCCTAAACTTTTATTCTAGACTCACAGAAGTTTAAGAATCTTTACCAAGTACACAAACCAGTGTTATAAAGCCTGAGACTTTAAATATTTCAAGCTTACACTATTTTAGGGGATCATAATGCACCAGTTCTCAGGACTTGTGCAATGACTATAGGTAGACAGTAGGAAATAAGTGTAATTTTTTGTCAGTGACATTTTATTTAAAGAAGTTCATGATAATAGTTCTAACAGTAGTCAGACTAAAGCAACTTCAACATATTTCATTTAACTTTAATTAAATTAATTTTATTAAATTTATTAAATTATTAAAATAGTAAACCTCAAGGCTTTAACAAGGCCTATCACTTGGATATTTCTTGATTAAGAGAATCCTTGCAATCAGCCTCTTAAATGCACCCTTTACATCTTTGTTCCTAAGTGTGTATATAAGGGGGTTCAACATGGGTGTGATGATTCCATAGAAAAGGGATACCATCTTTCCCCGATCCTTGGAGGCAGGGGATGGTGGTTGCAGGTACATATAGATAGCAGTGCCATAAAAAAGAGACACCACTATCAAATGGGAGCCACATGTTCCAAATGCCTTTCGCCGACCTTCCACTGATTGTATTCTCAACACTGCTTGGACAATAAAAGCATATGATATCAGAATGAGTGTCACAGGTATTAGAAGGAATAGCACACTGATAAAGAATAGTTCAGCTTCATTTGCTGTTGTGTCTAGACATGACAACCTGAGCAGAGCAGGAACTTCACAGAAGAAGTGATCCACTTCATTGTGGCCACAGAGTGGCATCTGCAGGGTCAAGGTGGACTGCAAGACTGAGTTGCTAAAGCCACTAACCCAGGACATAGCTGCCAGCTGGAGGCAGAGCCTTTGGTGCATGATGACGGAGTAGTGGAGAGGCCGACAAATAGCTACAAACCTATCAAAGGACATTACAGCCAGGAGGAGACATTCAGTGGAACCCAAAGCCAGGAAAATGAAAAGTTGTGCCACACAGCTGCCATAACTAATCACCTTCCTGATGCTGCGTATGTTTACCAGCATTTGTGGAACTGTACTTGTGGTGTAGCAAAGGTCCAAGAGTGAGAGATTGGTAAGAAAAAAATACATGGGGGTATGGAGCTTGGAATCCAGACGGGACACAATAATTATTGCTAGATTGCCCAGGATGGTCAAGATATAGGAAATTAGGAACACCACAAAGAGTGGAAGCTCCAGCCATGGTCGATCTGAGAAACCTAAGAGGATGAACTCTTGGGGGACACTCTCATTGATCCTATTCATGTTAAATGGTCAGCTCTTGGTTCTCTGGAATATAAAAAGTAAGTTAACAAGCACATTTATTTACTGTCAGTTATAAGCATTTTGCTAATAGTTTATATAAACTTATAGAATGATGCTATTAATAATGTGAAAATATATTGACAAAAATATACATATTTATCTTTCCAAGTATTTCAAGTGTTTCTATTTTTAAGTGTATTAGCAAAATAAATTTCAAAAATTTTAAAGTATCATCAATTTCTGTATTCATAGAACTTATTCTTTATAAAATATCAAAATTTGATCTTTTGTTATTCTGTAAATTCATTGTTCTCACTTTTTTCTACCCTGGGTACCTACTATTAGATAGATATAGACACAGTTCCTGCCATTTGAATTCATTTTCTGCATGCCTGCTGAGTCACTTCAGTTGTGTCCAACTCTTTGCGACCCCATGGACTGTAACCCGCCAGGCTCCTCTGTCCTTGGGATTGTCCAGGCAAGAATACTAGAGTGGGTTCCCATGTCCTCCTCCAGGGGATCTTCCCAACCCAGGGATCGAACCCACATCTCCTGCGTCTCCTTCTTTGGCAGGTGAGCTCTTTACCCCAATCGACATCTATTTTCTCCTAATGCCAATGAGATTCCCTGTTTAAAAATTGTGTAAATTAAAATTAATTAAAATTGTGTAAATTTCACACCCCTTCCCCCCAAAAGAACATGTAGAAAGTATCAATAATGGACACAACTGAGAACATATATATATTTTTTTATTTTAGAAGCTCAGAATTCATAAGGGATTATTTAATAATCTGGAACTGGACTTGGGCTCATAGGCTACCTTGACTAATTAGTTACATTACACTGGGAATGTTTCTTATCCTCTGATCTTCATGTTCTTCACTTGTGAAAATAATCCTGCGTTTTTAGGTTGTCTTGATATAAAACATATACACATATTATTTAGTCTAGACCCTGGCCCTTAGAAACAGAGCAGTGTGGATGAAAGAAGTTAGAGTGTTTCAAGGTCTCTGAGGTTGCTCAGAGAGGAGTTACTTATGGTTTATAAAACTATAAATTTTCTAAGTTTACCTGTGAAAGATGGTTCTGCCAGTTGAAAACTCATCTTCCTTTTTCCTCCTTAGCCCCCAAACTATCAACCCTCAAAGTAAGGATCCTAGTAACCACCTGCTGTGAAGTATAAATGTGATTTTTCAGTGAAAATTGGCTGGCATAGTGCCTGGCACATAGAAACACAGTTATGTTAGTCAAAGTATGATAGTGATGTGGGAACTCTGAGACACTTTGCCCAGTCACTTCAGTCATGTCTGACTCTGAGATGCCATGGGCTGTAAGCCTGCCAGGCTCCTCTGTCCATAGAATTCTCCAGGCAACAATACCAGAGTGGGTTGCCATACTCTCCTCCAGGGGATCTAACCAACCCAGGGATCAAACCTGCATCTCCTGTGTCTCCTGCATTGCAGGCATATTCTTTACCTCTGAGCCACACAGGAAGCCCTCTAGAGATGTTTTAAGCAAAAGCTATTCAGCGCCCTGAATTTCCTAAAACTGCTGATATGTCAGTTCCACCTGCTAAACATGTATTCATCCTGAAGAAATCTTAACAGGACACTCTAAATTATTTTATTATTTTATCAATATCAGAATACAAAATTTCATGATTATTCAGGTTCATTTGAAAGATAGCAATGTGTATTTTAATTTTGTTCTACTTTTTCTGGGACTACTAGTCCCCTAAAAATGGCTTTACTCTCATTTGACAAAAACTTTGAGAAACATAGTCATAGATATAGACGTAAAATGATGTTTAAATGTATCTTTAAATGAAAAAAAGTAGTTACTGAACATTTGTATAGCATAATTCTATCAATTTATAAAACATTATTTTACACATACATGCATAAAGATACTAATACATAAATTTAAAATTACCTTGAAGTATACAGAAGAAAGTGTTACTCCTGAGAAATGGGGATGGTGGAGAGTAAGCAGAATTATTTATAAATTTATGTGTTTTTTGTTCTAATTTTTAAAAAGGAGACATTATTCTTTTAACATTAAAAAAAAAAAATCTTCACTTAAAATTCCATGGGCAGGAGAGTCTGGTGGGCTACAGTGCTCGGGGCCACAGAAGTTGGACATGACTGAGGGACTGAGAGCACACACACACACACACACGCACATATCAATTTACTCGCTGTATTTAACTCTCAGAGCAGCATTGCTTTAGTTTAATACTTTGATCCTCATTAGGGTGCAGATCTTTGCAAGAAAATTAATTTTTTAACCTCCTCATGTTTTCTTAAAATTATATCTGAATCTGCAAGGGGTTTTTCTAAGGAATGAATTGGGGGGGGTGGTGAAGGGCATTTTGAATTTTATTGGGGAAAAAAAAATGTTGCCGAGGAATGGAGGAATCAGGTTAAACAGCATAAATGGCCTCAGTGGAGAGATTTCACACAATCCATAATTTCCTTGAGTTGCATAAGTGTTGAACAGATCCACTCTGGTCCATGTAACTGGGGTGAATGACACTCCCCAGTTTACCCAGGACTGCTGTAGTTACTCCTACTGTGCTTGCAGTTTGTTAATAGAGCCACTTTCATTCTCAGTATTCCTGTTTGGATAAGGTGCAGTATCTCTTTAAATGTAATATTGCAGAATGACACAATTCTTTTTTTTTTTTTTGTATCCTTATTTTATTTATTTTTTTTAAATTTTATTTTATTTTTATATTATTGCTCAGGAGGTATCTCATCATGGAGGACATTGCATGTATTTTCTTCTCTCACATGGGCAATGTCCTTTCCTGACTGATCCTAGATAGGATGTTACTTCCTGAAACTCAGTCAAGGAAGTCCTCTCTATGGAAGATTACAGTAGAGGGAATCAGTTAATTTTATTTTAATCAACTGATCCCTCTCCTTCTGAGATTCGCTACTTACAAACATGATAAACTGCTTCTGCATCAATATGATATATTAGTTCACATATCTTGTCATATGTAATATCTTCTCATATCCTGTACTCAGTGAGGGCACAGTAAGGGGGAAAATATTTATCACTCCAGCACAAAGCACTGGAGCAGAATTAGATCTACAGATGGTGGAGCCAGAAAGTAATGAGGAAATAGGAGATTTCAGAGCATTGAATTCTTGTATTTTGCTTTACTCTTTTTTTTTTTCTTTTGTCCATTCACTCACCTTTCAAACACACAGTAACCTCAAATGTTTATCCATTCTTGAAAGTATATCTTTAGACTAAGTAGTTGTGCTATCATTTTTGCATTTTAGAAGTTTTAAGTAATTTGAATTCTGATTCATATTCCCAGTGTTAGGACTGAAGTGTTTATTAACAAAACAAAAGAACAAAAACCTAGGAAGTCCTTATCTGCTTCTCTGAAATTATATCAGACAGGCTCCTGAGTATTACCTGTGGACATCTCTATAATTGCTTGCAATTGTGGCTAATTCCTGAAAGGCCACTGAGAAGATTCCTCTGCTTTTGAGTAAACATACATTGCCAGAATCTCAAGATACTGTTTATCTCATTTTGAGTGGCATTCAAGAGGGCAGCAGAAGGAAACATTTGAATTATGAGAGATATCAAGGAGATCAGAAAGGGAGTATAACTGGGATAATACAGATGTTACTGGAAGTTGATAGAAGGAGTTTAGAAAGCTGCTGATGAGATATTAATAAATTTTATCTGTGATGCATTAATCTTATATCTATCATCTCTGTACTGAATTCTCTTATCCCATATCTGACCTTGAACATTCAAAAAGGTAAAGTTCAACAGTCTTGGAAGCATCATTTTAAGCAACACTATGGAAAAAGACTTGAGACAATAGAATTAACAAGAATTTTAGTCCCCAAATAACCAGTAAATCATTGTATAATAGAACAAGTTAATTAATAGCTTTGGATATCAGTTACCTTCAGTAAGACTATAGGAATCCTACTTTCCTTTTAGCATGAAAACTGTTTACTGTTACATTTTCTTAAATTATTTCATATCCCTATAAGGTAGGCTTCCAAATACCACATAGATACCATATTCTTCCAGGAGTAAAAGGATGAATATGCTTATGTTAGTCAAAGTATGATAGTGATGTGGGAACTCAGAGACACTTTGCCCAGTCACTTCAGTCCTGTCTGACTCTTTGTGACTCAGTGGTCTGTAGCCCACCAGGCTCCTTTGTCCATGGGGATTCTCCAGGCAAATATACTGAAATGGGTTGCCATGCCCTCCTCCAGGGGATCTTCCCAACCCAGGGCTCAAATCCAGGTCTCTCATATTGTAGGAGGATTCTTTATTGTCTGAGCCACCAGGGAAGCCCAAAAAGATAAATAATAGGAGTAATTTTTCACACAGCTAATACATTGTAGATTGGCTTATCAACACAAGGAAGTTTGTCAAAAAATTTTTTCATTTTATTAAGATTAAATTTGCAGGCAGGAACTGAATTTATGTGCTTAGAGAAATTACTTTCCTCAGGTCCTGGAGCTAGTAAATAACAGACTAAAGATTAGAACCTAAAACCGACCTGCTCTAAAGTTCTTATTTCCTTTAGATTTTACAGATATGTTCAAAATATATTTGTATAAAAAACATTTGAACATATTTGTACATAATATATAATATAATTTGTATGTACATGTGTAGTATATTCTTAAAACATATGATTAAAATATAAACTATATCACATATAAAATATATACTTTTACAAAATATATAAAAAAGATTTTTAGAAGCTGAAGCTAGATAAATCAGATTTTTTCTAACAGATAAGTTGTTGGTCTTTTCTGAGATCTGAAATATAAACAGTCCATGAAACACATGCTTAGAATTCTCAAATTTTAGTGTCATTTTTTTGAAATATATGCTACTTACCTCCATCTTAAACATTGGTGATAGATCAATTTTAAGTTCAAAATAGGACTAATTTAAAGTGCACAGATAAAATGACGTCTTCATATACTATTTAGCTGTATAACTGATTTGATGAAATTCATTCAGCTTCTTTTAGTTACACTCACAATGTAGCAAGTCATGATGTCTCCATTCAGAGTTAACTGGAAGATAAGAATGAAGTATTACAGACGATCTGAATGATGTTCTGGCATCACTTTTAATTAGTACATCAACTGCTGTTTTCAAGTTTGTTTTTTTTTTTCCAGCTAGTTTTTCAAAATAAATGTGCTTTCTCTATCAATATTGGTATTTGTTTTGGTCTCTGGCAGAGATCTCAAACACTGAATTGCAAGAGTCTTCCCCCATAGTTTATAGCAAATACCCAGTGGGAAGAGAGAAAGAGGACAGCTTTATGAAGTGATATTCCTCTTTCATCATTGATTTACTCAGCAAACTCTTTCTCCAGGGACTGAATCCTCAACTTTGTCTAAGACAAAATGACAGTGGGGACTAAAATATCTTTCAAAGACAGTTTGGACTTTCTGTTATTGAATTGGAATTTGTTTTCTAGTCTAAAGTTACTTACTTATTTCTCTCATGAAGGAATTTTTATTCTGTGTGTAAATTTTCTGAGAACTCATCTGAGGTTATGCTACCAATCCTTTGATTTGTGTATCAGAAAATAGACTTCAATTTAATTTCTCTTAAGAAAATTGCCTAACTTGGTTTATGACACATTTTATGTAAATCAGTTTTAAAGAGTTTATGTAGAACTAATATATTCTATATTTTTTTATGGATTTTTAAAATTTCCAGGCTTAGTAACCAAGTTCTTCTTCAACTCACAATTATATAGATTGTCTTGTAATTTAAATGTTTTATATTATAGTATTTATTCTGGCCAAAATATTACATTTCTATTTTTATGTGCTATCATATTCAAGTTCTTTTCAATTTCTTTTCCAGGTGAGTAGATTTAGAAGACATATATTTATAATTCTGAAAAAAAGATTATGATTTTAACAAACATGGGAAAACCCCACAAATATCCCAATAGGAAAGCAATTATATGAATAGACAATTTGTTGTTGTTGTTTAGCCACCAAGTCATGGCTGACTCTTTGTGATTTAGAATACAAAATCCAAATGAACAAGATATATAAGAATGTGACCAAATTCTCAAATAGAGAAAGATATATTAAAATAATGATGATAAATCTCTTCATACTCACCAGACTGGAGGCAAAAGAACTGAATTTTATTGCCAATGAGAATGAAGGAAAAGTGCTACTCACAGATTACTGGTGGAAATTCAAAGAGTTACAAGTTTTCTTGGGGAAAATATGGCAATGTCTTCTAAAAACTACATAAACTCTCAATCTAGTGCTGTTATTCGCAGGAATCATTCCCCTAGAAAGGACAAATGAACAATAATGTTTGATGTAGAAATACTTTAATGACCAATGATGAAGAAAAATATATGGTCCTTTGATAGCAAATTTACCATCTAATATATTCACAGAATGGAAAATATTCATTCATCTGAAACAAGGAATTATAGCACTAACACATGTCTTGGAGATGTTTTCCTGAGGTTTTGCTGAATGAGGAAATCAAAAATGCTGAAACAAATACATTACATGGCCCTACTTTTATAAACCAATAATTTAAGACACTGAGATATAATTTTATTATGTATTGTGTGTCAGTATGAGATTACATGAGAAAATTTCTAGTTTTTTTTTTTTTAAGAATAATAAGAATGACTAATTCTTAACATTATAATCTAAATAACATGAACATGAATGATCTGGAAAGGGGCAGAGGGTAATATCTAGAGGAAGATGGGGCATGAAGTAAAGCTAGAAAAGAAACAAATTGAGACTTTGTGTATATTTATAAAAGTTTTAAAAATTAATGACACTGGTTACTTCTCTATACAAGAGTAGGAGTAAGGTTGAAGATGGTTAGGGGACAAATTGAACTAGAGTATAAATTATCTTTATAGTTTTTTTTTTAACAGATTGCATTTAAATGAACAAAAACCACAATTTAAGAAGAAAGTAAAGAAAGGACTAAAGAAAATATGAATAAAGGTAAATATTTATTCTGCAGAATGGACCAAGTATATACAAATTGAAATTGTTTCAGAATTCTTTAAATTTAGAAAGTACCAAGTAGTGCACACTTATTGGAGATCTTAGAAATAGGGAGGATCTATTAAGGTTATCATTATTATCTAGACACCAGTGCTGAGTGCTTTGAAAGGATTGTTTCACTCAGTCCTCATAAGTGCCCTGTGAGACAGTCATTCATTATTTCCAAAGATACATAGATACAGAAATAGAGGCTTAAAGTGGTTAAAATAAAATGTGTTAGGAAATTGGTTACATAAGTGGAAGTCCCACTTCTGTTCTTTTCTTCTTTTTTAACCTTCTGGCTCTGCTACCAAAGAGTTATGGGCCTCCCTTCTTAATGAAGATGAAAGTGGAATCCAGCCACTCCAACACTCAAAAAGCCAATAAAGAAGCCAGGTGGTGGAAAGGAAAGTTTGTTTTATTTTGGATGTTGGCAACCAGCGTGGGCCAAGGAGGGGGCAGACTCCTGTTCAAAGGCCAACTTCACTGACAATCAGTGGGCAAGAACTTCTATAGGCTAAGGAAGGGCCTACATGCAGAAACAGCACAGCCATCTTGGAATGGGTCATCGGTGGTTTGACTAGCATCATCTTGACTTTTTTAAGTAGAGTCAATCTTCACTTTCAGGGTATGTTTGTTTCCATTTCTTGAGCAATTGTGGCAGCTTATGTCATGGCTACAGTCTCGTCACCATGTAGTGAACTCTCCACCTGGTGGGAATTCAGTATCTATAAAATAGTTCCCAGGATATGGTTAAGAATACTATCTATATCCCTTGAGAAGGAACTAAAAGTCTTTGACTATGCTTAATGACTAAACCAAAATCATGGCAGATGGTGATTGCAGCCATAAAATTAAAAGATCCTTACTCCTTGGAAGAAAAGTTATGACCAACCTAGACAGCATATTGAAAAGCAGGGATATTACTTTGCCAACAAAGGTTCATCTAGTCAAGGCTATGGTTTTTCCAGTGGTCATGTATGGATGGGAGAGTTGGACTGTGAAGAAAGCTGAGCACCAAAGAATTGATGCTTTTAAACTGTGGTGTTGGAGAAGACTCTTGAGAGTCCCTTGGACAGCAAGGAAATCCAACCAGTCCATCCTAAAGGAGATCAGTCCTGGGTGTTCATTGGAAGGAGTGATGTTGAAGCTGAAACTCCAATACTTTGGCCACCTCATGTGAAGAGTTGACTCACTGGAAAAGACCCTGATGCTGGGAGGGATTGGGGGCAGAAGGAGAAGGGGACGACAGAGGATGAGGTGGCTGGATGGCATGACCAACTTGATGGACATGAGTTTGAGTGAACTCTGGGAGTTGGTGATGGACAGGGAGGCCTGGCGTGCTGCAGTTCATGGGGTCGCAAAGAGTCGGACACGACTGAGGGACTGAACTGAACTGAACTGAACTGAATGACTAAACCATTACTTGGTCTCCTTTGTTTTCCTTATTTCCTGTGTGTTCTCACTTCTCTGATTTAATTTATTCTTCAGCTAAAGTTTTTCCACAGACAAAAGGTAGACAGAGGACATGATAGACCAAGAGCATAGAGTCCTGCTCTGTTTCATTACCACCAAGACTCATTTTTAAGAAATCAATTTAATTAGTGTAGCTCTCTCCTTTTGCTTGGAAAGAACCTCTAGAAGAAGATTATTTGGTATGTTACTTTTTGACTATGTGACATTTTAATATTGCCTATTGGAACAAAAGCCTGCAATGGTGAGGTAGGCAGGGAATAAAAGTCTGCAGTAGCAGCGTAAGCAAACCAGCTGTGTTTTCTGTAAGAGAAATGTTACAAAAAGCTGGAGATAATGGCTTATCTAGGAGGAAAGGGGGGTAGAGATATATTCAAACTCTATTAAAGTTTAAAATATACTTTTAGGGACTTCTCTGATAGTTCACTGGTTAGAACTCTGTGCTTCCAATGCAAAGGGCAAATCTGTGATCCCTGGTCAGGGAACTAAGATCCCACATACCACATAGCACAGCTAAAAGATAAATAAATAAAATGAAATTTTAGCATTAGAGTCCCAAGAGAGTGGTAGTATTCTAATAAATAAAAGGGAATGCTGAAGCTTGCCCCAAGGACAGACATCACAATGATTTCCTTGCCTAACTGCATTCTGCCAAAAGAAACACATATTTAGTACACATCTTCTTTATCCATTCATCACTTGATGAACACTTAGATTGCTTCCATATCTTGGCTATTGTAAATAATGCTGCTATAAACACTGGAAGCATGTATCTTTCCCAGTTAGTGTTTTGATTTTTTTTTCAGATATATATATTTATATAAAATATATATACACACACACATATATATATAAAAGAATAAAATTCAACATAAAAAAGAATGAAATCCTGCTATTCAGAACAATGTCAACAGACCTAGACAGTATTATGCTTCTGGATTAATCATAAACTTTAAACTTTAACTTCTCAGTACCAATTGACTTCTCAATCTTTTGAGAGATTTTGACATAGTTTTAAAATTCCCCTCCTTATTTAAAGGCTTGTCAAATACCTTTAGGGGAAAATTGCCTTATAGTTCAGGCTTTCAATTCTTTTTTGTCACTTTGCTTTACACAAACAACAAATTTCTGAGTTTTTTCCCCCTGTATTCTTTTCTAATAGTCCTTTACCAGCTAAAGGCATCAGCTTATTTGCATACAGAATCAGTAAGTTTAGGGAAAAAGCAACGTCAGCTCACTTTTTCACAAGTTCTTCACTATGGAGCATTAATTGAATCTTAATATTTTTATCTTTGTTGTTCCCATGGCTCCCTGATATTTTAACACAAATGATTTTATTTTTATGTCTTTTCTAGTTCTTGAGGACTTCTGAAAGCAATTTTATCTTTCCTGAAAACAGAATTCTTGTAGCAGATTTGAGCTAAGTCTGTAGTTAACAGCACAGATTTTGCTGATGTGGGTGGCTTCATGAGCAATGTCAGAGATGGATTTACCATGAAACCGATCGAGCTTAATCTTCAGACTATCATTTCCATGGGCCCTTTCTAAGAATCTGGGAAGGCAGGATTCTAGCAATGTGTTCACCTAAACCCATGTATTCGCAAAATTTGTAAAAACAAAAAACAAACCAAGGCAAAAAACTAATCCATAATTAGTTAAAACCACTAACTCCAACTTCCTCCTGTCATATTCTCATGTAAACTGGTAATGAAGTAGCTGTAAGAATTTTTGTCAACTGACTAAGAGAAAGTTGTTTTAGAGATATTGTTATAAAGTTCACAGTCATTTTCTACATGTAGGTTAGTAGCTGTTAGCCCTTCTGATATAGGAATGCTCTGATTTCTGACTCTGCTGACTTACCAGCACCATGATGTAGGGTTAGGATGTGGAGATGTCTGATGATGCCAGTCACCTGAAGTACATGGACTGCTGCTACTGCTGCTGCTAAGTTGCTTAATTTGTGTACAACTCTGTGCGACCCCATAGACGGCAGCCCACCAGGCTCCCCCGTCCCTGAGATTCTCCAGGCAAGAACACTGGAATGGGTTGCCATTTCCTTCTCCAATGCATGAAAGTGAAAAGTGAAAGTGAAGTCACTCAGTCGTGTCTGACTCTTAGTGACCCCATGGACTGCAGCCTACTAGGCTCCTCCGTCCATGGGATTTTCCAGGCAAGAGTACTGGAGTGGGGTGCCATTGCCTTCTCCGAAGTATATGGACTGTGTATAGTTATTATACAGCTGTCCAAGTCTTAAAATGCATACATAATCATTGTAAGGATTCTGACTAATGAAGGAATATATTTTCAGGGAATTAAAAGAGAATCCAGAACACAAATGAATACAAGCAACTTTTTCAAAAAGTTGGCAATGTTCATGTGAAATTTGAAAGATTTTTGCAATGTTCAAATAAAATGAGTGACTTGGTGCACAAGTACAGTGCAATCTCTGGAGAGAGTAGCAGCCTAGAACTCAGGCCTACCTGCCATCCTTACTCAACCCCTCACCCTCACCACCCCCCCCAAGCTATGCACAGCCCTCCCTGTACCATCTTTGGAAAGGAATGAATAACTGAGGAAAATAGAAAGTAGAACACCTTAAGTTAGTGCTTTAAAGGGTAACTAATATAAGTTGGGAAAGGAGTACGTCAAGGCTGTATATTGTCAGCTTGCTTATTTAACTTAAATGCAGGGTATATGAGGCCAAATGCCAGGCTCGATGAATCACAGCTGGAATCAGGAGAAACATCAACAACTTCAGATATGCAGACGGTACCACTTTAATGGCAGAAAATCAACACAAACTAAAGCGCCTCTTGATGAAAGTAAAAGAGGAGAATTAAAAAGCTGGCTTAAAACTCTACATTCAAAAAACTATGTTGGCATTTGGTCCTATCACTTCATGACAAATAGATGGGGAAAATGTGGCAACAGTGTCAGATTTCATTTTGTTGGGCTTCAAAATCACTGCAGACAGTGACCGCAGCCACAAAATTAAAAGATGCTTTAGCTGCTTGGAAGAGTAGCTATGAAAAAGTTAGTGTATTAACTAGTAGAGACATCATTTGCTGACAAAGATCCATATAGTCAAAGCTATGGTTTCTGCAGTAATCACATATGGATGTGAGAGCTGGATCATAAAGAAGGCTGGGTGCCGAAGAATTGATGCTTTTGAATTGTGGTGCTGGAGAAGACTCTTGAGAGTACCTTGGACAGCAAGAAGATCTAACCAGTCAATCTTAAAGGAAATCAACCCTGAATATTCATTGCAAAGACTGGTGCTGAAGCCGAAGCCCCAATATTTGGCCACCTGGTGCAAAGAGCTGACTCATTGGAAAAAAACCCTGATGCTGGGAAAGACTGAAGGCAGGAGGAGAAGGAGGTGACAGAGGATGAGATAGCTGGATGGCATCACTGATTCAATGGACATGTGTTTGAGCAAGCTCCTTGAGATAGTGAAGGACAGGGAAGCCTGGTGTGCTGTGGTTCATGGGGTCACAAAGAGTCGGACACAACTTACCAACTGAAAAGCAACAAAAATAATACTAAAATAATAAAGACTCAGTTAAAATATTCTTCCTGGAAAATTCTCTTATTCCTCACTGTTATATTTGGCTAAACTTCTGAAAGCTTATGGTGAATGATGTCAGATTCGTGATCTCTGAAGAAGATTCAGCTTCGGGACCAGGGACCAGGCTTGATCACTCAAGAGCTTTTGTGTAGCAGAGTTTTATTAAAGTGAAAAAGGGACAGAGAAAGCTTCTGACACAGACATCAGAAGGGGGTTGGCGAGTGCCCCACTCATTAGTCTTGTCAATATACTTTTAGTATAGTATAGTCTTATATACTTATAATAAGTATATATAAGTTTATATACTTATATACTTATAATTAGTCTAGTCTTATATACTTTTACCAGACCCATTCCCACAATATAAATCTTAAATTAACAAGATTAGAACTATCAACAGAAAGGTCTCACCAGACCCACTTCCACAACATACATTTTAAGATGACAGGATTAGTTAGAAGGTTCTCAAGAAGGAGAAACATATCCTCAAGCAGGATACATTGTTGTTATATAATCATTGGTACAGAGTTTAAGAGAAAGTATATCCTTGAGCAAGATGAGTTGTTTTGTTGTGCAATCATTAGCTGTGGGCTTAACGAAAAAAACGTTTGTCCTTTTCTCCTCCTTGAGAATTCCAGACCCCTCTCTCTTCCTCCAGGACCCCAGACTTTTCTTATCAACCTGCCTAGGAATTGGCTCTCTCACTTCCATTTGGGTTCCTGTGTATCTTGATTGTGGAGGTATGCATTGAACTACACACACACACACAAATGAGTACATGTGAGACCAGTGAAATCTGAAAAAAAATCTGTAAATTGTAGCAATGTCAATTTTCTTTTTTGACATGGTACTATATTTATGTTAAGTGTCCCAATGGCCCATTTGGTACACAGGACCTCTCTGTATTATTATTGCAGCAAATTCCTGCAAATATATGATTTTTTTCAAAATAAAGATAATTTAAAGTAAGATAAAAATCTGTATAAACTATTGACTGTTACAGGTTATTCTGTTAACTTAAAAAACAAAATACAAAGACTATGTATTATATGTTACCTTTCATATAAGAAGGGGATAAGAGAGGAGTGACCCTTTTCTGAATACAATGTTTTATATAATTCTTAACCTTGTAACCATGAAAATGTTTCACATATTCAAAATTTAAATAAATAATTTAAAGTCAACCAGAAGGTGAGGTACCTAAAAGAGATACAAATGGTAATAAATGAACCCACCAGTGTTACAGATGAACAGCATAACCATGCTAAAGAAAGTAAAGAAGAAAAAAATTAGCCTAAATTAACTTTCTGAAAAAGCATTTGACTCCCATGCCCAGTATAGACAACTCTAAGGTGAAACAAAAGTTGTGGAAAAAAACCACAACTATGCACAAGTTGTGTTCTCTAGTTAGTGAAGTTGTTATTGGCAGGAGTAGGGGTTAGAACTTCTGAAATTGCTTGCATATTAGAACTGACAAAGTAAGTAAATAAATTACAGATCATGAGAGCCAACTTTCCACAGTCAGAGAAAAAGTTACAAATAAGGAAACAATGGAGGCTAGAACAAGCTCTGTGATATTTTACTGGAATTGGAGGCATCAGTAGGAACTTGTGGTTATACACACACACAAACATACAAACATGAATAAATGTAAAGAAATAAAAATATATGTGTGAATGTATATATGAGTATACATAGATATTTCTAAGCTCTGTTAGCTGAGAGAGCCTAGAAGGAATAATAAAATAGCAATGAGCATACTTAGCACCCAGATTTTGATTTCTAAATACATTCTCTAATACAGGAAAAGGAACCTGGGGTCCTTGGTAAAACGGTTGGCTTTAGGGCTTGGACTGCAAAAGCACAAGATGATCTTGGAATATCTGATGATGCCACAGAATAGTGTTCAGCAATGTTTTTGTTCAGTCCCTAAGTCAGATCCTACTCTTTGCGACCCCATGGACTGCAGCATGCCTGGCTCCTCTGTCCTCCACTATCTCCCAGAGTTTGCTCAAATTCATGTCCATTGAGTCAGTAATGCTATCCAACTATCTTATCCTCTGTTGTCCCCTTCTCCTCCTGCCTTCAATCTTTGCCAGAATCTGGGTCTTTTACAATGAGTCAGCTCTTTGCATCAGGTGGCCAAAGTAGTGGAACTTCAGCTTCAGCACCAGTCCACCCAATGAATACTCAGGGTTGATTTCCTTTAGGATTGAATGGTTAGATCTTCTTGTTGTCCAGGGACTCTCAAGAGTCTTCTCCAGCACCACAGTTCAAAAGCACCAGTTCTTTGGTGCTCGGCCTTCTTTATGGTCCAATTCTTATATCGGTTCATGACTACTGGAAAAACCATTGCTTTTTTGGCAAAGTGACATGTCTGCTCTTTAATATGCTGTCTAGGTTTGTCCTAGCTTTCCTACAAGGAGCAAGCATTGCTGCAGTCACTGTCTGCAGTCATTTTGGAGCCCAAGAAAGTAAAATCTATCACCATTTCCACTTTTCCCTCTTCTTGTTGCCATGAAGTGATGGAACAAGAGGCCAGAAATGTTCAGGGCACATTAAAAGAACATGGGAATCAACTTGAAGGAGCTCCCAAAGGCCAAAGTTTGGACAATTTGAGCAGCAGTATAAATAGTGATATTAATTAATTATAACAATAGGATAAAACACAGACTGAACAGGTTATATCTTATAGTCCCAAGGAAATGCTCGTGAAGTAACATAACATGTTGGAAGGATGAGCCACCTTGAAGGAGTTTTAAAGGCCAAATATAAGACCATTTCTGCTGCAAAATAATGGTAGTATTGGACTGTAACCAGTACAATAAAGTAAATATTCACAAGTCTATACTGATTAAATAATGATTTAATGAAAGATTAAACAAACAGAAGGAGAAGTAATAGCTCTTCTTTACTAGAATTTCAATTATTAAGTGGAGAACGAGTAATGGAAATAGAAAATAGATGCAATAGAAATATTTGTTGTAGGGAAGAATCACTGATGAATGCCAAGATAAATGTAAAAACATGATCAGATACAAATGTTTGCATAATTTCAACACATTCTCCCACAAGATAATCCTTAGTTACAAAAGGAAAATGGTAACTTCACGATGGAGCAACCTGGTAGAAATTACTTTAACCAAATGATCAAAGTTAACATCATGGTCACTTTATTACTCTTCATAAGTGTCCAGGTCATGAAAGACAAAGAAAGGATAAACAACTGCCCCAAGTTAGAGGAGACTTAAGGAGATGTGACAACTAATGCAATGTGGTTTCCTGGATTGGATCCGAGAGCAATGAAAGAATATTAGTGGGACAGTTTGCAAAATTCTAATCCTCTTTTATCAATGTTAATTTCCCATTTTTTGGGAAATGATTATGCAAGATGCAACATTAGGGGAAGATAGAGACTTCTCTGGTGGTCCCATGGTTAAGAATCTGCTTTCCAATACAGGGGAGGCAGGTTTGATCCCTGATTAGGAAGCAAAGATTCCCACATGCTGCAGGGCAACATGTGCCACAACTAGAGAAGACTTTGCACCACAAAGAAGACCAAGTGCAGGAAAAAAAAAAAAGCATTAAGGGAAGATAGTTGAAAGGTGTACAGTAACCGTCTGAACTATTTTTGCAGTTTTGTTGTAAGTCTAAGATTATTTCAAAATAAAAAGCTAAAAAAATCAAGAACATATATTATCAGTTTTTTTTTTCTTTTTTTTTTAATGCATAGGGGGTCTTCCCTGGTGGCTCGGACAGTAAAGAATCTGCCTGCAATGCAGGAAACCCAGGTTTGATCTCAGGGTCAGGAAGATCCCCTGGAGGAGGGCACAGAAACCCATTCCAGTGTTCTTGCCTAGATAATCCCATGAACAAAGGAGCCTGGCAGGTCCCCAGTCCATGGGGTCGCAAAGTGTTGGATGTGACTGAGCAACTTACACTTTAATTCACAAAAAATACATGTATTTATCTATATACATGTATATTTAATCTGTATTTCTTAAGAAAATTAAAAGTGTAAGAATTTATATTTGTTGTTCAGTTGCTAAGTTCTGTCCAATTCTTTGCAACTTCATGAACTGCAGCACACCAGGCTTCCCTGTCTTTCACGATCTCCCAGAGTTTGCTCAAACTCACGTCCATTGTGCCAGAGATGCCATCCAACCATGTGATCCTCTGTCGTCCCCTTCTCCTCTTGCCCTCAAACTTTCCCAGCATCAGGGTCTTTTTAAATGAGTCGGCTCTTTGCATCAGATGGCCAAAGTATTGGAACTTCAGCCTAAGCATGGGTCCTTCCAGTGAATATTCGCGGTTGATTTCCTTTAGGATTGACTAGTTTGATCTCCTTGCTGTCTAAGAGACTCTCAAGAATCTTCTCCAACACCACAGTTCTAAAGCATAAATTAATAATTTGGAACCAGTCCGTTGTTCCATGTCCAGTTTCTAACTGTTGCTTCTTGTCCTGCATACAGGTTTCTCAGGAGGCAGGTAAGGTGGTCTGATATTCCCATCTCTTTAAGAATTTTCCAATTTGTTGTGATCCACAAAGTCAAAGGCTTTAGCATAGTCAATGAAGCAGAAATAGATGTTTTCTGAAATTCCCTTGCTTTTTCTATAAGTATTATTTTTTATAGAACAAGTATCCTCATCAAAGAGAATGTAATAAGAAGACATATAGTTGGGAAAAATCACAACTATTAAAGATCTACTATATATTGTCAGGGACAACATTCAATATTTAATATTTCTTTAACTTTCACAAACATTCTTCAAAGTAATTTTTCTCCCTAGTGATAGTAAATGAAGCTTTCTAGTTTTTAAGCCTGTATTGTTTCTGATCTGGAGTTTGAGCCATTCTATCTCCAAATGTTATTCTCCTTCCCATTTATTCAAAATTATTTTCCAGATATAATTCAATTTTTTGTTGTTTAGGGGAAATGTTGACTAGTTCAAAATATTTGGAATATAAAATAAACAGAATCCCTTTTAGAAAGAGCTGGAAATGTAAATTTGTCCAGAAGTAGCATTAATATTAAGAAATGTGTATATTTCTCTAGACAATGAGTCATTTCAGGACCTGAAGTACTGGCAGTATAACATTTATATTTTAGAAAGATTCCTTTTTTAGCACAGAGAAATACAATAAGTTCCCTACATAAAAACAAGTTCCATTCCAAGAGCATGTTTGTGAGCCCAACAAAGTAATCCTAGGTACCAGCTAACACAATCAGCTATGTAGTACTGTAGTGTATAAGTTTATAATACCTTTCACGCAAATAATACCTAAAAACAAACTAACACAAAAAATAAAGAAAACATTTTTACTCTTACAGTGTAGGACCTTGAAATGTACAGTGTAGTACGACAGCTGGCATACAGGGGCTGGCATCAGTGAACAGGCAAGAAGAGTTCCTGACTGGAGGAAGGAGAGGAGGTGGGAGATGGTAGAGCTGAAGGATCATCAGCGATAGGAGATGGAGGGCAAGCTGGAATTACACTCAAGCCTGACATTGATAGCACAGCTCTGATTCCTGTGGTCATGTGCTTCAAAAACTAACAGTGCCTCCTCAAGTAAAGAAAATCCCTTTGCCATTTCCTGCATCGTGAATCTCTTTGGTTCTTCAGTTACAGTACTTCTTCCTCATTCTCTTCATCCTTTCTGTGGGCCTCCAATTCTATCTTTTCATCCTTTTTCTCTGATAACATTCTATGATGTCATATCACAACTGGGAAACATCTTTTGTAATCACTGTAATGCTTGGATTGTATTATTTTATTTCACAGAAAACAACATTCTGTGACTGTATTATTTCCATCAGTTACAAGTTTAAATGTATTTGTAATGGGTTAGGGAGAAGGCAATGGCACCTCACTCCAGTAGTCTTGCCTGGAAAATCCCATGGACGGAGGAGCCTGGTAGGCTGCAGTCCATGGGGTCTCAAAGAGTCGGACACGACTGAGCGACTTCCCTTTCACTTTTCACTTTCCTGCATTGGAGAAGGAAATGGCAACCCACTCCAGTGTTCTTGCCTGGAGAATCCCAGGGATGGGGGAGCCTGGTGGGCTTCCGACTATGGGGTCACACAGAGTCGGACATGACTGAAGCGACTTAGCAGCAGCAGCAGCAGGGTTAGTGATGGGCCAGGTGTGACTAAAATGGATAAGAATGAGGTGGCAAAAAAATTTAAAGATTGCTTCAAAATTTTCTTCTATGGCTAACAATTCTACATCCTTCATTAAGTGCTCCATGAGGATCTCATCTTCATTTCTCAGAAGGACTTATTATCTCAGAAAGGAAATTCTTGAGAGCATCAAATTATCTAGGTATTTCTCCCTACTTTTCATGAGAAAACAGTAGGTTGAGATGGTACACAAGCTGCTTACACTTAGTGTAAGTAAAAGAAGCAGTTCTAAGGGGAATGGGTCACCCCACTGTGTCAAGAAATTTGCTGGAATTCAGAATTAATGTTGATTTGCTTTTATTGCTCATCTATGTATTTCAGTGTTTGCTGACAGAAAACAATCATTGCATGCCATTTGTTTATAAATTAAAGGAGATGATAATACTATCACTGTTTCTAGCTAGTATATTCCATCTCTACTGATATAACTAGTGGTATTAAGATTATACTATATGACATTAATATTTGTATGTTTAAAACATAGTATTTGACCTGATAATTATCAAATATGTTCTGCTTTTACTTGAGAAAAATCTATAGAAATGGTTACTGAAGTTAGTCAGCCATAGGATATTAATAATATTGGTTACCAAAATCTAACAATATTTTCAATGTATAAAGCACATTTATACATAGTATCTCATGTATACCAGCTGAAATCTCTGGCTGTCGAGGTGAAACATGAGATTCATCTCCCTTAGAAGTCTTTGAAAGCTAAATATAGAAAACATTTTTGAGATGCAATAGTTTTCATATTGTTCACCTTATGATTGTAACAGATAGTTTGTGCATTAATTTTGAATGTCAAAATTAGTCTCTCTTTTTCAAGTTAAGCTTTATTGTTATGGACCTTAAATTTGCATAGAAAATTAATCTTCAACAAAATTTTAAAGGGCTATGAATAGTATTTCTCTGCACAAATGCTCTAAAAATGCAATATAGATCCTTATGCATCTTTTCATTGATTCTAGGTTCTATTCTGAATTATGAGGTGACCAAGTTCCATGCCTTAATGCTTATCACTAACTACTGGTATTGACAAAACCAGGAGGGAAGATTTGGTGCTCTCTCTCCATCTCTCTCTAGGATGAATCTGTAGTGTGTGTGGTGTGTGTGTGTGTGTGTGTGTGTGTGTGTGTGTGCGCGCGTGCGCATGCGCATGTGTGTGTGTGTGTGTGTTAGTAAAAGTGATATTTCCTCTGAGACCATATACTCTCCCATCGCTTGTTAGAGATAATTAGTTCAGGGAATTTTGAAAGGAAAGTTTTACTCCATAGGGTGAGGCAGAAAAGGAAGAATCGAATCTGATATCAACTCTGAAACCAATATAAATTCTTCCTTTTCAAATGTGAATCCTCCGATCTTCAAGTGTTTCCTGTACAGAGCGTACATCAGAGTTACCCCTGGCCTGCTCCTTCTCTGACTCCTTATCTGAGTGGGAGGGGGCATGTGGATATTTGGGGGCTTCAAGTGGTATAACTATTGTGTACTTATCAATATTCTCTCTTCATTTGGATTTGCCTCTGCTGGGTATTGTTGCCTTCTTACCGTCTTTCCCTCTCATAGATTTCCTAAATGTCATCTTTCTCTTCTCTTTGTTTTCACTCTGGTCATCTCACTTGGACTTCCAAGTAAAGTCCCAAGAAAGAGAAGCAACTGTGGACATGGGATTTCTGAGGTTGCAGTCAAATTTGGTAAGTTAGTGATTCTGTGTAGGAAGAAATATAACCTAGGCCTCTTTCCTATCATTTATGGGTTTTTGTTTTGTTTTGGTTTTGTTTTTATTTTGTTTTGGGCTGATATTTTTTTGAACTTTAGACCATAACTGTATTATGGGCAATTTGATCTATTATGCCAATACTTCACAGCCTAAATGCTTATGCACTTTATTTACATAAGCTTGATCAAATCCTCATTCTACGAGGAAGCTGGAGAGAGATTTTGAACTTATCCATGGAGTTCTATCCATTAAACATACAGAATGAAATTTCACCCATTAGCAAACTGGTTCTCTGATCCAAAGACATAAGCCACTATTCCCATCCATATATTACATGCGACTAGAAGAACTTAATGCTTCCTTTAAAATTTTTTTTAAAGGTGGATAATTTTGTGTTAATTCTCTTGTAAAATAACCAGCATTTGAAAGTAGGTTTTTATATCCTGCAGAACTAAAAAGAGTGATGCAAAATATTGGTAAAAAATTCATAGCCCAGAGCCTGAAAATTTGCAAACAATATATTTGCAGATCCAGTAATGACTTAACTAACACCTATTGAAATTCTGGGTCAAGCATTCAGCATTTCCAAAGAAGTTTCTGTTCTACCATTTTACCAGTCATTCCATTTCGAGGGAGCGTATCTATGGCCTTCATAGATACTCATCTTTCTCCTACCAGGTAACATGTGATCACAGGTGATGGAAAATGACAGCACAAGTGCTTTTGAAGGCTTCATCCTGGTGGGCTTCTCTGATCGTCCCCACCTAGAGCTGATCCTCTTTGTGGTTGTCCTCACTTTTTATCTGCTGACTCTTCTTGGCAACATGACTATCATCTTGCTTTCAGTTGTGGCTCCCCGGCTGCACACACCCATGTATTTCTTTCTGGCCAACCTCTCATTCCTAGACATGTGCTTCACCACAGGTTCCATCCCTCAGATGCTCTACAACCTTCGGGGTGCAGATAAGACCATCAGCTATCTGGGCTGTGCCATCCAGCTCTACTTCGTCCTGGCTCTGGGAGGGGTGGAGTGTGTTCTCCTGGCTGTCATGGCGTATGACCGCTACGCTGCAGTCTGCAAACCCCTGCACTACACTGTTATCATGCACCCGCGTCTCTGTGGGCAGCTGGCTTCAGTGGCATGGTTGAGTGGCTTTGGCAATTCTCTCATAATGGCACCCCAGACGTTGATGCTACCTCGCTGTGGGCACCGGCGGGTGGACCACTTTCTCTGTGAGATGCCAGCACTAATTGGCATGGCCTGTGTAGATACCATGACCCTTGAGGCACTGGCATTTGCCTTGGCAATCTTTATCATCCTGGCACCACTCATCCTCATCCTTGTCTCTTATGGTTATATTGCACGAGCTGTGCTAAGGATCAAGTCAGCTGCCGGGCGAAAGAAAGCCTTCAACACCTGTAGCTCCCACCTCATTGTTGTCTCTCTCTTCTATGGTACGATTATATACATGTACCTCCAGCCAGCAAACACTTATTCCCAGGACCAGGGCAAGTTCCTTACTCTTTTCTACACAATAGTCACTCCCAGTGTTAACCCCCTAATCTATACACTGAGAAACAAAGATGTTAAAGAGGCCATGAAGAAGGTACTAGGGAAGGCAGAGGCAGAAGTAGAGTAAAAAGTCATCAAATCTGGGGACTGTCTTTTGATCCACCTTCTATATACACTGTCAGACCTAGCAAATAAAGGAGTGTTCTGACATTACAGACTGAGAAGGGACTTAATGAGATGTGGGAATTCAATGGTTTAGCTAGGTTGAGAAAGTGCAAATTCCTGAGCTGACCATCACTTTTATTCCTCTAAAGTCCTTCTAAGTCAAGGATTCATCACTAGGAGATCTCCAATATAGGATCAGACAGTGACCTATGCTTGCAAAATACTAGCCATGAATGTAGACACAAGGCATTTTGTACCTATTCCAGCTTCCCACACAATGATCTGTACTGATTAGGTCCTCAGTATGGGATTCCCTCACTTCATGGGAAATAGATGGGGAAACAGTGGAAACAGTGTCAGACTTTATTTTTCTGGGCTCCAAAATCACTACAGATGGTGACTGCAGCCATGAAATTAAAAGACACTTACTCCTTGAAAGAAAAGTTATGACCAACCTAGATAGCATATTCAAAAGCAGAGACATTACTTTGCCAAAAAAGGTTCATCTAGTCAAGGCTATGGTTTTTCCTGTGGTCATGTATGGATGTGAGAGTTGGACTGTGAAGAAGGCTGAGTACTGAAGAGTTGATGCTTTTGAACTGTTGTGTTGGAGAAGACTCTTGAGAGTCCCTTGGACTGAAAGGAGATCCAACCAGTCCATTCTGAAGGAGATCAGCCCTGGGATTTTTTTGGAAGGAATGATGCTAAAGCTGAAACTCCAGTACTTTGGCCACCTGATGCAAAGAGTTGACTCATTGGAAAAGACTCTGATGCTGGGAGGGATTGGGGGCAAGAGGAGAAGGGGACGACAGAGGATGACATGGCTGGATGGCATCACTGACTCGGTGGACATGAGTCTGAGTGAACTCCGGGAGTTGGTGATGGACAGGGAGGCCTGGCATGCTGCGATTCATGGGGTCGCAAAGAGTCAGACACAACTGAGCGACTGATCTGATCTGATCTGATGGGATTCCCTGGTGGCTCAGATGGTAAAGAGTCTGCCTGCAATGCAGGAGACCTGAGTTCGATCTCTGGGTTGGAAAGATCCCCTGTAGAAGAAAATGGCAACCCACTCCAGTATTCTTGCCTATTCCAAGAGGAGCCTGGCAGGCTACAGTCCATAGGGTCATAAAGAGTCAAACAAGACTGAGTGACTTTATTTTCACTTTCAGGTCCTCAATATATGTGAAAAGAATGAACTTAGAGTTAGTGAAGAAAAATTCCTAGAAAGTTCAAATGTGCTTTTATAGTGCCAAATGCCACAATAAGATGAACTGTGGGGAACTGTTGGGATATTTATGGTTGAGTGTTTTCTGTATGTTGAATGTTTCAGTTACATAATAATTGTAGTATCTCACCAGTTATAAGGAAAATATATTTGGCCCTTAAAGGCGAGCATGTTTCTTCAGACATGAAATGTTTTCAATCAGATAAATCCCATTTCATAACCTAGGAAAACATATATGATGTTAAAATTTCATGACAAGTGAATAGGATTCCGAAATTTGGGAACATGGCCAGTATTATCATTAAGAATTGGATAAAGCATGGGTTTAGCAAGTTCTCATTTAAACTTACCCAAAAATATTTAAGAAACCTTAGACTGATCTAGAGAAAAAATACCAAATATCTATTAATTTTTTCTCATAACCTATCGTTTTTAGATATAAAGTGAAAATTTTCCTGTTTTGAGCACTAACTCTTATACTTTGTCCAAATAGATTAGTTTTTATTTTAGATCAATTAGGGCTTATAAGAATGAATTTTAGGTTTATTTTTTATTATTCCCACAAGAAGGTAGAAAATATGGAATATAATTGATTGTTCCTAATTTATAAACTAAGTGAAAGGTGATGTTAAGCTGTGATGATGTTTATAAGGACATTATTAATGCTGCCCATGTACTGAATATAAATATTCATGGTTTAGCATTTCTCATGTCTCTCACTAAAAACAACTTTTAGTATGTGTCCTACAGCCATAAAAATATACTATATGTTGCGTGCATGCTATGTTGCTTCAGTCATGTCCAGCTCTGTGCAACCCAATGTACTGCAGCCTGCCAGGCTCCTCTGTCCATGGGATTCTCCAGGCAAAAATACAGGAGTAGGTTGCCATGCCCTTCTCCAAGAGTTCTTCATGACTCAGGGATATAGATGAAATGTCCTTTTAGAATCATTCCCTATTGAACAATGATAAAAATTAATTTTTTATCTCATCTCTACACTATTTAGATATGCATTACTCTAGAGTGAATAATATCTTGAAGTGGAGGCAAGAAATCAAGACACAGAGTATAAATCTCTATGAATATATCAATTTTGGAAGCTCCCTATGGAATTCTCACTTAATACTTTTCAAATTTTCCCTTTTTCCCCCCACAAGGAACAATTTTCATAGCACTCTTCTCTAGAAAATTTAGAATCACTGTTATAGATTATAAATGTTGAGTGTCATATCTCAAAGGGAAAAGGTCACTGTGTCCTTAATTACATTACTATGGTCCAGAATCACCTTTTACTTAATTTATAATGTAGTTTTAAAAGTTTACTTAGTTTACTTATTTACATATGAAGTAGGAATAATCAACTGTATTCTAACTGTCCTGCCATCTCCTAGGAATAACAGAATATTCTCCGTAATAAAAATAGAAATGTTTCATTTTCATTCTCTATAGATTCTTCCTTTCACTAAACTGTGCTTCATCTTCATAGACTGATCTCTTACATAGAGCAAGTATAAATGAACATCAAGATTCATTCATTGTGTACATTTGTTTATCTCTTAGCTATGGTGTTTAAACATCCTCCAAGAGAAATAAATATTATACATATGCTTGTGTATGTGTGTGTATATATGTGTATGTTTATTCTCACTGTGATTTTAAATTAAAAGCCATGAGAATATAGCTCAATAAATGCTTATTAATCAGATTGTCAGACCATTTTTTGTCTTGCTATTTTTGTATGCCCTGGGATTTTGTGGTTATTTCTTACACAGTTATTCTGAAAATAGATAACTGATACAGTTTTATGACTCATTTTATAAGTTCACAATAATTTGGATAACAATGTCTGTGACAAGGACATTACAAGAAAGGAAAATTACAGATAGATAGCTCATTAAAATACATACAAAAATCCCAAACAGTTATTAGTAAATTTAATCTAGTGTTACATAGAAAGTATAACATATTGTCAACATTTGGGGTTTATCACAGGAATAGAGTGGTATAACATTTGAAAATCAGAGCTGTATGTCAATTTTTTTTTAATTGGAAAGAAAATCTATACATTCAGTCAAAGGATTTGATAATATTTGATAAAATTTGAATTTTATACCACTTCATAGTATATCTCCAGTTTTCTAAAATACTCTGAATTTTAAAAAAGTTTAACTTCTCTATGTTTCAGTTTCCATATCACAAAAAGAAGATAAAAGTGTTGCTATTTTATAGGGTGTTGTTGAGGTTAGTGAGCACCAATGAGACATTATTGCTATTATTATTAAACTCTGCAGATTCTTTCCTATTTCCAGGTCCTTGTTAACTGGGCATTATTTTTAATTTTTTACTTTAAGACTACTGAAATTTGGGGGGTTATTTATCTTCATCTATTCAGCAAACTAAAGACATATCTGTATTCATATTTTCTAATTTGTTTGGTCTTCTATTTTCTTTTTAAACTACTATTTCCTTTAAATTACTAATTATAAGAACTTGTGAAAACAAAAAAGGAATTTCCGCATTAAAAGGAGCATTTTTCCCCTGACTAATTACACCCTCATGCCCACTCAGAGGTGAGCTCTTAATTTTTTTCCTTTTCTTGTTTTACTTGATGAGCTTTCCTTCTTCCACAGATATCAGCCTCTATTCCCTATGGATTGTCCATGTGAAGCATCTAATAAGTGTCCTTAGTTTCTTCATTCTCGTATAATCCTATATAGACATACAATACCTAAAATCATATTTAGAGCATTTCAGTCATTTTTTATATACTTAAGATTCTGCTGAGGACTTCCCTGGAGGCTCAGTGATAAAGAAATCGCCTGCCAATGCAGGAGACATGGGTTGGATCCCTGATCCGGGAGGATCCCACATGCTGCAGAGCCACTAAGCCCATGCGCCACAACTACTGAGCCTCTACTCTAAAGCCCCAGAGCCTCAGCTCCTGAGTCCACCCTACCACTAGTGAAGCCTGTGCTCTAGAACCCGTGCTCTACAACAAGAGAAGTCACCGTAGTGAGAAGCCCATGCACCGCAAAAGAGAGTAGCCCCTGTTCTCCCCAGCTAGAGAAAAGCTTGCGGCAGCAACAAAGACCCAGCACAGCCAAAATAATTTTTATTTTTTAAATATTATGTCATCCAATTTTTCTTGCATCTTTATTTTCTCACTCAGTAATATTGCTGGGAAATCACTGGTGTAGATTACTATTCAGTCAATTCTTCTTCGAGGGAGTAAGTTTTTCTCCATCTTTGGCTGTTTCGAACATTGCTACAATAAAACTCCTTGTTCCTGTGTCTTTATATAGTGATAATTTAATCCATAGGATAAATTTCCATGAATGATATTGCTAGGCTGATGGATATTAACTGTCCTATTTATTTCTAAAAATCTAGTGACACTTTGAATTTCTACCCAGAATTTCTGAGAGTAGCCATTTTCCTTCAGCAAAGTTAGGACTGAGAGTTACTGCTGGTTACATTTTTATTTCAATCTAATAAGTGATTATCATAATTAATATATTTCTCTGATTATTTGAAAATATAAAATCTCATACAGAGTTGCTATTCTGAGTTGTATGTTCGTATTATTTGACATTTTTCTACTGTGTTATTTGTATTTTTTATTAGACTTCGTAAAAACTTTATTTTGTAGATACTAGCTTTTTTCATAATTATAGATATGTTTTTCATGTGTCTACTCACATGAAAAATTGTTTTGGAACCTCATAAGCCATAAATCCTGGATAGAAGAGACTTTAGAAAAATATGAATCATTTTTAAAATCTTGCCCCAACCCCAAATAGGAAACTAGATTAAACCAAAGGAGAGCTTCTTAACTAAGTCTAGAAATGCTGGACACTAAGCAAGAATCTATGAAAAAAATGACAGAAATATTTGGATGTAATAAATAAAACTGCTTTATGTAAATCAAGGTAATAAAAATACTTCTATGGTAAATTAAACAGAAGTCTATTTTCCTATATAGAAACTGACCTCAGATAGAATTTCAGTTTTCTTTTCCATGTGGCTTCACTAGCTTAGCTTACAAAAAACCCCCTAACTTCCAGTTTGATAGCTAAAAATCCAAACATTATTTGATAAAGTATTTTAATCTCTATCATCACTCTTTTTTGTCTTGGAAAAAGTTGAGACAGTCTCTAGAGAAAGGGTATTGTGGAGTAAATCTAAGCTAAAAACGAAACGCCACTTCATGGAGAGCTAGCTCCTCCCTGTCTCTTCCCATTAGATATCATGGTCAGTTACCATTAAACACAGGAGAATTGCTGCCCTCCCTTAAGCCAGAGCACTCACCAACATTAACAGAGAAAGTTTCCTATCCTCATGTATTTGGCAAATCTGGTGAGGAAAATTCTGAAAATAGCAGTTACTACCATAAGACTTTGCAATGTGATGCTAGAAAAATCTATTCTGATTGCAAGATTTTATTCCTATTCTTCTATTTTCTGAGTTAATCCAGAATGGAGAGCTCATAATTTGCCACTTAAAGACTGCAACAAAGGATTGAACAAACTTAATCATATCCGTTTTATAACTGAATAGCTTATGAAGAGGCTGTTAACTCCCCATGCTTCTAATTAGTGCTATTAGAATTCAAAGGTTCTTGGATACATACAGACACACAAACCATCCTATTGCCAGTGCTTAAAATGAAGGTATGTAGAACACTTTTCTAAAAATGATTCTGTAAAACATATTGAAATTTGGGTATTCTAAGCACTCAGCTTATGGACTGTTTTAGCATTATATTTTAGAAAAATTTGACTCAGCCTCTTAATTTCAAACACTACTTTGCATATATTTATTATCTCTACTGAAAGTTAAAATTTTAGTGTAGAAGAGTCTTGCATTCTAACCTTCAGTCTGCTACGTATGTACTAACTTGGGAAAATGAACTCTTTGAACTTCCTAATTCAAATTTCTGCCCAAATCAATTTCTTGTGAAATGCAAACAAAACTTCCCTCTCTGTTCCAAGCTAACTTACAATGTTGTGTGAAAAAAATTACTATTATTTATTCTTATGCTCCAGCAAGAAGTATTTAGAACTTTATACATTCACAGAGGCATGGTAATTTCTTGAGAAAACACAAATATAAATGAAAAACAGAAAATTCCAGTGTTTCAGAAGATTAAATTGCTTTCCAAAGCTGTTATCTTGCCCAGTTGTGGCTTAGTGGCAAGATGGGAACTACAAATTTTGTTTTTCTTTCTTATCTGGAAACTCTTTCCATAGGAAAAGCTTTAAAAAAGTTTTTAAGACTTTGTTGGACCTGCTCATTATGAATTCCTGAATCTCTGTCATGAAGTAGTTGCAATGTCACTGATGTACAGGAAAGCAGGTGATATATTTAACTAGGTGGTATAAATTGAAATATCCTTAGGTACACATTTGTCCTGCTTTTCAAAATTCTTATAATCCGTGGCAACTTTTTTTTTTTTTTTTGCCAACAGGTCCTCAATGCTCCCATACTCCAGCCTTTAGAAAATCTCCATGTAGAGCTGTAATTCAGATCTTTAATCAAGGATCTACTAAGAGATAAAGACTATATTTATATCAGATTTATTTTCTTATGGTATTAAAGTCTAAAGCAATACTGATCCTTATAGTAAAATGCAGAGTACAAGTAAGACATTTAAAGTTACTATATAATACCTAATAATTTTTATTAAGATAGGTATTAGGTATTATAATACTTGTTTATTAAAAGTAGAATGAGCAAGAGTAAGGTTAAATACTAAAGTCTGATTTATACTCTCCCCTTTGCTACTCTGCAGAGTTACAACTTTAATGCCTCTGTATACTTATAGGTAACTTTTGTAGATGTGAATACTGACAATGTACTATTATATTGGAAGAATGCTAAATAAATGATAAGAAACTTGTCTTTTCTCTTGAAGATTTGAGCATTTTTTTCACATTGATATTTATATCTATATCTCAGACCTCATTTTATTGACAGCTATATAGCAATAGGCATAGCAAAAGCTTTCATTAATACTGTACTGAGAGCTGTAGAATAAGTGAGCTAAGTTAAAATACATATTGAATAATAATTCAAGACTTACATTCCTATAATTAAATTCACATCATTATATCAACAAAATAATAGTAAAAACACTTTAAGGTAGTGTTAACAAGGTAGACAATTTGGGATGAATAAACTTTGTACTGGTGGCTTTGGCTTATACCATTGCCCCTTCTTATCTGTTGGTTCTGCATCTGAGGATGGAAAATATTTGGGAAAAAAATTCTATAAAATTCCAAAAAGCAAAACTTATATTTGCTGCCCAACTATTTATATAGTATGTGCATTATATTAGGTCTTATAAGTAACCTAATGTGTGCGAGCTAAGTCACTTCAGTTGTGTCCAATTCTGTGTGACCTTGTGGGCTGCAGGCCACCAGACTTCCATGGGTCCATGGGATTCTCCAGGCAAGGTTGCCATGCCCTTCTCCATGGGATTTTCCCAACCTAGGGATCGAAATTATGTCTCTTACATCTACTGGCATGTTCTTTACCATTAGTACCACCTGGGAAGATAGAAGTAACCTAGAGATGATTTAAAGTATATGAGAGGGTGTGTATATGTTATATGCAAACACTATGCCATTTTATATAAGGGATTTCAGCATCCTTGGAATTTGGCATCCACAGGGGACCTGGAATCAATCCCTTGTAAATTTGGAGGAACAACTGTATTAGTACCTCCAGCAAACTAAGGACTCTGAACAGTTCAGTTCAGTTGCTCAGTCGTGTCCAATTCTTTGAAATCCCGTGGACTGCAGCATGACAGGCTTCCCTTTCCATCACCAACTCCCAGAGCTTGCTCAAACTCATGTCCATCAAGTCGGTGATGCCATCCAACCATCTCATTCTCTGTCATCCCCTTCTCCTCCTGCCCTCAGTATTTCCCAGCTTCAGGGTTTTTTCCAATATGTCAGTTCTTTGAATCATGTGGCCAAAGTACTGAAGTTTCAGCTTCAGCATCAGTCCTTTCAATGAATATTCAGGACTGATTTCCTTTAGGATGGACTGGTTTGATCTCCTTGTAGTCCAAGGGACTCTCAAGAGTCTTCTCTAGCACCATAGTTCAAAAGCATCAGTTCTTTGGTGCTCAGCTTTCTTTAAAGTCGAATTCTCACATCCATACATGACTACTGGAAAAACCATAGCTTTGACTAAATGAAAGAGATGGGACTACCAGACCACCTGACCTGCCTCATGAGAAACCTGTATGCAGGTCAGGAAGCAACAGTTAGAACTGGACATGGAACAACAGACTGGTTCCAAATAGGAAAAGGATTGCATCAAGGCTGTATATTGTCACCATGAAAAATGCTGGGCTGGAAGAAGCACAAGCTGAAATCAAAATTGCCGGGAGAAATATCAATAATCTCAGATATGCAGATGCCATCACCCTTATGGCAGAAAGTGAAGAAGAACTAGAAAGCCTGTTGATGAAAGTGAAAGAGGAGAGTATAAAAGTTGGCTTAAAGCTCAACATTTAGAAAACTAAGATCATGGCATCTGGTCCCATTACTTCATGGCAAATAGATGGGGAAACAGTGGAAACGGTGGCTGACTTTATTTTTTGGGGCTCCAAAATCACTGCAGATGGTGATTACAGCCATGAAGCTAAAAGATGCTTACTGCTTGGAATGAAAGTTATGACTAACCTAGACAGAATATTAAAAAGCAGCAACATTACTTTGTCAACAAAGGTCCATCTAGTCAAGGCTATGGTTTTTCCAGTAGTCATGTATGGATGTGAGAGTTGGACTATAAAGAAAGCTGAGTGCAGAAGAATTTGTGCTTTTGAATTGTGTTGGAGAAGACTCTTGAGAGTCCCTTGGGCTGCGAGGAGATCCAACCAGTTCATCCTAAAGGAGATCAGTCCTGGGTGTTCTTTGGAAGGACTGATGTTGAAGCTGAAACTCCAATACTTGGGCCACCTGATGCGAAGAGCTGACTCATTTGAAAAGACCCTGATGCTGGGAAAGATTGAGGGCAGGAAAAGAGGGGGATGACAGAGGATGAGATGGATGGATGGCATCACCGACTCAAAGGACATGAGTTTGAGTAAACTCTGGGAGTTGGTGATGGACAGGGAGGCCTGGCCTGCTGTGGTTCATGGGGTCACAAAGAATTGGACATGACTGAGCGACTGAACTGAACTGAACTGACTAAATGAACCTTTGTCATCAAAGTAATATCTGTGCTATTAATGTGCTGTCTAGGTTGGTCATTGCTTTTCTTCCAAAGAGCAAGCATATTTTAATTTTATGGCTGCAGTCACCATCTACAGTGATTTTGGAGCCCAAGAAAATAAAGTCTCTCACTGTTTCCATTGTTTACCCATCTATTTGCCATCAAGTGATAGGACCAATGCCATGATCTTAGTTTTCTGAATGCTGAGTTTTAAGTCAGATTTTTCACTCTCCTCTTTCACTTTCATCAAGAGGCTCTTTAGTTCCTCTTCATTTTCTTCTATAAGGGTGGTGTCATCTGCATATCTGAGGTTATTTTTCCTGGCAATTCCATATTTCCATATTTCTCCTGGCAATCTTAATTCCCACTTGTGCTTCATCCAGCCCAGCATTTTGCATGATGTACTCTGCATATAAGTTAAATAAGCATGATGACAATATACAGCCTTGAGGTACTCCTTTCCCAATATGGAACTAGTCTGTTGTTCTGTGTTTGGCTCTAACTGTTGCTTCTTGGGAGAAGGCAATGGCAACCCAGTCCAGTGTTCTTGCCTGGAGAATCCCAGGGACAGGGGAGCCTCGTGGACTGCCGTCTATGGGGTCGCACAGAGTCGGACACGACTGAAGCGACTTAGCAGCAGCAGCAGCAGTTGCTTCTTGACCTACATACAAATTTCTCAGGAGGCAGGTAAGGTGATCTGGTATTCCCCACAGTTGGTTGTGATCTACACAGTCAAAGGCTTTGGTATAATCGATAAAGCAGAAGTAGATGGTTTTCTGGAATTCGCTTGCTTTTTCTATGATCCAACAGATGCTGGCAATTTGATCTCTGGTTCTTCTGCCTTTTCTAAATCCAGCTTGAACGTCGGGAGTCTCATGGTTCACGTACTTTTGAAGCCTGGTTTGGGGAATTTTGAACACTACTTTCTTAGTGTGTGAGATAAGTGCAATTGTATGGTAGTTTGAACATTGTTTGGCATGCCCTTACTTGAGATTGGAATGAAAACTGACATTTTCCAGTCCTGTGGCCACTGCTGAGTTTTCCAAATTTGCTGGCATATTGAGTGCAGCACTTTAATAGCATCATCTCTGAACAGCCTCTGTGCTAAAAAGCCCAGAGTTCCTGCATCACTATGATAGGTCAATTCACATTGCTGTGTGGCACTATGCCAGGCAATTTACACTAAAGATCAGATTTTAAATTTACATCAGATAATCACTATTACCTCTATTGTTGAGGTTGATGGTTTTGGAGAAGTGGAGGGATTGAGAAGGCAACTTTTTAACTCAAAGAGTCATTTTCCATTGGTAACCCTAACACACTAGAGAAAGAAAAACACCAATACAATATATTAACACATATATATAGAATTTAGAAAGATGGTAATGATGACCCTATATGCAAGACAGCAAAAGAGACACAGATGTAAAGAATAGACTTTTGGACTTTGTGGGAGAAGGCGAGGGTGGGATGATTTGTGAGAATAGCATTGAAACATGTATATTATCATATGTGAAATAGATCGCTGGTCCAGGTTTGATGCATGAGACAGGGTGCTCAAGGCTGGTGCACTGGGATGACCCTGAGGGATGGGATGGGAAGGGAGGTGAAAGGGAGGGTCAGGATGGGGAACACATGTACACCCATGGCTGATTCATGTCAATGTATGGCAAAAACCACCACAATATTGTAATTAGCCTCCAATTAAAATAAATAAAAGAAAAAAGAAAAAAAAAAGAGTTCTAAAACTAATAAGCAGTTTTCCTCTCAGAACATTTCAGAGGTCTTGGATCACTATAGTTTCTTTCTCTCATGTTAACACCACCATACCAGAAAGACATTGCTAGATTCGTTTTATTGATGGGGAACCTGAAGTTCAGAGAACATAAGAAATATTGCCTGGATGATGTAATTCATGACTTAACACAGAAGAGCCTTGAATCCAGGCTTGTCTGGCTCCAAATTCTGTATCATTTTATTTTGATTCTATGATGTCCTAGAAGGCAAAAAGCATGCTCCTTTGAAATGTGTCTGATAGCTTGCTAGAATCAATCTACAACATAGTTTTGGGGGTGGTTTAAATAATTTTGTTTCAGATGATACAGTAATCTCCTTGGCACTGAGGAGAAATTAAAAGGAAAAAGTAATATAGCAGGAATTGTAACTGAAACTTCCTAATTGCTATCTAGGTGGCAAGTATTACAAACAAAAATTAACCAAATGACAGGAAAAGAAAAATCAAAGAACAAATTTTATTGGAACTGTTTAAATCAGGTGTTTTCTTTTAAAATTTTGGCTTTTTTTTTTGAAGTGCTGATACAGAGATAGACTGAATTTTAGAAATATTTAGATAATTACATATTTTTCATGTTACAAGCAACATCAGTTCTGTTACTGTCTTCAAACAGGTATGAAAGTGATTATAAATAATTGAAATAGTCAATAAATACATGTTCATTGACCTCCTGAATTTTCATGTTTCAGGAAATGAAGAACTGAAACACTGATCATGATTGCAGTAAATGAGAGCATCCCCCTGGAGTTCATTCTCTTAGGCTTCTCAGATCGACCATGGCTAGAGTTTCCACTCTTTGTGGTCTTCTTCATATCTTACATGGTCACTATCTTTGGGAATCTGACCATTATTCTAGTGTCACGCCTGGACTCCAGACTCCAGACTCCCATGTATTTCTTTCTTACCAATCTGTCACTTCTAGATCTTTGCTACACCACAAGTACAGTTCCACAATTGCTGGTAAATTTGCACAGCACCAGGAAGGTAATTAGTTATGGTGGCTGTGTGGCCCAGCTGTTCATATTTCTGGCTTTGGGGGCCACTGAATGTGTTCTGCTGCCCGTCATGTGCTTTGATAGGTTTGTAGCTATTTGTTGGCCTCTCCATTACTCAGTCATCATGCACCAAAGGCTCTGCCTCCAGTTGGCAGCTGCATCCTGGATTACTGGTTTCAGCAACGCAATGTGGTTTTCTATCCTGGCTCTCCAACTGCCACTCTGTGGCCCCTTTGTACTAGATCACTTTCTCTGTGAAGTCCCTGCTCTGTTCAAATTGTCATGTGTTGACACCACAGCAAATGAGGCTGAACTCTTCTTTCTAAGTATGCTATTCCATCTAGTACCCTTTACACTTATTGTTATATCATATGCTTTTATTGCCCGAGCAGTGTTGAGGATCCCATTTGCTGAAGGCAGACAAAAAGCGTTTGGAACTTGTGGCTCCCATCTACTTGTGGTGTCACTTTTTTATGGTACAGCCATCTCCATGTACATGCAGCCACCTTCACCCAGCTCCAAGGGCCGGGGAAAGATGGTTTCCCTCTTTTATGGAATTGTTGCACCCATGCTGAATCCCCTGATATATGCACTTAGAAACAAAGAGGTAAAGGAGGCCTTTAAAAGGTTAGTGGCAAGAGTCTTCTCAATCAGGAAATGAACATTAAAAAGAAAAAATAGGCCCCAAATGGAGTCAGTTATACTAAGTCCATGTAACTGTACAAAGACTTGAATACCTAACATAATTGCCATCTCAATCCACCAAGAATGTAACTTTTACTCAGACAACCTGGAGTTATTTGGTTAGCACTAAGGGCAACCTTGCCTGAAACAATGCATTGTTTGCTATAATTCCCTTTGGGTTTTGGATGTTTCTTGTTGTCATTTTGCCCCTTTTATGCCTTAAAATTTTTTTCTTTCTACAGCTAGGCAGAGGCATTTTTTATTTGCTCAGTGGGATGCTACCTGATTCATGAATCATTCAGTACAGCCAACTAAATCTTTAAAATTCATTTGATTGAATTTTGTTATTTAACATGAGGAATATGCTGATAAGCTTTGTAAATGTTTAGTGTTTATGCAGCTTACTAACTTCTCTTCAATTTGTCCTGTTTTCATCATTCCTCAGAGAAATATTTTGATTGTGAAGTGAAAGTCTCTCAGTCATGTCCAACTCTTTGCAACCCTCTACACTATAGAGTCCATGGAATTCTCTAGGCCAGAATACTGGAGTGGGTAGCTTTTCCCTTCTCCAGGGGAGCTTCCCAACCCAGGGATTCAACCCAGGATCTTCCCAACCCAGAAATTGAATCCAGGTCTCTTGCATTGCAGGCAGATTCTTTACCAGCTGAGCCACAACTATTTTGATTACCTCCCACAAATAAAAGTTTATTGATGGCAAGTTACATTAGTCTTTTGTTGCCTAAACCTATTTATTGAACAAGTATCCAAAATTAGTCTTCCAGTTCACCAGAAACTATATAATCTCAATATTTTCAACTTTATTTTTATGTTTGTATAAGTTGGTATAACTTAGACATGACTGATGTGACTTAGCAGCAGCAGCCGACCTTTCTAAGAATATGAAAAAAGCCAGCAATCATTTCTCTGGTAATACCATACGCACACACACACCTTTTTTTTTTATATAATTAGAAGAAATTTACCAAAACCCTGAAATATAACAACTTTAAATTTGGATATGAAGTTCACAACCCTAGTTTAAATTTTTCAATACCACACTCATGTCAACATAATATTAAAAACCACAATGATTTATATTCTAGAATTAAACTCAGATTTTCCATTCTCTGTGCTTAGTCACAGAGTCATGTGACCCTATGGACTGCAGTCTGCCAGGCTCCTCTGCCCATGGGGATTCTCCAGGCAAGAATACTGGAGTGGGTTGCCATGCCCTCCTGCAGGGCATCCCTTCCCAACCCATGCATCAAACCCAGGTCTCCCACATTGCAGGAGGATTCTTTACCATCTGAGCCACCAGGGAAGTCCTTCCATTCTCTACTCTCATGTTTTCCTCCTCATTAGAAACATCCTTTTTTATTTCCTTCATAGATCAAATCCTAGGCATTCATTAATTTTCCTTCCTTGAAATATTTTTCATATTCTCCCCATTTATTAATATTTTCAGTATTCTCATAAACTCCAAAACATAGCCTAGAGATTAAAATAGCATATCTTTAATGATTTCCAATGATTTTTTTGTTTCATACACATGTTTCTTTCACAATAGCTTCATTGCATTTTAGTCTTCTTGAGGGAACATTATCTCTACCCTAAGTATTGGATTACTACACTGTATATTTACCATATCACCTTTCAGTTCAGTTCAGTTCAGTCGCTCAGTTCAGATGCTCAAGCTGGTTTTAGAAAACGCAAAGGAACCAGAGATAAAATTGCCAACATCCGCTGGATCATCAAAAAAGCAAGAGACTTCCAGAAAAACATCTGTTTCTGCTTTATCGACTATCCCAAAGCCTTTGACTGTGTGGATCACAATAAACTGTGGAAGATTCTTCAAGAGATGGGAATACCAGACCACCTGACCTGCCTCTTGAGAAACCTATATGCAGGTCAGAAAGCAACAGTTAGAACTGGACATGGAACAACAGACTGGTTCCAAATAGGAAAAGGAGTACGTCAAGGCTGTATATCATCATCTTGCTTATGTAACTTACATGCAGAGTACATCATGAGAAACGCTGAAGAAGCACAAGCTGGAATCAAGATTGCCGGGAGAAATATCAATAACCTCAGATATGCAGATGACACCACCCTTATGGCAGAAAGTGAAGAGGAACTAAAAGCCTCTTGATGAAAGTGAAAGAGGAGAGTGACAAAGTTGGCTTAAAGCTCAACATTCAGAAAACTAAGATCATGGCATCAGGTCCCGTCACTTCATGGGAAATAGATGGGGAAACAGCGTCAGACTTTATTTTTGGGGGCTCCAAAATCACTGCAGATGGTGATTGCAGCCATGAAATTAAAAGACACTTACTCCTTGGAAGGAAAATTATGACCAACCTAGATAGCATATTCAAAAGCAGAGATATTACTTTGCCAACAAAGGTCTGTATAGTCAAGGCTATGGTTTTTCCTGTGGTCATGTATGGATGTGAGAGTTGGACTGTGAAGAAAGCTGAGCACAGAAGAATTGATGCTTTTGAACTGTGGTGTTGGAGAAGACTCTTGAGAGTCCCTTGGACTGCAAGGAGATCCAACCAGTCCATCCTAAAGGAGATCAGTTCTGGGTGTTCATTGGAAGGACTGATGCTGAAGCTGAAACTCCAACACTTTGGCCACCTCATGCGAAGAGTTGACTCATTGGAAAAGACCCTGATGCTGGCAAAGATTGGGGGCAGGAGGAGAAGGGGACGACAGAGGATGAGGTGGCTGGATGACATCACCGACTCGATGGACATGAGTTTGAGTGAACTCCAGGAGATGGTGATGGACAGAGAGGCATGGCATGCTGTGGTTCATGGTGTCGCAAAGAGTCGATATCACCTTTAGGAGTCATCAAAGTATTGAGGGTTACATGTGCTTACATATCAGTTGGTTCTTTGGATTATTGAGTGATTCATTCATGTTATAGGTGTTTAATTGTGCTTCTATCTCTTTTTCTCCCTTGTCTTCTTCTATAATACATTACACATTTAGAAAATACAATTGAAACATACATTTATTATGTTTCTCCTTAAAACATCACAGTAATATCATGTACTTTTGCCATAGAATAATGTGGATATGAGAAATAAATCAGATATATCAAGTTCTAATTTCCATTCTCTTTCTTATGAGAAATAAGTATCATTAAATGAGTAAATGGAAGCAAAATGCTAATAGATTATATTGTAAACATAAGATAGTACTTTCCTCATTGAAGATAAATTCACTGCTAAAGGCCCAAATAAATAATTTATCAAATATCCAGAAGCAAATTTGCATTTCAGCGTCAAAGTCAGTGAAATTTGATGAATTCTGAGAATATAGAAGAAAAATAAAATTGAAATAGCTTTTAATTTATCTTAATGAAGGATTAATTGATTCAGCAATTTCATATATTAGGTTTGATTTTATACTGGTAGAAAATGATTTACAGGAAATTCTATAACTAAGTTATTTTTAGTTACTTTGTGATTATTAAAAATATAACAAATATATTCATTTAGAATAAGGTCTAATTTTACTAATTGTAAATGTAAGCTAATTTTGTTTATTTATTTGCAATTCTGAGAACTTTATTTTCCTAATCCAAGGAAGTTTTTTTGCCTACAATGCAGGAAAGCTGAGTTCAATCCCTGGGTTTGGAAGTTCCCTGGAGGAGGGCGTGGCAACCCACTCCAGTATTCCTGCTTAGAGAATCCCCATGGATAGAGGAGCCTGGTGGCTGCAGTCCTGCTGCTACTAGGTTGTTTCAGTCGTGTCCGACTCTGTGCAACCCCATAGACAGCAGCCCACCAGGCTGTCCCGTCCCTGGGATTCTCCAGGCAAGAACACTGGAGTGGGTTGCCATTTCCTTCTCCAATGAATGAAAGTGAAAAGTGAAAGTGAAGTCGCTCAGTCGTGTCCGACTCCTAGGGACGCCATGGACTGCAGCGCACCAGGCTCCTCCATCCATGGGATTTTCCAGGCCAGTCCATGAGGTCACAAAGAATCAGACAGGACTTAGCAACTAAGCACAGCAGCACATTCTGAATGTTGCTTTCTTTAAATTGTAGTGATGAATATATAACATTATATTTGTGATCTTAACCATATTTGAGTGTACAGTTCAGGGGCATTAAATACAATCATATTTTTGTGCAACCTTCACCACCATCCATCTCCAGAATATTTTTCATTTTTCTAAACTAAAACTCTGTGCCTATTAAACAATAAATACCTATTTTCCCCTCACCCTGGAAACCTCCATTCTACTTTTTGTCTCTATGATTTTGATTACTCTAGGTGCCTAATAGAAGTGGAATTATAAAGTATTTGTGTATTTTTGTGACTGACATTTCACTTAGCATAATGTCTTCAAGATCCATCTATCTTGTAGCATGTAAGGGTTCCCTTTGTTTTTAAAAACTGAATATCATTTAATTGTATGAATATACCACATTTTGTTTGGTCATTCATCTTTCAAAAGACACTTATTTGCTTTCACCTTTTGGCTATTGTGAATAATACTGCCTTGAACATAGGTGTACAAATATCTGTTTGAGACCCCACTTTCAATTCAGTTTGGGTATACTTCTAGAAGTGGAATTACTGGATCATATGGAAATTCTACTTTTAAATTTTGAAAAACTGCCTGCTGGATCATGTGGAAATTCTATCTTTAATTTTTTGAAGAACTGCCTTACTGTTTTCCATAGTGACTGCACCATTTTACTTCCCATCAGCAGTGTACAAAGGTTCTAATTTCTCTACATGCTCACCTATGTATCTCATTTTTATAGAGATGTCAGATTGATATAGTAGAGAAATGTTTTGAATATAAATATAATCTTACCTGCAGTCTAAAATTTGAGAATTTTTCATGACATACTTTTATAACATTAGGAAAATTATAATAGAATTTTATTTGTTCATGCCTAATTTAAGTTGGTTAATAGAACAACATTCCTCAAGAAGAGAAGTTTATTGTAATAGGATGTAAATATTAATTCTGTTAATATACAGTTATAAATAACCCAAGAAGAAGGCAAAGAAGGCAGCCTTATTAGGTTCATAGATGACACAATGGGAAAGAAATTGCAAATGATATAGGAGACATATATTTAAACTTAAATATAAATCTAATTATAAGAGTAATCAAGAATGTTAAATCTACAGGATGAGACTGAACACTGATACAAAAGCCTTTACTGCATGTTATTCAGAGAAGGCAATGGCAACCCACTCCAGTACTCTTGCTTGGAAAATCCCATGGACGGAGGAGCCTGGTAGGCTGCAGTCCATGGGGTCGTGAAGAGTCGGACACAACTGAGTGACTTCACTTTCACTTTCTACTTTCATGCATTGGAGAAGGAAATGGCAACCCACTCCAGTGTTCTTGCCTGGAGAATCCCAGGGATGGGGGAGCCTGGTGGGCTGCCGTCTCTTGGGTCTCACAGAGTCAGACACGACTGAAGCGACTTAGCAGCATCAGCAACAGCATGTTATTAAAATATTTAACAGGATAGTAGAAATTATAGTTCTAGAAGTGATTTCCCTAAGAATACAATTGAAGACATGTATTCATTGTATCAAACATAAATAAATGAATTCAGTTCAATCCTTATAATAAATATGTGTACGTGCTCAGTCATGTCCGATTCTTTGTGACCCCGTGGACTGGAGCCCACCAGGCTTCTCTGTCCATGAAATTTTTCTGGCAAAAATGCTGGAGTGGGTTTCCATTTCCTTCTTCAGGGGATCTTCCCCACCCATCAATGGAACCGGTGTCTCCTGTGTCTCTTGCATTATAGGCCGATTCTTTACCCGTGAGCCACTGGGGAAGCCCCTATCGTAAGTATATCTATCCTTATAATAAGACTTCCCTGGTGGCTCAGGGGCGAAGAATCTGCCTGCAAAGCAGGCAGGGATCAAACCTGGGCTGGGAATAGAGAAGGAAATGGCAGCCCACTCCAGTATTCTTGAGTAGGAAATCCCACGGACAGAGGAGCCGGGTGGCCTGCAGTCCATGGAGTGGCAGAGAGTTGGACATGACTTAGTGACTAAACAATAACATCCTTATAATTCTGTCTAAGGAGTTTTTGTAGCAAAATCATATGCATGATAACCATTTCCACTGAGGATCAGAGGAACAAAATGAGGAACAGAAATGTGCAACCCCATGGAATTCTCCAGGCCAGAATACTGGAGTAGGTACCCTTTTCCTTCTCCAGGGGATCTTCCCAACCCAGGGATCAAACCCAGGTCTCCCACATTGCAGGCAGATTCTTTACCAGCTGAGCCACAGGGGAAGCCCAACAGAAATGACAGATACATTTAAACATATGGGAAAATGTCACGTGGATGAGTTAGACTTGATTTGTATATTTGTTCTTTGATTTCTATCAAAGAACTGTAGTCTGCTCTTAGAGTTATCAAATACTAATTTATTTTTCTTTCTGCACACATGCAAAGATAAGCTCAATGCCTTTAACACAGAGACATCTCCAAAATTTATATCATTCCTGGCATTTAGCTAAAAGTCTAGGAACTCCATGTAACTGGGCAGCAATCTCTCTACATGGATCCTCTTGGTCTAGAGACGTACAATGAAAGACATCTTCTTGCTCCCTCCCCCTTCAACACACACTTAACATTTATTGATGGAAATAGTCAGATTAAGAAAGTGTAATAAGGAAGGTAAAGTGACAAGTTTGGTCAAATGCTTTTGGTAGGAGAAATAAGATCAAGCTTGAAATTCATCATTGTATTTGGCAAATTGGAGGCAATTTGTGACACTAACAAAAGCTGTTTTTGTATAGTGGTGGAGTCAAATTCCAGACTAGTATAGGTTAAAAAAGAATAGAAGAAATAGAATTACTTTATTTCCTTTATAAAGAACTAACAATTTTATTTCTTTTTTGGCTGCACTGCATGGCATGTGGGATCTTCCCTGACCAGGAATAGAATCTGTGGCCTCTGCAGTGGAAGGGAGTCTTAACCACTCGACTGCCAGGGAAGTCCAAAAGAATTTATTTATGAGAATTTTTTCTGTGAAGGGGAATGATTACTAAAAATACACCTGGTGGGGTAGTGAGGCCCAGAAAGGTTTGAGGCTTTTTGTTTTGTTTTGTTTGTTCATTTATTTTAAGATGTTAGAATTAATGGTATATTTGTTTTCTCCTGGGATGAAATAAGAGAATTTGATGACATAATAGAAATATGGGTAAATTTCTGGAGTTACACCGTTGAATAGGTGAGGTAGAATGGAGTATAAAGAACAAATGAAAGGACTGGTTCTGTTAAGTAAAAAGTTAGTAAACAAAAACATCGGTTAAATAGAATCTGGACATTAGAAGAGGGAGCACTCACACCTTCCCACACTTTGCTTTGTTAGCAGAGCCCAGTAGAAGAGGAAAGATTCCTCTTCTTTACTGGCAAAGATTCAGCTAATGAAAAGCCATGAACTCTTTTTATCTACTGCCCTCCTAATTTCCTTTTCCTCTCTAGAGTATTAGCTTTCCCATGCTGTATGGGGAATTGAACATGGGTTGGTAGAATAGCAGACCCTGAACTGCAATTCTCTGTTGATTTCAAATAAATCCAAACTTGTTGGAGAAATATCTAGCAGTCCATTTGCTTCAGGACAATATCTTGTTGACCCAGACAGGGACCAGAAAAGATTCTGAAGGTTCCAAGACAGGTGGACAAACAGATGAGGTATGCACAATTAAGATCATTGTCACTCCCTGCTTTTTTCAGGGACCCCAGAGTTTGAAGTTATGTCTTTCTTCTGGATTTGAAACTGGCCTTTCTTTTTTCTTTTTTTTCCCTTTCTTTTTTTTTTTTTCCTCTCTCTTTCTTGTTTGAAGCTTTCCAGGCTTTATTTGGGATCTATTTAAAGATTTTGTCTTTTTGGTTAAAGCCCTGTTCCTCTTTTGGCACTTTGGCCTTATTTTGGGATCAGACCTCTTCACTGACACTGGCTAGCCTTCAGCCTAGTCATTCAAGGACAGGGACTGCTTCTCCTGAAGCCAGCTAGCTTTCAACACATTCCTTCAGGAATAGGGGTTGTTTCTCTGAAATGGTGCTGTGTCTTTCAGCCTTCCACCTATTCTTTTTTTTTTTTTTTTTTTTGACCACTCATCATGTGAGATCAGAATCTTAACCACTGGACTTCCAGGGAAGTCCCCCACCTATCCTTTGGCAGGGGGCGGGGGGCGGGGAAGCCTTATCCATGGTTCCTCTGGAACTCAGCTGCATTCTTAATTCTGGCTGTGATTGGCTTGCAAGCTGTTTGAGTTGAGCCATTTGTGCTGTAAGCTGTTTAAGTTGTTTGAAAATTATTCTCCACTCTAGAGGAAATGAGATCCCAGTTAAGTTTCTTGAAAGCACACCCCCTACAGGCACTCAACAACACAGAGACAACTCTACACATGGACATCACCAGATGGTCAATACTGAAATCAGATTGATTATATTCTTTGCAGCCAAAGATGGAGAAGCTCTCTACAGTCAGCAAAAACAAGACTGGGAGCTGACTGTGGCTCAGATCATGAACTCCTTATTGCCAAATTTAGACTTAAATTGAAAAAAGTAGGGAAAACCACTAGACCATTTAGATATGACCTAAATCAAATCCCTTATGATTATACAGTGGAAGTGGCAAACAGATTCAAGGGATTAGATCTAATAGAGTGCCTGAATAACTATGTACAGAGGTTCGTGACATTGTACAGGAGGCAGTGATCAAGACCATTCCCAAGAAAAAAGAAATGCAAAAAGGCAAAATGGTTGTCTGAGAAGGCCTTACAAATAGCTTAGAAGAGAAGAGATATCAAAGGTAAAGAAGAAAAGGAAAGATACACCCATCTGAATGCAGAGTTCCAAAGAATAGCAAGGAGAGATAAGAAAGTCTTCCTCAGTGATCAATGCAAAGAAATAGAGGAAAACAATAGAATGGGAAAGACTAGAGATCTCTTCAAGAAAATTAGAGATACCAAAGGAATATTTCATGCAAAGATGTGCACAATAAAGGACAGAAACGGTATGGACCTAACACAAGCAGAAGATATTAAGAAGAGGTGGCAAGGATACACAGAAGAACTATACAAAAAAGATCTTCATGACCCAGATAACTATGATGGTGTGATCACTCACCTAGAGCCAGACATCCTGGAATGCGAAATCAAGTAGGCCTGAGGAAACATCACTATGAACAAAGCTAGTGGAGGTGATGGAATTCCAGTTGAGCTATATCAAATCCTAAATGATGATGCATGAAAGTGCTGCATTCAATATGCCAGCAAATCTGGAAAACTCAGCAGAGGCCACAGGACTGGAAAAGGTCAGTTTTCATTCCAATCCTAAAGAAAGGCAATGCCAGAAAATGTTCGAACTACCACACAATTGCACTCATCTACAGGGTCGAACAGAGTCGGACACGACTGAAGTGACTTAGCAGTAGCAGCACATGCTAGCAAAGTAATGCTCAAAATTCCCCAAGCCAGGCTTCAACAGTATGTGAACTCAGAACTTCCAGATATTCAAGCTGGATTTAGAAAAGGCAGAAGAACCAGAGATCAAATTGCCAACATCTGTTGGATCATTGAAAAAGCAAGAGAGTTCCAGAAATCCATCTACTTCTGCTTTATTGACTACCCCAAAGCCTTTGACTGTGTGGATCACAACAAATTGTGGAAAATTCTTCAAGAGATGGGAATACCAGAGCACCTGACCTGCCTCTTGAGAAAGCTATATGCAGGTCAGGAAGCAACAGTTAGAACTGGACATGGAACAACAGACTGGTTCCAAATTGGGAAAAGAGTACGTAATGCTGTATATTGTCACCCTGCTTATTTAACTTTTATGCAGAATACATTATGCAAAATGCCGGGGTGGATGAAGCACAAGCTGGAATCAAGATTGCTGGGAGATATATCAATAACCTCAGATATGCAGGTAACACTACCCTTATGTCAGAAAGAGAAGAATAACTGAAAAGCCTCTTGATGAAAGTGAAAGAGGAAAATGAAAATGAAGTGAAGTGAAAATCGCTCAGTCGTGTCCGCTCTTTGTGACCCCTTGGACTATACAGTCCATGGAATTCTCCAGGCCAGAATACTGGAGTGGGTAGCTTTTCTCTTCTCCAGGAGATCTTCCCAACCCAGGGATCGAACCCAGGAGTCCCGCATTGAAGACGGATTCTTAAAAGCTGGCTTAAAACTCAACATTCAAAAAACTAATATCATGGCATCTGGTCCCATCATTCATGGCAAATAGATGGGGAAACAAAGGAAACAGAAACTTTATTTTCTTGGGCTCCAAAATCACTGCAGGTGGTGACTGTAGCCATGAAATTAAAAGACACCTGCTCCTTGGAAAAGCTATGACAAATCTGGGCAGCATTTAAAAAGCAGAGACAATGCTTTGCTGACAAAGGTCTGTCTAGTCAAAGCTATGGTTTTTCCAGTAGTCATGCATGGATATGAGAGTTGGATTATAAAGGAAGCTGAGTGCCAAAGAATTGATGCTTTTGAACTGTGGTGTTGGAGAAGACTCTTGAGAGTCCCTTGGACTGCAAGGAGATCCAACCAGTCAATCCAAAAGGAAATCAGTCCTGAATATTCATGGGAAGGGCTGATGCTGAAGCTGAAACTCCAGTACTTTGGCCACTTTATTTGAAGAACTGACACATTGGAAAAGACACTGATCCTGGGAAAGATTGAAGGTGGGAGGAGAAGGGAGTGACAGAGGATGAGATGGTTGGACGGCATCACCGACTTGATGGACTTGAGTTTGACCAAGCTCCAGGAGTTGGTAATGGACAGGAAAGCCTGGCGTGCCTCAGTCCATGGGGTCACAGAGTCAGACACGACTGAGCATCTGAACTGAACGGAACAGGCACTCTGACCTAACTGTGGTCTTTCCTTCTGCACATTTGTAACTAAACGGACAGACATGACCAAAAGCAATTTAGATTATCAGTGGTCATTATGCGGGACTTTTGAAATCCCTAAACTTAGTTTCCTCAAAACTGAATTGGCCTACGATATCACAGTAAATTTTCAGAACTGAATGGAATAGTTATTTTAACTGATATTTTGAGGCTTCCCTCAAATCTGTAGTCTAAAATTTCCTTTTTGCAAAATAGGATTTTAAAATTAACAAAGGCAAAGAAATTATTAAGGAAAAATAAAATGGTTCAGGCAGGCTCAGGCTCTTCTTGCTTGGCTTCTTTGTCTCAAGCTCCACTTCTGGCATCATTATCTTCCTTCCCTTCTACGATACCTGTGCCTTCATTATATCCTCAAGTCCCCTACAATAATTCTCTCACCAAAACTTTCCCTTTTTCTGAAACTCTCCCCACTCCCCTTTCCTCTGAATTATCAGAAACTGTCCCTTTAAACATCAGCCTTCTGAGGATCCAGAAGCTAAACAGTTTCCTATATTTCCAGGACTAAAGCTCAACTTTGAGCTGAAGTCAAGGATTTTCCCAAAGAAACCAAATATTCTCACAGATATGCTGAGGAATTTAATAAAGTCATTCGATTCTATCTATCTGAGTTTTCTGACTTAGTATCAGTTAGTTTTTATGCAGTGAAGGCCAGGCCCAGCATTGAATGAAAACTCACTAATTGGGGAAATTCCAAAAGGTTTCTAGAATTACAGCTGGGAGACCAGTCAACTAATTTATATGCTCAGGCTTGGGCAAATGCTAGGCAACTTCATCAGATGATTGACTTTTTCAACTTTGTGATGGGAGCAGGCTTGCACACAAAAATCTGACGAACCTGGTTATGAATATTACAATGGACTTCATATTGTTTTTAATGAAAATTCCGATATTCCTTCAGATGTTCATTCTGCTCAGGAAGCTCTTAACTCTATGTTTATTAATAGGCTGAACTGAGACTTTCCTGTCTTGTCATAAAGGGACCAGGATAGAGTAAGAAACTGTGTCCAATCCAGATTTAGTTAATCTGGCAAAGCAGCTTTTTCACACTCTAGATGAGTCAACTATAAGGAAGATGAGCAAAATTCTTAATTACAGTAAACAACGCCTTCTAAGTGAAACTAAACCCTCCTACTTTCTGCTATTCAATACTGTTGCAAACTTTAGACCTCTACCCACCTTTCCAAAGTCCTCCCAGTTCTCAAAGACAGTGTTCTGAGGAACTTTAGATGCTCTTCCCAATCCTTTAGTCATGAAGTCGTGTCCAACTCTTGTGACCCCATGGATTGTAGCCCACCAGGCTCGTCTGTCCATGGGATTTCCCAAGCAAGAATATTGGAGTGGGTTGCCATTTCCTTCTCCATGGGACCTTCCTAATTCAGGTATCAAACTTATGTCTCCTGCATTGCAGGCAGAATCTTTACCGACTGAGCCACCAGGGAAGTCCCTTAAACATTAGCTTAGAGAAACATTATTCCTGATTGAGGATGAATCTCTTCTAGTCCTAATTGATCTGGAGCCACACTCTGGGTGCTCAGCCTCACTACAATAAAACAGCCCCTGACTGAGAGAACTGAAAAATTTCACACAGTAGGGATCTCCAATGAACCCCAAGAGATTCCTATCTCTGAACTTATTTCCTTTAGCTTAGGCCTATACCAAAGAAGGCAATGGCGCCCCGCTCCAGTACTCTTTTGCCTGGAAAATCCCATGGACGGAGGAGCCTGGTAGGCTGCAGTCCATGGGGTTGCTGGGAGTCGGACATGACTGAGTGACTTCACTTTCACGTTTCACTTTCATGCATTGGAGAAGGAAATGGCAACCCACTCCAGTGTTCTTGCCTGGAGAATCCCAGGGACGGGGGAGCCTGGTGGGCTGCCATCTATGGGGTCGCATAGAGTCGGACACGACTGAAGTGACTTAGCAGCAGCAGCATAGAGAGATACAGACTCTTACCTCCACCCTATCCGTTTATTAGGCTGAGATTTTTAAGAGAAGTATCATGGCAAAATTTCTTTCTCTCAAAAGGGTAAAGCAGTTCTAGAAATGGACACTTGTCATCAAAGTAATCAACCAGGTGAGTTAAACGCTTCTTCAGTCAGTTCAGTTCAGTTGCTCAGTTGTGTCCGACTCTTTGAGACCCCATGAATCGCAGCATGCCAGGCCTCCCTGTCCATCACCAACTCCCGGAGTTCACTCAGATTCACATCCATCGAGTCAGTGATGCCATCCAGCCATTTCATCCTCTGTCGTCCCCTTCTCCTCCTGCCCCCAATCCCCCCCAGCATCAGAATCTTTTCCAATGAGTCATCTCTTCTCATGAGGTGGCCAAAGTACTGGAGTTTCAGCTTCAGCGTCATTCCCTCCAAAGAAATCCCAGGGCTGATCTCCTTCAGAATGGACTGGTTGGATCTCCTTGCAGTCCATGGGACTCTCAAGAGTCTTCTCCAACACCACAGTTCAAAAGCATCAATTCTTCGGGGCTCAACTTTCTTTACAGTCCAACTCTCACATCCATACACGACCACTGGAAAAACCATAGCCTTGACTATACAGACCTTTGTTGGCAAAGTAATGTCTCTGCTTTTCAATATGCTCTCTAGGTTGGTCATAACTTTCCTTCCAAGGAGTAAGCATCTTTTAATTTAATGGCTGCAGTCACCATCTGCAGTGATTTTGGAGCCCCCAAAAATAAAGTCTGACACTGTTTCCACTGTTTCCCATGAAGTGACAGGACCAGATGCCATGATCTTCATTTTTTGAATGTTGAGCTTTAAGCCAACTTTTTCACTCTCCACTTTCACTTTCATCAAGAGGCTTTTTAGTTCCTCTTAACTTTCCACCATAAGGGTGGTATCATCTGCATATCTGAGGTTATTGATATTTCTCCCGGCAATTTTGATTCCAGCTTGTGCTTCTCCCAGCCCAGCATTTCTCATGATGTACTCTGCATGTAAGTTACATAAGCAAAGTGACAATATACAGCCTTGACGTACTCCTTTTCCTATTTGGAACCAGTCTGTTGTTCCATGTCCAGTTCTAACTGTTGCTTTCTGACCTGCATATAGGTTTCTCAAGAGGCAGGTCAGGTGGTCTGGTATTCCCATCTCTTGAAGAATTTTCCACAGTTTATTGTGATCCACACAGTCAAAGGCTTTGGCATAGTCAATAAAGCAGAAATAGATGTTTTTCTGGAAGTCTCTTGCTTTTTTGATGATCCAGCGGATGTTGGCAATTTGATCTCTGGTTCCTCTGACTTTTCTAAAACCAGCTTGAACATCTGGAAGTTCATGGTTCACATATTGCTGAAGCCTGGCTTGGAAAATTTTGAGCATTACTTTACTAGCATGTGAGATGAGTGCAATTGTGCGGTAGTTTGAGCATTCTTTGGCATTGCGTTTCTTTGGGATTGGAATGAAAACTGACCTTTTCCAGTCCTGTGACCACTGCTGAGTTTTCCAAATTTGCTGGCATATTGAGTGCAGCACTTTCACAGCATCATCTTTCAGGATTTGAAAGAGGTCAACTGGAATTCCATCACCTCCACTAGCTTTGTTCGTAGTGATGCTTTCTAAGGCCCACTTGACTTCACATTCCAGGATGTCTGGTTCTAGGCGAGTGATCACATCATTGTGATTATCTTGGTTGTGAAGATCTTAGACATCTTTTATTTGTCGGTCTCTGACAGGATTGGAACTGATTTTGGAAGCACTGTTCATTTGTCCTGAATGAAATCAGCTACCACCTTCTTTATGGGAAAAATCTCCAACTGATGTTGGCAGAATTCATAGCACACCTCCCATCAAGATTCAAATAGATTCTTAATATCTCTTCCTAGAATTAGTCAATATCCTATAAGTTAAAAGGTCCTTCAAGTCATAAAGCCCATAACAGAAGATTACATGGTCAAGGCCTCATTCCTACCTAACCCATGTAACACTCCTCTTTCACTGGTGAGAAAACCTAGGACTAGAGCTATATAGGTTTATCCAGGACCTCACAGCAATAAACAACAGTGATCTCCTTCGACACTCTGTTGTTCATAACTCTCATAGGCAACTAACATCCATTCCCACCAGAAGTAAATTCTTTACTATAATGATTTATTCAGTGCGTTATTTATTATTCTAATTGGTGAAGCAAGCCAATACCTTTTTGCCCTTAGAGCCTACTCCTTTAAAAATTACCTATACTTTTTTTTTTTCAAAATGTTCATTGTAAAAGACAGCAAGTCTTCAGCATGTTATATTTACTATCACCTTATAGATTGACTGAAATAATTGACAATTACTGAATAATGACCAAGCACTAACTTTGCTAGGCACTGGGAATACAGTGGTAAACACAATGCTTAATGAGAAATAAATATATTTTAGAGTAGAAAAATAATGTGCGATCAAAAAATATAATAGAATCAATAACAATGTTCATCTCTTTCTCTGTCTTACATAGGGTAGTACTTTTGGCACAATGTTGTAACTTTTCTTTATCACCCTCCTTACTTTCCTTATGAAATCCTCAAGGACAGATAACACAACATTTCACAATGCCTGTAAATATATTTGATAAATAAAAGTTTATGAATTCCCAGAGTAATTCTGCATTAAGAGTTTTTATGGGGATTGCTGCTGAAGATTAAGCACAAAAGAACAACAAAAAGTCACTGATCAGAGAATAGGTCTCCTAGAAACTCCAACTAAATCCCTGCTCAACAAAATGCCATTTAAAAGCAAAGGGATCGTTATTCCAATTATGTTGGGAAAGTTGAGATTTGATGGTGTGCATGATGTTGTTGGGTAAATCCTCAGGGCTGCTGAGTAACTCTTAGAGGCAACTGTAAAGCAAAGGGAACACAACAGTGATGGGAGCTGAATCATGTTAGCTTTCCACTGCAATTGGTCCTTAACTGACTGATTCTCCACTAAGACGTAACCCTAGAGATTGCTCCATTTTGTGAGTGATAATGAAACTCATTTGAAACTTTTTAATAACTGCATGCAGCATGGGGAGGCCATGTTAATCAGCTCTCCTGTTCAAAGAGCTGAATCCCTGTGGACATAGAGAAAACAAGATTATGCTTATCAGTAGTTCAATTCTGTCATTGTAATGAGATCTCTAGGGTCTTGTTTTCCTTCCAACTTGTGTAAAGAGCAGCAGAAGTTGAAAATCACTCTTCCTCTTGCTCTAGTTTTAAACAGTACTCATTGACCTCATCATGACCTTGAGAATCCCTTCAGATTCTCTGTCATCATCCAGAGGGAAACACATGAGTGAATGTAGCCATGTTTGACTATTACAAGAAAATAGAAATGGCCTAAGAGAAACTACTTTTCTCAATAGATCCAAACATTTCACATTCTTCAGTTTTTTCGATCTATAATTTCATCTCTTCTTTCTGATCTCCTTTAGAACATAACTGTTAAGACAAATAAGTCACTTGTTCAGTGAAATAATTGGCAGGTTATATTTTCTTTTCACCTAGAAGACAAGAAGAAAGCAAATGACTCAAACAAAAGCCTGCATTTCTTCTTGGTTTGGATTTATCAATTTTATGTTCATATAAACAACTGCAAAATATTTAATCATAGAAAGCAATGTACTCATACATCTAACCTTTTCCCAAACTTATTCACACTGTTACCTTGAAAAATACCAAGAAGGAAATCAAGCTAATGTGTTTTCTTTTTTAAAAAACCTAGCCATCTGTGTAAAAATATTTTTTGTTTACAAGTTCCATTTGAGCATACAGAATCAAAGTGAAGTTTAATTTACAGGGAAATGAAAGTTTTTAGTGTAATAGATTTTTGATCTCAGTTCTACAAATCATTTTTCTGCTTTGATTTTGAAAATCATATGTTTTCTCTATCTAAATGTCAAACTGAAAGAGCCAAAATTATTTATTTCCTACCAAATTCCTGGGTATTGTGAGGAAATAATGAGGTGATGAATTTAATTATGTGGTTACATTAATGTGGGTCAGACATCTGGGCAGCGGTAGAGCTCTGGATCAATGTGATTCTGTTTTATAAAGCAAAATCATGGGCTCTATACCACATGTCTGCAACTGCTTGTAGTAATTTTTATACTTTAGAGATGTGATGCAAGCGTTTGTATTTTTTGGGAGGTTACAATTGTTCTAGAGACTAACCTAAATATTAAACTTCAGTCAAATTACTTTTATTCCATTCCAAAATTTTACTTATCCCTTTTAAATGTTAAGGTAACATATACTCATGGTTGTATGTTACATTTTTATATGGTTATATTAACTTTTTAATTTAGAAGATTGAAAATCCACTTTCTTCAAACTCTCTAATTATCTTTGCATATTTATGCAAACCATAGAAATAGGAATGCACTATATCTGACATTTTGAAACTTTGAAAAGTTTATTTTATACTAAAATAATTAAGTTTAATACTTTTATTAATTTAAATATATTGTTTTAAATATAATTTAAATTTAATATAATTTTAGTATGTTCAATATAGTTAATACATATGTTTAAAATATTTAATACAGAATATGCTTAAAATATACTTAAATATTGTCTTCCATATCAATAAAACACACCAGGGTTTTTTTTCATGTGTGATTTTTCTGTTACTTTACAACTCTGCAAACATTTATTTAACCACTATACAGCCAATAGTCTAGTGGTTTTCCCTACTTTCTTCAATTTCAGTCTGAATTTGGCAATAAGGAGTTCATGATCTGAGCCACAGTCAGCTCCCAGTCTTGTTTTTGCTGAGTATAGAGTTTCTCCATCTTTGGCTGCAAAGAATACAATCAATCCGATTCAGGTGTTGACCATCTGGTGATGTCCATGTGTAGAGTCTTTTCTTGTGTTGTTGGAAGAGGGTTTTTGTTATGACCAGTGCATTCTTTTGGCAGAACTCTATTAGCCTTTGCCCTGCTTTGTTTTGTACTCAAAGGCCAAATTTGCCTGTTACTCCAGGTGTTTCTTGACTTCCTGCTTTTGCATTCCAGTCCCCCATAATGAAGAGGACATCTTTTTTGGGTGTTAGTTCTAGAAGGTCTTGTAGGTCTTCACAGAACTGTTCAACTTCAGCTTCTTCAGCATTACTGGTCGGGGCATAGACTTGGATTACTGTGATATTGAATGGTTTGCCTTGGAAACAAACAGAGATCATTCTGTCATTTTTGAGATTGCATCCAAGTACTGCATTTTGGACTCTTTTGTTGACTATGATGGCTACTCCATTTCTTCTAAGGGATTCCTGCCCACAGTAGTAGATATAATGGTCATCTGAGTTAAATTCATCCATTCCAGTCCATCTTAGTTCACTGATTCCTAGAATGTTGATGTTCACTCTTGTCATCTCCTGTTTGACCACTTCCAATTTGCTTTGATTCATGGACCTAACATTCCAGGTTCCTGTGCAATATTGCTCTTTACAGTATTGAACCTTTCTTCTATTACCAGTCCCTTCCACAACTGGGTATTGTTTTGCTTTGGCTCCATCCATCCCTTCATTCTTTCTGGAGTTATTTCTCCACTGATCTCCAATAGCATATTGGGCACCTACGAACCTGGGGAGTTCATCTTTCAGTGTCCTAACTGTTTGCCTTTTCATACTGTCCATGGGGTTCTCAAGGTAAGAATACTGAAGTGGTTTGACTTATGACTATACAGTGGAAGTGAGAAATAGATTTAAGGGACTAGATCTGATAGACAGACTGCCTGATGAACTATGGAGGAGGTTCGTGACATTGTACTGGAGACAGGAATCAAGACCATCCCCAAGAAAAAGAAATGTAAAAAAGCAAAATGGTTGTCTGAGGAGGCCTTAAAAATAGCTGTGAAAAGAAGGGAAGTGAAAAGCAAAGGAGAAAAGGAAAGTTACCCATTTGAGTGCAGAGTTCCAAAGAATAGCAAGGAGAGATAAGAAAGCCTTCCTCAGCAATCAGTGCAAAGAAATAGAGGAAAACAATAGAATGGGAAAGACTAAAGATCAGAGATACCAAGGGAACATTTCATGCAAAGATGGGCTCGATAAAGGACAGAAATGGTAAGGCCCTAACAGAAACGGAAGATATTAAGAAGGGGTGGCAAGAATACACAGAAGAACTGTACAAAAAAGATCTTCATGACCCAGATAATCACGATGGTGTTATCACTCACCTAGAGCCAGACATCCTGGAATGTGAAGTCAAGTGAGCCTTAGAAAGCATCACTACGAACAAAGCTAGTGGAGGTGATGGAATTCCAACTGAGCTATTTCAAATCCTGAAAGATGATGCTGTGAAAGTGCTACACTCAATATGCAAATTTGGAAAACTCAGCAGTGGCCACAGGACTGGAAAAGGTCAATTTTCATTCCAATCCCAAAGAAAGGCAATGCCAAAGAATGCTCAAACTGCAATTGCACTCAACTAACATGCTAGTAAAGTGATGCTTAAAATTCCCAAGCCAGGCTTCAGCAATACGTGAACCATGAACTTCCAGATGTTAAGCTGGCTTTAGAAAAGGCAGAGGAACCAGAGATCAAATTGCCAACATCCACTGGATCATTGAAAAAGCAAGAGTTCCAGAAAAACATCTACTTCTGCTTTATTGACTATGACAAAGCCTTTGACTGTGTGGATCACAATAAACTGTGGAAAATTTTGAAAGAGATGGGAATACCAGACCACCTGATCTGCCTCTTGAGAAACCCATATGCAGGTCATGAAGCAATTGTTAGAACTGGACATGGAACAACAGACTGGTTCCAAATAGGAAAATGAGTACATCAAGGCTGTATATTGTTACCCTGCTTTTTTAACTTATATGCAGAGTACATCATGAGAAATGCTGGGCTGGAAGAAGCACAAGCTGGAATCAAGATTGCTGGAAGAAAATATCAATAACCTCAGATATGCAGATGACACTACCCTTATGGCAGAAAGTGAAGAAGAATGAAAGAGCCTCTTGATGAAAGTGAAAGAGGAGAGTGAAAAATTTGGCTTAAAGCTCAACATTCAGAAAACGAAGATCATGGCATCTGGTCCCATCACTTCATGGGAAATAGATGGGGAAACAGTGGAAACAGTGACTGACTTTATTTCCTGGGCTCCAAAATCACTGCAGATGGTGACTGCAGCCATGAAATAAAAAAACGCATATTCCTTGGAAAGAAAGTTATGACCAACCTAGAGAGCATATTGAAAAGCAGAGACATTACTTTGTCAACAAAGGTCTGTCTAGTCAAGGTTATGGTTTTTCCAGTAGTCATGTATGGATGTGAAAGTTGGACTATAAAGTCAGCTGAGCAAAGAATTGATGCTTCTGAACCGTGGTATTGGAGAAGACTCTTGAGAGTCCGGTGGACTGCAAGGAGATGCAACCAGTCCATCCTAAAGGAGATCAGTCCTGGGTGTTCATTGGAAGGACTGATGTTGAAGCTGAAACTCCATTACTTTGGTCACCTGATGCGAAGTGCTGACTCATTTGAAAAGACCCTGATGCTGGGAAAGATTGAAGGCAGGAGGAGAAGAGGACGACAGAGGATGAGATGGTTGGATGGCATCACCGACTCAATGGACATAGGTTTGGGTGGACTCTGGGAGTTGGTGATGGACAGGGAGGCCTGGAGTGCTGAGGTTCATGGGGTTAAAAATAGTTGGACACCACTGAGGGACTGAACTGGACTGATTCAGCCAATGGACATTTAGTCTGTTTCCTTTTTTAGCTACAATGTAACTGTGCTACATAGAACTTTATGTATACTTATAAAGGCAGTCCTAATGGTTAATCCCATGAAGTGAAATTAATGAATCAAAGACCTGTAATTTGGCAAAATTGTCCTCCAAAAATTTAAACCAAATGCAAGATATGAGTGCCATTTTTGTTATATCTTCACAAACTCTGAATGTTATCAAGCTGAAAGGTATTTGCAATACAATCAGAGAAAAGTAATATCTCATTGTTTTGATTGTAGTTATTTAAGTATAGAGGTTCCCCTTCATGTATCACTGTCTTGTCATGGCAAAGGGGCTTGCAGAACTCAATGAAGCTATGAGCCATGCTGTGACTAAACCACTGCCACCACCACCAATGAATTTTAAATAACTTCAGTTGGGGAAAATATGTAAGTTCTAATGGGTCACATCAGTGACTATGATTAGTGCTTATTCTCAGGTTTTGCACCATCCTTAGGGGAATTGTTTAGGCTTTCATTTCACTGATTGTGGAAATGATGTTATCATTTTGGGGGTTTGGAGTGGGGGGGAGCCACAGTTTTATCTTCTCCAAAAGATAATCAATGTGGTTTCCATGTTTCCTTTGAATACAACTTAAAGAACACCATACAACCAAATCTCATATATTTATTCTATATTTACTATATTTCAGTAACTTTACCAATCTAAGTAAAAATAAAAGTTATAAGTCAAGTGACAAAAAGAAACATAACATGCTTTTTTATATTATCTTTTTAAAAACTGATTAAAATAGAAAAAATTAGACTTTCAAATTCTTTCCTTAGACGAAAGACTAAGTCTCATTTCAATTTAAGAATAGAAAGGTTTCCAAAAGCTGTTCATATTTGCACTATGTTGCCAAGCTTGATTTTTTTGCCCCACCGAATACCAGGAATACTTTTCCATAGAAATAAAGGTATTCAAATTGTGAGGATATGGACAAAAGAACCTAACAGTTTTGATTCTCAATCATCTGCTATTATTGCAAGATTACCCCTAAGAATACACTCTATTCCCTTTGACAGCCCAGCTAATTACCCAAAGGAGTGTTCATTCCCCATGATCTCAGTAAGAAAGTATGTTATGCCTGCTTTCAGGCACCATTTCTGATGCTAAGAGATTAGTCCTCTGGTTGGTTTGTTTTTGTTTTTGTTTTTTTTTTCAATCTGGGTCTACAAGAGTGTCCTCAGCTGCACTGCTTATCTTCTGGGGGCTTTAGCTGACAGCTCCTGAAGGCCTCCTGCAGGCTGGGTATTTGGCCCAAATGGCAGGCAGACAGAAGGAATACTAATGCTATTTTCTGTTTCAATTGCCTCTTTTCTCCATAATTTAACTACCATATGGCACTTATTCCACTTTGCCTTTTCTATGAGGTAGTGATATACCGTTACTCCATCACTTTACTCAAATTGTAAGAAAAGGAATTCACACAGCCTTTACAGCTCTTACCTTCAGGAAGAAACTAGACTCTAATGCATGGGAGACAGTTTGGCATCCCCTTTCTTGACAAAGTTAAGATCTTTGTAACCACTTCTATATAATTTCTGGTGCATTAGTCTCATATCACCCTGTTGTTACTTTCTACCTATATTAACTGCATAATCTCCATAAAATCCCAGATAACAAATCCCAACCAGGGAGAAAAAATATTAATATGTGGTTTCCCTAGATCACTTGGGAAAGCTGAAAACAGGTAAGCCTAAATAACTAAGAAAAATTTTTTAAAATTTCTTTCTTTCCCTTTAGTATACTGTATTTGGCTGTGGAAAATAAATTTGCTATAATAACTTTGAAGTTGAGAAGATTTCACGAAAAATAAGCTTTTTATTAGAAAATCAAAGTATTTGTGGCTACGATATGTGCTACTCTGCTTTATTTTTCTCAAGCCTACTAGTTGTATATATTATTATTAATTGTCTTGTTCCCCTAAATCACACAGCAATCTAGATATTTTATAATATTAATTTAATAACTTTACTCTTTATTTATGCCTAAGTTATCAAAGAATCAATAGGACTAAGAGTTCGAGGTGTGTTTTCTTCTGTGCCCACTGTTCTGCTTTTTTTCACACTTGTCTCCTTTTCATGGAAATCCCTAAGAAATCACCCAACTAAAAATATAAAAAAAAAATTCAACATTTCTATTTTCTTAGGTAAGCATGTGTTTGATGCCACAGAATAATTAAATTTCTCATTTTATTCTTCTGTGGATACAGTCTTTACAGGAGGAACTCTTTAGATAATATTTTTAAAAAATTTTACCATGCTTCCATAACAGAGGGTATATAGTTTTTATGACAATAACACTAGTTAATGGCATTATAAATTGTGATAGAAAAAAAATTATGGTAGACATAGATTTTGAGTTTTCAGATAGCTGAATTTTAGGAACTCTTAAAATTTTACTTTTAACAGTTTTTCTTCTAAACAAAACAAAATTTTATTTTTCTTCGTAATCATCAAGAAGAAAATGTGGGTATTTTTAACAAGAAATCAAAAGAAAGAAGTTACTTTCATACTTAAAGTAAATATACTTTTTTTTTTTTAGATTCTACATTTTTGTATAATCAAGCATTAGAAATTAACAAATTATTAAGACGGCATTATAATGGTTTACCTGGATATAAAGTAACACTGGTAGCACTAAAAACAAATCTACTCATTCAATGAGTATTTACTGAGCCTCTGCTACTTGCCTGGCACCAGACTAGGTACTAGGGATACAGTGGTATTTAAATCAAATATGACAGAGTCCAGGCCTTCACAGAACTTAGTCTCACGGTGAGAGAAAATTAAAGACATAAATAAAAGCACAGGATGCTGCTGGAGCTGTTGCCAGCCAGTTGCAATAATACATCAATAATTTACAATAATTAGGATAATGATTATTTTCTGGATATCTGGAGACTTTAGAACAGTCTTTTGGACTCTGTGGGAGAGGGAGAGGGTGGGATGATTTGGGAGAATGGCATTGAAATACGTATAATATCATATATGGAATGAGTAGCCAGTCCAGGTTCAGTGCACGATACTGGATGCTTGGGGCTGGTGCACTGGGACGACCCAGAGGGATGGTATGGGGAGGGAGGAGGGAGGAGGGTTCAGGATGGGGAACACGTGTATACCTGTGGCGGATTCATTTCGATATTTGGTAAAAACCAATACAATATTGTAAAGTTTAAAAAAAAAAAAGTTAATGAATGAAGCTAATTCCAAGCTTCTTATGGGTAGGTTTTACAGCTGCAGTGAGGTCAAGGGGTTGGTAGGTTAACTGGAAGAGGATCACATGGTACTCATGAGTAACTTTATTAAATATACTCTTAATTTAAATTTTCTTTCAATTGTAATTGTTTAAGAAAATAATTGTGATATTTAGTTTCATTATTACCCTAATGCTGTTTATTCCAAATAAAAATCTGTCTTTTATGGACTCAATATTCTCTCTATTTTTCTTAGCCATATTAGGGCCAATCTTTTCTTCTTTTACTTTTTAAAGTTACTCTTTATGTACTGCACTATCTTTCCTTTTTTCTCCATTCATCCTGATTGCCATGCACTTCTCTTCTGCAAGATAATCATGTTGTTCTGATGTTTCTAAAAGCCTAAGAGATTATACCCAAAGTTGTCATTTTATTACTGGATAGAATGTCCTCTCTGACCCTAGAAATTTAGATTGCAGAATTCTATTTCTTTCAAAGAAATTAATGATAGAGATCTGAGTTGACAGCATTTCATGGGAAGAACTGGGATGTTTAGTAGATACAATAATAATGTAAGTGAAAATGATGACACTATGAAGCAAATACATACTTAAACAACATTAATAAGATTATAATAGTCCAGATCACGGTAGACAGTTTTTTTTGTGTGTGATTTTCAAATCATGTCTTGGATACTGAGATTAGTCCTGGTTGTCAGATTTTCAGAAGGTCATTGTCAACATTTAGGATATTTGGAAGACATCTACTAAGGTGATAATATACCTGATAACCTTGTTATAAGAACTGTTGAAGGAAACTGAATGCTTTGGTCTAAAGAAAATTTAGGTGTGGTAACTCTTTTAAAATATTTTAATGATGGTCATATTAAGAGATATTAAGATATGATATATGCTCAATAAGATTAAAATACTTTGTCTTATGAATAAGGGGAAATTTACTACTTGATAAAAAGTTATTGATTCTCGTTTTAAATTTTCCAACAATGAAATAATCTGCCTATATGTTTGAACAAATGATAAACAAATTATGTGCCTGGGCAAAAGCTATTCAAATATTAAATGGGTTGTGAGACTTGATGTCTTACATGTTCCTTAAAAATCCTGATTTTCAACGGTTTTCAGAAAATAAAGATTAAGAATTCTTTATCCCATTCTTACCAGTTATACAGATGATATGAAAAGAAGGCAATGGAAAAATCCAATGACAGCTCAGAGTATGGTTTTATCTTAGTGGGCTTCTCTGATCGTCCCAAGCTGGAGATGGTGCTCTTCATAGTAAATTTTACTCTGTATTCAGTGGCTGTCCTGGGAAATTCAGCCATAATCCTTGTGTGTATATTAGACTCTCGACTTCATACACCAATGTACTTCTTTCTGGCAAATCTTTCCTTTTTAGATCTCTGCTTCAGTACTAGCTGTGTCCCCCAGATGCTGGTTAACCTCTGGGGCCCTGATAAGACCATCAGCTATGCGGGCTGTGTTGTCCAGCTTTTCTCTTTCCTTTCTGTTGGAGGAGTCGAGTGCCTCCTTCTGGCTGTCATGGCCTATGACCACTATGCTGCAGTCTGCAGGCCCTTGTATTATACGGTCATTATGCACCCCCAGCTGTGCTTACGACTGGTGGCTGTGGCCTGGGGAAGTGGGCTGGTCAATGCCATCGTCATGTCCCCACTGACAATGACTCTCTCCAGATGTGGTCAGCGACGAGTTAACCATTTCCTCTGTGAAATGCCAGCCCTGATCAAGATGGCTTGTGTGGACGCTCGTGCAGTGGAAATGCTGGGCTTCACCTTTGCCATTCTCATTGTCCTACTGCCCCTCACTCTTATTCTTGTCTCCTACGGCTACATCGCAGCAGCTGTGCTGAGGATCAAGTCAGCTGCTGGGCGCCGGAAGGCCTTCAATACCTGTAGCTCCCATCTCACTGTGGTCTCCTTGTTCTATGGGAGCATCATTTATATGTATATGCAGCCAGGAAACAGCTCTTCCCAAGACCAAGGCAAGTTTCTCACCCTCTTCTACAACCTGGTGACTCCCATGTTGAATCCACTCATCTACACCTTAAGGAATAAGGAGGTGAAAGGGGCGCTGAAAAAGGTTTTGGGGAGGCAACAATGAAACATAGAGGTATGCTAAGTTATAATGTCCTAGGAAATTTTTTTTCAAACATTACTGTTTATGTTGTGCTTAAAATAACTTTAGCCAATGTACCAAACACTCTTGGATTTGTTTTTTAAATGTGGATAAATACACCTAAGTGTATCCAGAGTCAAGGTGAATCAACCCAAAACCTTAGGTACACACAATATGGATGTAACTTTACCGTGTGAGCCACCAGGGAAGCCCACTATATATCCTAAGTTATAAAACTGAGTAGATACTTTTAAGCCTCTTAATAAAAACTGTGTAGCTATTTTCATCTTGATTTTTTAAATGGAAAAACTATTCCCTGGTGGCTCAGATGGTAAAGATTCTGCCTGCAATGTGGGAGACCTGGTTGGATCCCTGGGTCAGGAAGATCCCCTAGAGTAGGAAATGGCAACCCGCTCTAGTATTCTTGCCTGGCAAATCCCATGGACAGAAGAGCCTGGCAGACTACAGTCCCGGAGGTCACAAAGAGTTAGACACAACTGAGAGACTAACACTACTACTATGGTCTATAGCTCCTATGTAAATGAGCCTGAGTCACAGAGAAGATAATTAGAATTCAGAAGTGTGTATACATATCTGAATCTGAACCTTTTCCATTATCCACTAACAGTGCCTTTGTGAGAGTGGTGCGTGTAGGGGTGACCTAATAATCAGCCCCAGCCTGTATCCTTTATTTGTACATTCTTTCATCATGCTGATATGCCGTAGACTCCATATGAGCATTCTCACCATTCTCCCTAATGTTTCTTTATTATTAATATGATGACATCACCCCTTCCCACATTGTCCTGTGCAAATGCCCTGTCTAAATCCATCCCGTGCTTCAGTGGTCAACTCTAATATGATGTGTGTGTGTGCTTCGTGGCTCAATCGTATCTGACTCTTTGTGACCCCATGGACTATAGCCCACCAGCCTCCTCTGTCCATGGAATTCTTCAGGCAAGGACACTGGAATGGGTTGTCATGCCTTCCTCCAGAGGCTCTTCCCAACCCAGGGATCGAACCCAGGTCTCCCGCATTTGCAGGCAGATTCTTTAATATTTGTAAAATTATCTGGGACTCTTTGATTTTAAAATGCTCTGTCACTTCTTCTAAACTGTTGTATTTTTATACAATGAAATGACCATTCTTCTAGTTAATTTTATTATATTTAGGTTTCTTATCTTTCCTATTAGATTGTAAGTTCCTCGATGATAGGGCTACTTATTTTTTATTCTTTCTTAGCACCATTCCAAGTACTGAGTTGCTAATAAAAATCTTATTTTTGGTGAAAACTTCGAAGTTCTTTCCAGTTTCTTTCCACTGGAGTATTTTATTGTATTAGGAGATCATTTTTTAAAAATTGTTATTCAAAGAAATGACTCTATAATATGAATCTATCCATCATCATTATGAGGCTTATTGAAAATAATATTTATCAACTTGAGGAGGGCACAAAATTCCACAGACATAGCTATTTATATCCATTCTGTGTGAAATTAAATATCACAATTAAAATTGATAAGAAAATTTAAATTAAAAGTATGTTTACTTTTTAAACATGAAAGTAACTTGTTTTTTTCTGGTTTCTAGTTTAAAATGCTATTTTTTCAAGAGGGAGGGGATATATGTATACTCATAGATGATTGATGTCTTTGTACAGCAGAAACCAACACAACATTGTAAGCGATTATCCTCCAATTAAAAATAAAATTTAAGAAGATAAAATTGAAAAATGCTATTTTTTTCCTTGATGATTATGAAGAAAAATAAAAATTTTGTTTTGCTTTGTATAATTAATAGTTTCTAAAATTCCAGAATTGATTGACTATCTGAAAAACAAAAATCTGTATCTACCATACTTTTTCCCATCATAATTTGTAATGTTATTAACTGCTGTTATTACCATTCAAACTATTAGTGAAGTATGGCAGTCTTTAAAAATATTACCTCATGAGCTCCTGTAACAGACTGTAGTCACAGAAGAGTAAAATAAGGAATTTACTTATTCTAAGACATCAAACACATGCTTAGCTGAGGAAACAAAAATGTTGAATTCTTTTTAAAAGTTCTAGTCAGATGATTCTTAGGAACTTCACATGGGCATTTTCGTGAAAGTGCTGGATGGTCACCATTCACCAGAGAATGCACCCACCGAGGTCTGCCATTTCCAACAGCTGAAGGAAAGGAGAGTATCTAATTTGTAAATTTGAAGGTGCTATAAGGCAAAGTTCCTTCTTAGTCCCCCAGAGTGATGCCTGCTATAACTTTTAGTGGTGAAAACAAATTGAACTTTTGTTTTGGGGACAGTTTTCTAACAAACATTGCAATGTAATTAATAGGGCTGTTCAGAATATCTGTGGCTTTACTAATATTTTTCATCTAGCTCTATAAATTGCTGAGAAAGCAACTTATATACATGTTAAAATCTATTCAGCCATGGCTGTGGACTTGTCCATATCTCTCTTTAACTTTGTTAAATTTTGCTAAAAAGAAAAAATGAGACTAGTGATATGTTTATTCTCATGCATGTGAATAAAATCATTATGATGTATTTTGGCAAAATAACTTGTAAATTTATTAATTCACTTGCTGATGAATGTTGGTTGTAACTGCAAATCATATATGTTTGAAATGTATTATGTATTGGTAGGATCCTGAATCTTATGTAAAAAATTACCTCTAACCCTACTTCTTTTCAGACTGACCAAACTTGTTGCATCAAAGGAGTGATTAGCTGTCTATTTGGACACACATATGAAAATTCCTGGTCATGGTGGGCAGAACCCCCTTACGACTATGAATAAACAATATAAAGATTTCATGTTTAGAACATTTTCTGACTTAGAAGTCACATTATGCCCAAAACTTACTTTCAAATCACTGCAAATGATCAGTCCAGATAGTATTAACATTACATTTAATTCAAACATATTAAGATTAAACTATCTAATCCTTAAACATCTCGCTTCAATTCTTCATTTGTATGCTGTGACATCCTTTTCATAGGGTGGATGCAGGTTTTCATAAAATTATAAGATACATCAGATATTATGAAAACTTTTCTGTTTATGGATAGATTTTTCTCATTCATTTCTTATGATGTATATAATAACTGTTAGCATACAGATTTAGTCCAGATTATACCCCAGGAGTGGGAAGGGATGGAAGATCAAAGAAGGCACTTCAAGGACTTCTGGTTTTCCTTGTTAAACACAAAAATACCACTGCACTAATTGGTGTAAGATATCTGAAATGATAAAGATAGGTAATTATAAGTAATATTTCAAATCTTACATGAACACATTGCCATATTATTGAATGTCAAGATGATTTAAATATTTTCCAAATTTCAATCAATTATCTTGTATTCAATCTATGACTATTACTGTTTATCCTTTAATTGCTCCTGGTCACGTAGCTCAAGAACTGCTGGGTTTTAAAGAAGAGTTACTTACTGTGTTTCTATGTAGCATCTGTTTTTTTTTAACATCCAGTCATCTGTTTCATCTAGGCAGTATACTGGAACTAGAGCAGTGAAGTCTACTGTGTTATTCAATTGGAGTTAGTGAGTTAGGGATCTTATAATGTTAGAAGTAGAGAAATGAAGAACGTGTCTATTTCAAAGTCCCATTTGCCTGATCATACCTGCACTCCTGTAGCCTTATTTTTTTCTTTCTCTATTACTATTTGCCCCACTGCAAAAAAAGTACTACTGCTTGTCTTCCTAATTTTTAAATTTATTTTTTATCAATAATCTTCTCTTTATTTATAATTCATTTACAATTTCCAGTCTCTATTCAAAAACCTTTGGCAGTTTTGTCAACTGTAAGTGTCCTATTTGTACAGAATGAAAACTTGAGGTATATTTAAGAAAAGATAAAATATAAATGTCTACCATATAACTGACACTATGCAAAGTTCTCAGGATTATATGACAAACAATATGTAGATGATCCTTGCCCTCACAGAGCTTATAGTTTAGAGTGGAATGCAGAGAATAATATGGCAACTATAATAGTGATATATGGATTTAGATGAGGTACTTACCTAAAACCCAAGGGATGAGGGATGTTTCTTGGAAGAAGTCGAGCTTCCCTGGTGGCACTAGTGGTAAAGAGCCTACCTGCCAATGCAGAAGATCTGTGTTTGATCTCTGGGTGGGGAAGATCCCCTGGAGGAGTAAATGACAACCCACTCCAGTATTCTTGCCTGGAGAATCCCATGGACAGAGAAACCTGGTAGGCTACAGTTCATGGGGTTGCAAAGAGTCAGACATGACTGACATAGCACAAACGTAGATGAGGTATTTACCTAAAACCCAAGAGACGAGGGACATTTCTCGGAAGAAGTAGTACCCCACACAAGAGCTTTAACATGAAAGGACTAGAGTCAAGTAAAAGAGTGGCACATGGGAGAAGCTGAAATGGCTTGGTATTGTGGAATGTGATGAGGGAATGAAATTCATTCAAACTGGAGAAGTAATAAAGGCTAGTGTGTGCATGGTCTTGTAGTTCATGTTAACAAATTCTGTCTTTATGTTAAAAAAGAGAGGAGTGTTAAGTAATTTAAAGTAGTTACATGACTGAATTTGGATTTTAGAACTTATTCTGGCTGCAATGAATTAGAAAAGAGCAACATTGGAAACCAGGAGACAATCTTGGGATGGCTACAATTATCTAGGTGAAAAATGCTGGTGATCTGTTATTCTGTGAAAGCTGCAAGAAAAAGAAGTGTACACACCACTATCTACAAAATAGATAACTAATAAGGACCTAAGTATAGCACAGGGAACTTTACTCAATACTCTGTAATGACCTATATGGGAAAAGAATCTAGAAACAAGAGGATATATGTATATGTATAACTGATTCACTTTGCTGTACACCTGAAACTGATACAACATTGTAAATCAGCTATACTGCCTCCAACTCTGAGAAAAGAAGTGTACAGCTGGACAAGTGATGGAGAGAAAATCTGCAGCACTGGGGGATTTATCAGATGAGAGATGACACAGTGGTGAAGCAAGGTCTTCAAGTTTGTCTTGTGGGCTGCACAGATGCTTAATAAAGTAGGAACACAGAATAAAAGGAGTACTTTGAATTAGTGGAAATAACCAATTTAATTTGGGGGCCAAGTAAGTGTAAAGTTTCTACAGAACCTTGTAGTGAAAAGGCCCAAAGGCAGATGGACATCTGCATCCTTTCCAACTTATGAAGTCACTGTTCATTATATATTTTATGTATATATGTATGTATTTGTTTATCTGGAAAACAAAAATAATTTTTAGAGATTTAAATCTTTTTTAAAAATTAAAGAGACATCCATTCAGGCACAAATTAAGGCAATATGATCCACAGAATGTTTTAAAGATTTGGGAAAGTATTTTACTACATTGTTTATTTTTATTTTGCATTTGCCTATGGTTAGAGTCACTGATCACAAAGGTACATGAATTATCAATCTGCTTAAAAAGTTTAAGATTGTTGATTTGTTCTCCAAACTGAATCTGATGTGAAAAAACAAGTCACCAGTCCATGCTTAGCGATAAGAATGGTAATATACAATCAAATTAATAGACTACCAGTATCAAAATAAGAACCTCATTCCACTTTCGCTTGAATTAGTAAAATCTTAAACTGATAGAAATTTTATCCAGTGGGATGAATCAGTTATCACTGATAGTTTTTGAAAAGTCTGAAAGATTTTGTCTGTTTATATCAAGTTTCCTTAAAGTATTCTAAACTAAAAACACTTTGAAATATATTTTACCTATATGCTATATCAGTACACATGGATCTTTGGCAAATAAAATACTAACATTATCTAAACAATAAAAAAACTGATGATTTTTAGATTAACTATACATTTCTGATATCATAATTAACAATAGTTCATAATTGTTATTTGTGAATGTATAGAATTCTTAAAGTTGGGTAAAAGTTCTGTGTTGGAATCCAGGAATCTGAAATTTATTTGGAATTTCATGAGCCTGGATTTTTTTTAATACTTCATTTGTTTACATGAATTCTACTTCTATGATTATATATTATCAGTTACATTAAAAGTTATGTTCCAGTCTAGTAGTTGCTTCCTAATGCAATTCTCCCTATTGCCCTCTTTTTTCCTAGATATGTCAAAGAAAAATATAGTCATTATATACCATTAATACCATTAAATATGACTGCAAATTACATTTTTATGGCTAGGAAACAAGTAGACTAGCTTAAGAAAAAAAGTTTTTGTCAAAAAATAATTAAATTATTAAAATAGAACTTGCCTTCTCTTAAAGTATCCATGAGGAAATATTGTCAGGATTTACTTCTGTTGTAATTCTTCTTCTCTCACTATTTTTTCCTTTCTTCTGAAAATCGGTGTTAATCCTTGGAAGCTGATTTGTGGTCTCTATTCTTGAGGATATTTGCCCTTCTGTCACTTTACCTTGAAACTTGCTTCTGAACTTGCACAGATAATTCCTACAAGGAGGCCAGTGTGAGAGAACAAACACTCACCAAACAAGTGAATGGTTTACACCTACAACCTGGGCCTCAGTCCCTTTGACCCTCAACTTGTGCTGGGTACCAGGATCATTTTCCATTTGTGAAGCCCATGGAAGGTTTCAGCATATTGCACACCAGGAATCTGAGATCAGACCTTCAGACTCCTAAAGGACTAGTCTAAAGTAATAAAGACCATTTATACTTTAAAATGTTCCTGAACTTCTCAGATTGGAGATCTAAAAATATTTTACTGTCTTCACTGAAGCCTTTGGGAATACATATTCCAGTGAATCAGTTAGACAATTTTGCTCTTCTGTCCAGAAAGGAAAACCAGTGGGACCTATGGAAGGTAACTAAAATCTGCACTTCCTTTAGACTTTGAGTATCGTAGTGGAAGGAAAGGGGGCACTTGTTTTTATATTGGATGAGAAGTCTATCTCCTTGAAATCATCTTTAAGGCTGAGAAGACTTAGTCAGGCCTGAGACCATTCTAAAAAGAGTTAATGTTCTTTTAGGTGCCAGACTTTTTTGTTTTTTAAGTATTTTTAAAAGTATTTTTTAGCTGTTTGCAATTGCCCCAAGGCATGTGGGATTGTAGTTCCCCGATCAGGGGTCAAACCCTTGTGCCCTACACAGCAAGGTGGATCCTTAACCACTGGACCACCAGGGATATCCCCAGAAGTTTTTTAAAAAAAATTTGGTTTTGTCATGATTTCAAACTTACAGAAGAGTTGTAATAGTATCTGTTGTTGTTTAGTCTCGAATTCATGTCCAACTCCTTTGCAACCCCATGGACTATAGCCCACCAGTTTCCTCTGTTCATGGGATTCTCCAGGCAAGAATACTGGAGTGGGTTCCCATGCCCTCCTCCCAGGGATCTTCCCGACCCAGAGGTCAAACCCAGGCCTCCTGCATTGGCAGTTGGATTCTTTACCACTAAGCCATCTGGGAAGCCCATACCTACAGAAGAGTCATAGTGAAGAGAGTTACTGTGAACACTTTACCCAGCTTCCCATCATATGAGCATTTTATACAACCACATTTCTCTGTCCTTTTGATATGTCCCTGCCATTCTTTGAACACTTCCTTACTTTTTACCACAAACTATCCAGGTTAATTTTATTAAACTTTTCAATTGCATTTCTGGATTCAGCCATTTTTCCAAGGGGCCCTAACACACAGGGATAAGTAGCAATTTGCCTCCACTTTTTAAAGTCAGAATTCTTTGTCCGGTTTCCAGATATGTGCTGGTACTGAGAATCAGAAGAGATCACAGAACTAAAAAGAGACAGTGTCCACTGAAGAAGGACAGCCAATGTCATGACACTCATAAACTGAGGCTTTGTATTGATCTTCAGTAACAATTTCCCCAGTTCTTTTCTAAACGGCACTCTAGTTATTTACCAGAATAACTGTGTACTGGGAAATGGAAATTCTCAGAGTTTTCAAGGATTATTGGGTAGAAGGGGCCAAGATAACACTGATACCAGCAGACACAAAATACCATCATGGACCCTCTGTTGGAATGGAGCCACACATGAGCCAACTGATGAATGGAGTCCTGGCCTAAGTTCATCTTAAAATTTAGTCCCTATGTATTTTTTACACTATTGCAAATTGTATTTTTATTTCAATTTGAGGATTTAATGTTATTATGTAGAGATATAATTTTTCTATTGATTGTTTAACTTCCAACCTTACTAAATCCACCAATTAGTTTTAATAACTTTTTTGGGGGTAGATTCAATAGATGATCATGGATCATCTTATCTATGGGTAAGGACAGTTTTACTTCTTCCTTTCCATAGAAGTGCTTTTTATTTTTTTCCCTTATTGCACTGGCCAGAACCCCCAGGACAATATTGAATTGTAGTGGCCAGAGTGAGCATTTTTGCATTTTTCCTGATAGAGAAAAGTAGAGCTGGAATTTAATGTTTTGGAAGCTGTTTTTCAGTTTGTGATAGTGCCTTTTATTCTTAGTTTACTGAAAGTTTTAATCATAAATGAATGTTGAATTTTTCTGCTTCTTTTGAGATGACCATATAGTTTAATGTTTTTTTAGGCAGTTAGTGTGTGAAAGTGCTGCACTCAATATGCCAGCAAATTTGGAAAACTCAGCAGTGGCCACAGGACTGGAAAAGGTCAGTTTTCATTCAAATCCCAAAGAAAGGCAATGCCAAAGAATGCTCAAACTACCACACAATTTCACTCATCTCACACGCTAGTAAAGTAATGCTCAAAATTCTCCAAGCCAGGCTTCAGCAATACGTGAACCATGAACTTCCAGATGTTCAAGCTGGTTTTAGAAAAGGCAGAGGAACCAGAGATCAAATTGCCAACATCTGCTGGATAGTGGAAAAAGCAAGAGAGTTCCAGAAAAACATCTATTTCTGCTTTATTGACTATGCCAAAGCCTTTGACTGTGTGGATCACAATAAACTGTGGAAAATTTTGAAAGAGATGGGAGTACCAGAGCATCTGACCTGCCTCTTGAGAAACCTATATGCAGGTCAGGAAGCAACAGTTAGAACTGGACATGGAACAACAGACCGGTTCCAAATAGGAAAAGGAGTACATCAAGGCTGTATATTGTCACCCTGCTTATTTAACTTATATGCAGAGTACATCATGAGAAATGCTGGACTGGAAGAAGCACAAGCTGGAATCAAGATTGCCAGGAGAAATATCAATAACCTCAGATATGCAGATGGCACCACCCTTATGGCAGAAAGTGAAGAGGAACTCAAAAGCCTCTTGATGAAAGTGAAAGAGGAGAGTGAAAAAGTTGGCCTAAAGCTCAACATTCAGAAAACTAAGATCATGGCATCTGGTCCCATCACTTCATGGGAAATAGATGGGGGAACAGTGGAAACAGTGGCTGACTTTATTTTTCTGGGCTCCAAAATCACTGCAGATGGTGACTGCAGCCTTGAAACTAAAAGACGCTTACTCATTGAAAGATAAGTTAAGACCAACCTAGATAGCATATTGAAAAGCAGAGACATTACTTTGCCAACAAAGGTCCATCTAGTCAAGGCTAAGATTTTTCCAGTGGTCATGTATGGATGTGAGAGTTGGACTGTGAAGAAAGCTGAGCACCAAAGAATTGATGCTTTTGAACTGTGGTGTTGGAGAAGACTCTTGAGAGTCCCTTGGACTGCAAGGAGATCCACCCAGTCCATTCTAAAGGAGATCAGCTCTGGGATTTCTTTGGAAGGAATGATGCTGAAGCTGAAACTCCAGTACTTTGGCCTTCTCATGCGAAGAGTTGACTCATTGGAAAAGACTCTGATGCTGGGACGGATTGGGGGCAGGAGAAGAAGGGGAGGACAGAGGATGAGATGGCTGGATGGCATCACTGACTTGATGGATGTGAGTCTGAGTGAACTCCGGGAGTTGGTGATGGACAGGGAGGCCTGGTGTGCTGCAATTCATGGGGTCGCAAAGAGTCGGACACGACTGAGTGACTGAACTGAACTGATGGACTCCTTTCCAGGAGTGAAGCACTAATGTAATAACGTGACAATGGTACACCTTGTTGTGTGGACAGGGCTGGTGGTTTGTTGGATCTTATTGGAGATGTTTCTGACTTAGCCATCACCTTTAGCAGCCCATAAATTTCAGTATCAGTAGGATTTTTGTTTTGGGTTGGACAATTTAAACAAGGATGAATATTCAGTAATCTCTGGTAGATTGATACACAAGCCTGACAGTGATCCCAGAATCAGTAGGAGAACATGGATAGGATAGTCCTACAATTCAGTATGTAGACTTTCATCTCTTCCTCTTATTTTCAGTACATTAACTAACTATACTAACTTTGGTATTTGAGTATGGTTTTCTTTTTGATAAGCCTCGAAGTGGAGTAAACCACTCTTTTGTTGTTTTGCCAAAGTTGGGTTCAGGATGATCATGTGGCTGGTGGAGTGAAAGGAGAAATGAAAGTCTATTTGGGTCTTGTACATTCTTTCAGAAAACTTCCCCCAGAGACTTATTTGGACGCTCACATTCAGAAATAACTAGTGTTTCACAATCCAAACTGTATGAATGCTTTGAAAAATAGATCAACTTGCTTGTGTTCCTCTGTCCTCACTCCCCAACTAGATTAATTTTCAGCTTTATTGGGTCTGATAAGTTAGTTAAGCAATAACCCAATTTCCATCTCTTCTACTGTTTATTTATAGCTTTTTGTATATCCTTTACAATAAACTCGTAAGCATAGTTAGTTTTTCCCTGAGTCTTGCAAGCCATTCTAACAAATAGTTGAACTCAAGGAGGGGGTGGTGGGAACCCAGATTTATAGCTAGTTGGTCAGAAGTATAGTAATTTGGTCGGAAGTACAGGTGACAATCTGGGACTTGTGGTCAACATCTGAAGTGCGCAATCTCATGTAGCTGAGCTCGTGAAATCTGATGCAAACTCCAGGTAGATAATTTCAGAAATAAATTAAAATGTAGGAGACCCAGCTGGTATTGGAGAATTCCTTGATGTGTGGAAACCTCCCCCCTACAATCTGTTGTCAGAAGTATTGCGAATATAAATAAAGGAGAAAAACAGGACTGTTTTTTTCCCAAGATAGCATGAATAGCTGAAGATTATTCATGTTCTGAATGAATACTACTGCATGGTATTCCTCTTAATACACCAGAATTTATTTATCCATATTAAAAAATAAATCAGGAAAGTTATTCATGTGTCTTTGTGTCACACAAAAAGTTATCCTTCAGCCCAATTCTGTGCACTTAAGGATAAAAAGAGAGAGGATTTTGAGAAAGAAGTCATAGATTGAATACAAGATAATTGAAACTTGGAAAATTTTTAAATCATCTTGACATTAAATAATGTGGCAATGTGTTCATGTAAGATTTGAAATATAATCTATAATTATCTACCTTTATCAATTCAGATTCTTACACCAATTAGTGCAGTGGTATCATTTTTGCATTTAAGAAGGAAAACCAGAAGTCCTTGAAGTTTATTCTTTCACTCTTCCATCCCTTCCCACTCCTGGGGTATTATCTGGGCTAAATCTGGATGCTAACAGTTATTATATACACCGTAAGAAATTAATGACAAGAACCTATCCATAAATAGAAAAGCTTTCATAATACCTGAGGTATCTTATAATTTTATGAAAACCTGCACCCAGCCTATGAAAAGGATATCACAGCATACAAATGAAGAATTGAATTGAGATGTTTAAGGATTAGACAGTTTAATCTTAATATGTTTGAATCAAATGTAATGTTAATACTATCTGGACTGATCGTTTGCAGTGATTTGAAAGTAAGTTTTGGGCAAAATGTGACTTCTAAGTCAGAAAATGTTATAAACATGAAATCTTTATATTGTTTATTCACAGTGTTAAGGGGGTTCTGCCCCACCATGACCAGATGTCCATATGTATGTCCAAATAGATAGCTAATCCTTTGATGCAATAAATTTGGTCAATCTGAAAAGAATTAGGGTTAGAGGTAATTTTTTACATAAGATTCAGGATCTTACCAATGCACAATACATTTCAAACATATATGATTTGCAGTTAATCTTATTGAGCATATATCATATCTTAATATCTCTTAATATGACCATCATCAAAATATTTTAAATGAGTTATCACACCTAAATTTTCTTTAGGCCAAAGCATTCACCTTCCTTCAGCAATTCTTATAACAAGGTTATCAGGTATATTATCACCCTGGTAGATGTCTTCCAAATACCCTAAATGTTGACAATGATCTTCTGGAAATTTGACAACTGGGACTAATCTCACTATCCAAGACATGATTTGAAAAACACAAAAAACTGCCTACCATCATCTGGACTATTATAATCTTATTAATGTTGTTTATGTATTTGCTTCATAGTATCATCATTTTCACTTAGATTAGTATTGTATCTACTAAACATCCCAGTTCTTCCCATGAAATGCTGTCAACTCAGATCTCTATCATTAATTTCTTTGAAAGAAATAGAATTCTGTAATCTAGATTTCTAGGATCAGAGAGAACATATTATCCAGTAATAAAATGACAACTTTGGGTATAATCTGTCTTCTCTTAGGCTTTTAGAAACACCAGAACATGATTATCTTGCAGAGAAATGCATGGCAATCAGGATGAATGGAGAAAAAAGGAAAGATAGTGTGGTACATAAAGAGTAACTTTAAAAAGTAAAAAAAAAAAAAAAAAAGATTGACCCTAATATAGAAAGTTACGAGCAACCTAGATAGCATATTCAAAAGCAGAGACATTACTTTGCCAACAAAGGTCCGTCTAGTCAAGGCTATGGTTTTTCCAGTAGTCATGTATGGAAGTGAGAGTTGGACTGTGAAGAAAGCTGAGCACCGAAGAATTGATGCTTTTGAACTGTGGTGTTGGAGAATACTCTTGAGAGTCCCTTGGACTGCAAGGAGATCCAACCAGTCCATCCTAAAGAAGATCAGTCCTGGGTGTTTATTGGAAGGACTGATGCTGAAGATGCAACTACAACACTTTGGCCACTTCATGGGAAGAGTTGACTCATTGGAAAAGATCCCGATGCTGGGAGGGATTGGGGGCAGGAGGAGAAGGGGACGACAGAGGATGAGATGGCTGGATGGCATCACCGTCTTGATGCACATGAGTTTGGGTGAACTCCAAGAGTTGCTGATGGACAGGGAGACCTGGTGTGCTGCGATTCATGGGGTTGCAAACAGTCAGGCATGACTGAGTGACTGAACTGAACTGAACTGAATATGGCTAAGAAGAATAAAGAGAGCCCTGGATTCATAAAAGACAGATTTTCATTTGGAATAAAGAGCATTAGGGTATAAATGAAACTAAATATCACAATTATTTTTTAAACCACTACAATTGAAAGAAAATTTAAATAAAGTGTATATTTACTTTAAGTATGAAAGTAACTTCTTTCTTCTGATTTCTTGTTAAAAATGCCTACATTTTCTTCTTGATGATTATGAAGAAAAATAAAATTTTGTTTTGTTTAAAAAAAACAAACTGTTAAAAGCAAAATTTTAAGAGTTCCTAAAATTCCAGAAGTGATCAGCTAACTGAAAACTCAAAATCTACATCTACCATAATTTTCTGTCTACCACAATTTATAATTGCATTAACTAGTGTTATTGTCATAAAAACTATATACCCTGTCTTAGGGAAGTATGGTAACCTTTTTAAAAAAGATTATATAAAGAGTTCCTCCTGTAAAGACTGCATCCATAGAAGAATAAAATGAGGAATTTAACTATTCCATGACATTAAACACGTGCTGACCTAAGAAAATAGAAATGTTGATTCTTTTTAAAAAAATCTTTAGTTGGGTGATTTCTTAGGGATTTCCATGAAAAGGAGACAAGTGTGAAAAAAAAACAGAACAGTGGGCACAGAAGAAAGCACACCTCGAACTCTTAGTACTGTTGATTCTTTGATAACTTAGGCATAAATAACAGGAGTAAAATTATTAAATGAATATTATAAAATATCTATATTGCTGTGTGATTTAGGGGGTCAAGAATTGTTTCAATAAATAATAATATATTCAACTAGTAAGTTTGGAAAAAATAAAGCAGAGTAGCACATATCATAGCCACAAATATTTTGATTTTCTAATAAAAAGCTTATTTTTAGTGAAAACTTCTCAGCTTCAAAGTTTTTGTAGCAAATTTATTTTCCACAGCCAAATACAGTATACCAAAGTGAAAGAAAGAAAATTTTCTTAATTTTTCCTAGTTATTTAGGCTTACGTGTTTTCAGCTTTCCCAAGTTATCTAGGGAAACCATGTATTAATATTTTTTTCCCCTGGTTGGGATTTGTTGTCTGGGATTTTATGGAGATTATGCAGTTAATATAAGTAGAAAGTAACAACAGGGTGATATGAGACTAATGCACCAGAAATTATATAGAAGTGGTTACAAAGATCTTAACTTTGTCAAGAAAGGGGATGCCAAACTGTCTCCCATGCATTAGAGTCTAGTTTCTTCCTGAAAGTAAGAGCTGTAAAGGCTGTGTGAATTCCTTTTCTTACAATTTGAGTAAAGTGATGGAGTAACGGTATATCACTACCTCATAGAAAAGGCAAAGTGGAATAAGTGCCATATGGTAGTTAAATTATGGAGAAAAGAGGCAATTGAAACAGAAAATAGCATTAGTATTCCTTCTGTCTGCCTGCCATTTGGGCCAAATACCCAGCCTGCAGGAGGCCTTCAGGAGCTGTCATCTAAAGCCCCCAGAAGATAAGCAGTGCAGCTGAGGACACTCTTGTAGATCCAGATTAGAAAAAACCAAAAATAAACCAACCGGAGAACTAATCTCTTAGCATCAGAAATGGTGCCTGAAAGCAGGCATAACATACTTTCTTACTGAGATCATGGGGAATGAACACTCTTTTGGGTAATTAGCTGGGCCACCAAAGGGAATAGAGTATATTCTTAGGGGAAATCTTGCAGTAACATCAAATGATTGAGAATCAAAACTCTTAGGTTCTTTTCTTGCTTTCTGACTGGGGCCACAATTGTCCACATCCTCACAATTTAAACTTTTATTTCTGTGGGAAAGTATTCCTGGTATTTGGTGGGGCAAAAAAATCAAGCTTGGCAACATAGTGCAAATATGAACAGGTTCTGAAAATCTTTTATTCTTAAATTGAAATGAGACTTAGTCTTTTGTCTAAGGAAAAAATTTGAGAGTCTAATTTCTTTCTATTTTAATCAGTTTTTCAAAAGAATAATACAAAAAAGCATGTTATGTTTCTTTTTCTCACTTTATTTATAATTTTTATTTTTACTTAAATTGGTAAAGTTACTGGAATATAGTAAATATAGAATAAATATATGGGATTTGGTTGATTGGTGTTCTTTAAATTGCATTCAAATGAAACATGGAAACCACATTGATTATCTTTTGGAGAAGATAAAATTGCAGCTTTCCCCACACCAAACCTTCAAAATGATAACATCATTTCCACAACCAGTGAAATCAAAGTCTAAACAGTTCCTCTAAGGGTGGTACAAAACCTGAGAATAAGCACTAATCATAGTCACTGATGTGACCCATTAGAGCTTACATATTTTCCCAACCTGAAGCTATTTAAAACTCATTGGTGGTAGCGGCGGTGGTTTCATCACTAAGTCGTGTCCAACTCTTGTGACCCCCATGGACTGGGGCCTGCCAGGCTCCTCTATCTGTGGGATTTTCCTGGCAAGAATACTGGAGCAGGTTGCCATTTCCTATTCCAGGGTATCTTCCGAACCCAGGGATCCAACCTGCATCTCTTGCACCTCCTGCATTGGCAGGCAGATTCTTTATCACATGGAAAAGCACCACCTGGAAAGCTCAGATGAACAAGTTGCAATGGCTCTTTTAGTTCTCAGATAAGACCTGCTAATAGTTTATGTAAAACAGAGAAAAATATTTACAACATATAAATGGAAAAAAGAGCCAAAAGTTTTAGCTATCAGAGGATTTTTCCAAAAGATAAACTTTTTGAAATAAATAAAATTTATACTTGTCTGGACAAGACAAATAGGCAAAAAATAATGAGGTAAAATTTACTAAAATAGTAATATAAATAATCCCCAAATAAATAAAATTGTTTTAGTCTCTGTAATTGTTGTTTTTGTTCAGTCACCCAGTTGTGTCCAACTCTTTGCAACCCCACGGACTGCAGAATGCCAGGCCTCCCTGTCCCTCAGGGAGGGACCATCTCCCACCATCTCCCAAAGTTTGCCCAAGTTCATGTCCATTACATTAGTGATGCCATCCAGCCATCTCATCCTCTAATGCCCTCTTCTCTTTCTGCCCTCAGTCTTTCCCAGCATCAGGGACTTTTCCAATGAGTCTGCTGTTGGTATCAAATGACCAAAATACTGGATCTTCAACTTCAGCATCAGTCCTTCCAACAAGTATTCAGGGTTGATTTCCCTTAAGATTGACTGGTTTTATCTCCTTGCTGTCCAAAGGACTTTCAGGAGTCTTCTCCAGCACCACAGATAAAAGGCATCTATTCTTTGGTGTTCTGCCTTCTTTATGGTCCAGCTCTCACAACCATACATGACTATTGGGAAGACCATAGCCTTGATTACACAGACCTTTGTTGGCAGAGTGATGGCTCTGCTTTTCAACGCACTGCCTAGGGTCTGCATAGCTTTCCTGCCAAGAAGAAATTGTCTATTGATTTCATGGCTGCAGTCTCCATCCACAGTGATTTTAGAGCCCAAGAAGAGGAAATATGTCACTACTTCCACATTTCCCCCTTCTATTTGCCATAAAGTAACAGGGTCAGAGTAAAAAGCAAAGACATTGTCCACAAAGGTCCATCTAGTCAAGGCTATGGTTTTTCCAATAGTCACATATGGATGTGAGAGTTGGACTGTGAAGAAACCTGAGCACTGAAGAATTGATGCTTTTGAACTGTGGTGTTGGAGAAGACTCTTGAGAGTCCCTTGGACTGCAAGGAGATGCAACCAGTCCATCCTAAAGGAGATCAGTCCTGGGTGTTCATTGGAAGGATTGATGCTGAAGCTGAAACTCCAATACTTTGGCCACCTGATGCAAAGAGCTGACTCATTTGAAAAGACCCTGATGCTGGGAAAGTTTGAAGGCAGGAGGAGAAGGGGATGACAGAGTATGAGATGGTTTGATGGCATCACAGACTCAATGGACATGAGTTTGGGTAGACTCCGGCAGTTGGTGATGGACAAGGAGGCCTGGCATGCTGCAGTTCATGGGGTCACGAAGAGTCAGACATGACTGAGTGACTGAACTGAACTGAATGGGGTCAGATGCCATGATCTTAGTTTTTTTAATATTCAGTTTTAAGCTGGCTCTTTCACTCTCCTCCTTCACCCTCATCAAGAAGCTCTTTAGTTCCTCTTTGTTTTCTGCCATTAGAGTGGTATCATCCACATATCTGAGGTTGTTGATGTTTCTCCTGCCTGTCTTGATTCCAGTTTGTAACTCATCCAGCCTGTCATTTCTCTTGATGTGCTCAGCATATAGGTTAAGCTAACAGGGTGACAGCAGACAGCGCTGTTGTACTCCTTTCTCAATCTTGAACCAATCAATTGTTCCATACAGAGTTCTAACTGTTGCTTCTTGACCCACATACAGGTTTCTCAGGAGACAGATAAGATGGCCTGGTATTCCTATCTTTTTAAGAGCTTTCCACAGTTTATTATGCTCAGCACAGTCAAACACTTTAGTGTAGTCAGTGAAACAGAGGTAGATGTTTTTTTGGAATTCCCTAGCTTTCTCTATGATCCAGCGAATGTTGGCGATTTGATCTGGTTCCTCTTCCTTTTCTAAACCTAGCTTGGACTTCTGGGAGGTCTTGGTTCACATATGCTGAAGCCTAGCATGCAAGATTTTAGGCATAACCTTACTATCACGGGAGATGAGTGCCGTTGTCCTGCAGTTAGCACGTACTTTAGTACTAACCTTCTTGGGAATTGGGATGAGGATTGACCTTTTCCAGTCCTGTGGCCACTGATGGGTCTTCCAGATTTGCTGATGTATTTAATGAAACATCTTGATGGTATTATCCTTTAGGATTTTGAATCGTTCTACTGGAATTCCATCATATCCACTAGCTTTATTAGTGCTTCCTAAGGCCCACTTCACTTCACTGTCCAGAATGTCTGGCTCTGGATGAGTGACCATACCATCATTATAATCTGGTTCATTAAAGTATTTTTTTCTACAGTTCTTCCATGTATTCTTTCCATCTCTTCTTGATCTTTTCAGCATCTACTAGGTCTTTATTGTTTCTGTCTTTCATTGTGCCCATCTGTGGGTGAAACGTTCCCTTGATATCTTCAATGAGGAGATCTCTAGTCTTTCTCTGTTTTGTTTTCTTCTAGTTTTATGCACTGTTCATTGAAGAAGTCCTTCTTGTCTTTCTGTGCTGTTCTTTGGAACTCTGCATTTAGTTGGATATACCTTTCCCTTTCTCCTTTGCTTTTTGCTTCTCTTCCTTCTTTAGCTATTTGTAAGGCCTCCTCAGATAACCACTTTGCATTCTTGATTTTCTCTTTCTTTGAGATGATTTTGTTCACAGCCTCCTGTACAATATTATGGCCCTCCAACCATAGTTCTTCAGGCACACTGTTTACTATATCTAATCCCTTGAAACTATTTGTTACCTCCACTGCATTTTCACAGGGGATTTGATTTAAGTCATACCTGGCTGACCTAGTGGTTTTCTCTTCTTTCTTTAGTTTAAGCCTGAATTTAGCTATGAGAAGCTGATGATCTGAGCCACAGTCAGTCCAGATCTCATTTTTGCTGACTGTATACAGCTTCTCCGGAGAAGGCAATGGCACCCCACTCCAGTACTCTTGCCTGGAAAATCCCATGGATGGAGGAGCCTGGTAGGCTGCAGTCCATGGGGTCACTAGGAGTCGGACACGACTGAGCGACTTCACTTTCACTTTTCACTTTCATGCATTGGTTAAGGAAATGGCAACCCACTCCAGTGTTCTTGCCTGGAGAATCCCAGGGATGGGGAAGCCTGGTGGGCTGCCGTCTCTGGGGTTGCACAGAGTCAGACACGACTGAAGGGTCTTAGCAGCAGCAGCAGCATACAGCTTCTCCATTTTAAGCTACAAAGAATGTAATCAGTTTGATTTCGATATTGACCATTTGATGATGTCCATGTGTAAAGTCGTCTCCTGTGTTGTTGAAAAAGAGTATCTGCTATGACCAGTGAATTCTCTTGGCAGAATTCAGTTAGCCTTTGCCCTGCTTCATTTTGTTCTCCAAGGTCAAACTTGCCTATTACTCCAGATATCTCTTGACTTCCAACTTTTGCAATCCAGTCACCTGTGATGAATAGAACATCTTTTTTTGGTGTTAGTTCTAGCAGGTCTTCTAGATCTTCATAGGATCAATCAACTTCAGCTTCTTCAGCATCAGTGGTTGGGGCAAAGTCTTGAATTTCTGCGATGTTGAATGGCTTGCCTTGGAAATGAACAGAGATCATTCTGTCATTTTTGAGGTTGCACCCAAGTACTGCATTTAGGACTCTTCTGTTGATTATGAGGGCTACTCCATTTCTTCTACCGGATTCTTGCCCACAGTAGTAGATACAACGGTCATCTGAATAAAATTCACCCATTCCCATCCATTTTAATTCACTGATTCCTGAGGTGTCGATGTTTTTTCTTGCCATCTCCTGCTTGACCATGTCCAATTTACCTTGATTCATTTCATGCAATACTTTTTGCAGCATTGGATTTTCTTTATCACCAGACACATCCACAACTGAACGTCATTTCTGCTTTGGCCCAGCCACTTCATTTTTTCTGGGGCTATTAGTAGCTCCTCTCTGCTCTTCCCCAGGGTACTGGAACCCTTCAGACCTGGGGGACTCTTCTTTCAGTGTCATAACTTTCTGTCCTTTTATACGGTTCATGAGGCTTTCATGGCAAGTATACTGGGATGGTTTGCCATTCCCTCCTTCATTAGATCTTGTTTTGTCAGACCTCTGTGCTATGACCAGCCCATTTTGGGTGGCCCTAAACAGCATGGCTCAAAGCTTTATTGAGTTCTGCAAGCCCCTTTGCCACAAGGCAGTGATCCATGAAGGGGAATCTCTACACTTAAATAACTACAATCAAAACAATGAGATTCTTTTTCTCCGATTATATTGCAAATGCCTTTCAGCTTGGTAACATTCAAAGTTTGTAAAGATATTAGAAAATGGCACTCATACCTTGTATGTGGTTTAAAGTTTTGGAGGATGATTGTGCCAAATAACAGGTCTTTGACTCATTAATTTCATTCATGGGATTAACTATTAGGATTACTTTTATAAGTATACATAAAGTTCTATGTAGCACAGTTACATTGTAGCTAAAAAAGGAAACAGACTAAAGGTCCATTGGCTGCATAGTGGTTAAATAAATGTTTGCAGAGTTGTAAAGTAACAGAAAAAAATCACAAAAAAAACCCTGTTGTGGTTTATTGATATGGAAGACAAAATAAAATATTTAAGTATATTTTAAGTATATTCTATATTAAATATTTTAAGCATATGTATTAACTATATTGAACATACTAAAATTTATATTAATTTTAAATTATATTTAAAACAATATATTTACATTAATAAATGTATTAAAATATAATTATGTTAAGTATATAAAATAAACATTTCAAAATTTCAGATATAGTGCATTCCCATTTCTATGGTTTACATAAATATGCAAAGATAATTAGAGAGTTTGAAGGAAGAGGATTTTCAAGTTTCGGTTTTCTAAATTAAAAAAAATGTTAACATAGCCATATAAAAATGTAACATATAACCATGAGTATATGTTACCTTAACATTTGAAACAGTTAAATAAAATTTTGGAGGTGAATAAAAGTAGTTTGGCTAAAGTTTAATATTTAGGTTAGTCTCTAGAACAATTGTAACCTCCCAAAGAATACAAATGTTTGCATCACATCCATAAAGCATAAAAATTATTACAAGTAGTTACACACATGTGGTATAGAGCCCATGATTTTGCCTTTTAAAACAAGATCACATTGATCCAGAGCTCTACAGCTACCCAGATGTCTGACCCACATTAATGTAACCACATAATTAAATTCATCACCTCGTTATTTCCTCAAAATACCCAGGAATTTGGTAGGAAATAAATAATTTTGGCTCTTTCACAGTTTGATATTTAAATAGAGAAAACATATGATATTCAAAACCAAAGCAGAAAAATGATTTGTAGAACTGAGACCAAAAATAAATTACACTAAAAACTTTCATTTTCCTGTAAATTAAACTTCACTTTGATTCTGTATGCTCAAATGGAACTTGTAAACAAAAAATATTTTTACACAGATGGCTAGGTTTTTTAAAAAAAGAAAACACATTAGCTTGATTTCCTTCTTGGTATTTTTCAAGGTAAGAATGTGAACAAGTTTGGGAAAAGGTTAGATGTAATAGTACATTGTTTTCTATGTTTAAATATTTTGCAGTTGTTTATATGAACATAAAATTGATAAATCCAAACCAAGAAGAAATGCAGGCTTTTGTTTGAGTCATTTGCTTTCTTCTTGTCTTCTAGGTGAAAAGAAAATATAACCTGCCAATTATTTCACTGAACAAGTGTCTTATTTGTTTTAACAGTTATGTTCTAAAGGAGATCAGAAAGAAGAGATGAAATTATAGATCGAAAAAACTGAAGAATGTGAAATGTTTGGATCTATTGAGAAAAGTAGTTTCTCTTAGGCCATTTCTATTTTCTTGTAATAGTCAAACATGGCTGCATTCACTCATGTATTTCCCTCTGGATTACAGAGAATCTGAAGGGATTCTTATGGTCATGATGAGGTCAATGAGTACTGTTTAAAACTAGAGCAAGAGGAAGAGTGATTTTCAACTTCTGCTGCTCTTTACACAAGTTGGAAGGAAAACAAGACCCTAGAGATCTCATTACAATGACAGAATTGAACTACTGATAAGCATGATCTTGTTTTCTCTATGTCCACAGGGATTCAGCTCTTTGAACAGGAGAGCTGATTAACATGGTCTCCCCCATGCTGCATGCAGTTATTAAAAAGTTTCAACTGAGTTTCATTATCACTCACAAAATGGAGCAATCTCCAGGGTTACGTCTTAGTGGAGAATCAGTCAGTTAAGGACCGACTGCAGTGGAAAGCTAACATGACTCAGCTCCCATCACTGTTGTGTTCCCTTTGCTTTACAGTTGCCTCTAAGAGCTACTCAGCAGCCCTGAGGATTTACCCAACAACATCATGCACACCATCAAATCTCAACTTTCCCAACATAACTGGAATAATGATCCCTTTGCTTTTAAATGGCATTTTGTTGAGCAGGGATTTAGTTGGAGTTTCTAGGAGACCTATTCTCTGATCAGTGATTTTTTGTTGTTCTTTTGTGCTTAATCTTCAGCAGCAATCTCTATAAAAACTCCTAATGTAGAATTACCCTGGGGATTCATAAACTTTTATTTATCAAATATATTTACAGGCATTGTGAAACGTTGTGTTATCTGTCTTTGAGGATTTCATAAGGAAAGTAAGGAGGATGATAAAGAAAAGTTACAACATTGTGCCAAAAGTACCACCCTATGTAAGACAGAGAAAGAGATGAACATTGTGTTATTGACTCTATTGTATTTTTTAATTGCACATTATTTCAAACCTCCACTCCTAGTCCTAGGTTTTCTCACCAGTGAATAGGAGTGTTACCTGGGTTAGTGTAGGAATGAGGCTTGACCTTGTAATCTTCTGTTATGGGCTTTATGACTTGAAGGACCTTTTAACTTATAGGGTATTGACTAATTCTAGGAAGAGGTATGAAGGTATGAATCTTGATGGGAGGTGTGCTATGAATTCTGCCAACATCAGTTGGAGATTTTTCCCATAAAGAAGGTAGTAGCTGATTTTATTTGGGACAAATGAACAGTGCTTCCAAAATCAGTTCCAATCCTGTCAGAGACCAACAAATAAAAGATGTCTAACAAGCATTTAATTCACCTGATTGATTACTTTGATGACAAGTATCCATTTCTAGAACTGTTTTCCCCTTTTGAGAAAAAGAAATGTGGGCATGATACTTCTCTTAGAAATCTCAGCCTAATAAATGGATAGGGTGGAGGTAAGAGTCTATATCTCTTTATAGGCCTAAGCTAAAGGAAATAAGTTCAGAGATAGGAATCTCTTGGGGTTCATTGGAGATCCCTACTGTGTGAAATTTTTCAGTTCTCTCAGTCAGGGGCTGTTTTATTGTAGTGAGGCTGAGCACCCAGAGTGTGGCTCCAGATCAGTTAGGACTAGAAGAGATTCATCCTCAATCAGGAATAATGTTTCTCTGAGATAATGTTTAAGGGGACTTCCCTGGTGGCTCAGTCGGTCAAGATTCTGCCTACAATACAGGAGACATGAGTTTGATACCTGAATTAAGACGGTCCCATGGAGAAGGAAATGGCAGCCCACTCCAGTATTCTTGCTTGGGAAATCCCATGGACAGATGAGCCTGGTGGGCTACATCCATGGGGTCACAAGAGTTGGACATGACTTCGTGACTAAAGGATTGGGAAGAGCATCTAAAGTTCCTCAGAACACTGTCTTTGAGAACTGGGAGGACTTTGGAAAGGTGGGTAGAGGTCTAAAGTTTGCAAAAGTATTGAATAGCAGAAAGTAGGAGGGTTTAGTTTCACTTAGGAGGCATCGTTTACTGTAATTAAGAATTTTGCTCATCTTCCTTATAGTTGACTCATCTAGAGTGTGAAAAAGCTGCTTTGCCAGATTAACTAAATCTGGATTGGACACAGTTTCTTACTCTATCCTGGTCCCCTTTTGACAAGATGGGAGAGTCTCAGTTCAGCCTATTAATAAACATAGAGTTAAGAACTACCTGAGCAGAATGAACATCTGAAGGAATATCAGAATTTTCAATAAAAATGATTTGAAGACCATTATAATATTCATGACCATGTTCATCAGATTTTTGTGTGCAAACCTGCTCCCATCAACAATATTGAAAAAGCCAATCATTTGATGAAGCTGCCTAGCATTTGCCCAAGCCTGAGTATATAAATTAGTGGACTGGTCTCCCAGTTGTAATTCTAGAAACCTTTTGGAATTTTCCCAATTAGTGAGTTTTCATTCAGTGCTAGGCCTGGCCTTCACTGCATAAAAACTAACTGATACTAAGTCAGAGAACTCAGATTGATAGATTTGAATGACTTTATTAAATTCCTCAGCAAATCTGTGAGAATATTTGGTTTCTTTGGGAAAATCCTTGACTTCAGCTCAAATTTGAGGTCTAGTCCTTGGAATATAGGAAACTGTTTAGCTTCTGGACCCTCAGAAGGCTTACGTTTAAAGGGACAGGTTCTGATAATTCAGAGGAAAGGGGAGTGGGGAGAGTTTCCAAGAGAAGGGGAAGTTTTGGTGAGAGAATTATCGTGGGGAACTTGAGGATATAGTAAAGGAACAGGTATCATAAAAGGTAAAGAAGAAAATGATGTCAAAAGTAGAGCTTGAGACAAAGAAGCCAAGCAAGAAAAGCCTGAGCCTTCAGGAGCCATTTTATCTTTCCTTAATCATTTCTTTGCCTTGGTTAATTTTAAAATCTTATTTTGCAAAGGGGTAATTTTAGACTGCAGATTTGAGGGAAGCATCAAAATATCAGTTAAAGTAACTATTTCATTCAGTTCTGGAAATTTACTGTGGTATCATAGCCCAATTCAGTTTTGAGGAAACTAAGTTTAGGGATTTCAAAAGTCCCCCATAATGACCATTGACATTCCAAATTGCCTTTGTTCATGTCTGTCCATTTAGCTACAAATGAGAAGAAGGAAAGGCCATAGTTGGGCTAGAGTCCCTGCTCAGTTGAGTTCAGTCACTCAGTCGTGTCTGACTCTGTGATCCCCATGGACTATACCACACCAGGCTTTCCTGTCCATCACCAACTCCCAGAGCTTGCTCAAACTCATGTACATTTTCTGTGATGCCATCCAACGATCTCATCCTCTGTTTCTCTCTTCTCCTCCCATCTTCAATCTTTCCCAGTATCAGGGTCTTTTCAAATGAGTCTGTTCTTCACATCAGGTGACCAAAGTACTGGAGTTTCAGCTTTGGCATCAGTCCTTCCAATGAATATTCAGGACTGATTTTCTTTAGGATGGATTGGTTGATCTCCTTGCAGTCCAAGGGACTCTCAAGAGTCTTCTCCAACACTATAGTTCAAAAGCATCAATTCTTTGCCACTCAGCCTTCCTTATAGTCCAGCTCTCACATCGGTAATGACTACTGGAAAAACTGTAGCTTTGACTAGATGAACATTTGTCAGCAAAGTAATGTCTCTGCTTTTTAATATGCTGCCTAGGTTTGTCATAGCTTTTCTTCTAAGGAGCAGGCATCTTTTAATTTCATGGATACAGTCATCATCTGCAGTGATTTTGGAGCCCAAGAAAATAGTCTCTACTGTTTCCATTGTTTCCCCATCTACTTGCCATGAAGTGATAGGAGTGGATGCCATGATCTTAGTTTTTTGCATGTACAGTTTTAAGCCAGCTTTGCATTTTCCTCTTTCACTTTCATCAAGGGGCTCGTTAGTTCTTCTTCGCTTACTGCCTTAAGGGTGGTGTCATCTGCCTATTGGAGATTACTGATATTTCTCAAGGCAATCTTGATTCCAGCTTGTGCTTCATCCAGCTCAGCATTTCGCATAATATACTCTGCATAGAAGTTAAATACGCAGGGTGACAATATGCTGCCTTGATATACTCCTTTCCCAATTTGGAACCAGTCCATTGTTCCATGTCCAGTTCTAACTGTTGCTTCTTGACCTGCATACAGATTTCTCAGGAGGCAGGTCAGGTGGTCTGGTATTCCCATCTTTTTCAGAATTTTCCACAGTTTGTTGTCATCCACACAGTCAAAGGCTTTGGCATGGTCAATAAAGCAGAAGTAGATGGTTTTCTGGAACTCTCTTACTTTTTCCATGATCCAGTGGATGTTGGCAATTTGATCTCTGGTTCCTCGGCCTTTTCTAAATCCAGCTTGAACATCTGGAAGTTCACAGTTCACATACTGTTGAAGCCTGGCTTGGTGAATTTTGAGGATTATTTTACTACTGTGTGAGATAAGTGCAATTGTGCAGTAGTTTGAGCATTCTTTGGCATTGCGTTTCTTTGGGATTGGAATGAAAACTGACCTTTTCCAGTCCTGTGACCACTGCTGAGTTTTCCAAATTTGCTGGCATATTGAGTTCAGCACTTTCACAGCATCATCTTTTAGGATTTGAAATAACTCAACTGGAATTCCATCACCTCCACTAACTTTGTTCATAGCGATGCTTCCTAAGGCCCGCTTGACTTTGCATTCCAGGATATCTGGCTCCAGGTGAGTGAGTGATCATATTGTCATGATTATCTGGGTTGTGAAGGTCTTTTTTGTATAGTTCTTCTGTGTATTCTTGCCACCTCTTCTTAATATCTTCTGCTTCTGTTAGGTCTATACCATTTCTGTCTTTTATTGTGCCCATCTTTGCATGAAATGTTCCCTTAGTGTCACTAATTTTCTTGAAGAGATCTCTAGTCTTTTCCATTCTATTGTTTTCCTCTATTTCTTTGCACTGATCACTGAGGAAGGCTTTCTTATCTGTCCTTGCTCTTCTTTGGAACTCTGCATTCAAATGAGTATATCTTTCCTTTTCTCCTTTGCCTTTCACTTCTCTTCTTTTCTCAGCTGTTTGTAAGGTTTCCTCAGACAGCCATTTTGCTTTTTTGCATTTCTTTTTCTGGGGGATGCTCTTGATCCCTGTTTCCTGTACAATGTCATGAACCTCCATCCATAGTTCTTCAGGCACTCTGTCTATCAGATCTAATCCATTGAATCTATCTGTCACTTCCACTGTATAATCATGCTGCTGCTGCTGCTAAGTCGCTTCAGTCGTGTCCGACTCTGTGCGACCCCACAGACGGCAGCCCGCCAGGCTCCCCTGTCCCTGGGATTCTCCAGGCAAGAACCTGGAGTGGGTTGCCATTTCCTTCTCCAATACAAGAAAGTGAAAAGTGAAAGTGAAGTCACGCAGTCGTGTACGACTCTTCTTCTTCGCAACCCCATGGACTGCAGCCTACCAGGCTCCTAAGTCCATAGGATTTTCCAGGCAAGAGTACTGGAGTGGGGTGCCATTGCCTTCTCTGTATAATCATGAGGGATTTGATTTAGGTCATACATGAATGGTCTAGTGGTTTTCCCTACTTTCTTCAATTTAAGTCTGAATTTGGCAATAAGGAGTTCATGGTCTGAGACACAGTCAGTTCCTGGTCTTGTTTTTCTGACTGTATAGAGCTTCTCCATCTTTGGCTGCAAAGAACATAATCAATCTGATTTCAGTATTGACCCTCTGGTGACGTGCATGTGTAGAGTCTTCTCTTGTGTTGTTGGAAGAGGGTGTTTGCTATGACCAGTGAATTCTCTTGGCAAAACACTATTAGCCTTTGCCCTGTTTCATTCTGTAGTCCAAGGCCAAACTTGCCTGTTACTCCAGGTGTTTCTTGACTTCCTACTTTTGCATTTCAGTCCCCTATAATGAAAAGGACATCTTTTTGGGGTATTAGTTTGGATGTTAGTAAATCATCTCTAGGCTACTTCTATCTTCCCATGTGGTGCTAGTAAACAACATGCCTGCCAATGCAGGAGACATAAGAGATGCACTTTCAATCCCTGGATCAGGAAAATCCCCTGGAAAAGGACATGGCAACCCACTCCAATATTCTTGCCTGGAGAATCCCATGGACCCAGGGAAGTCTGGTGTGCTGCAGCCCACAGGGTCGCAGAGTCAGACACGACTGAACTGACTTAGCTCACATGCATTAGGTTACTTATAAGACCTAATATAATGCACATACTATATAAATAGTTGGGCAGCAAATTTAAGTTTGCTTCTTGGAATTTTACATAATTTTTTTTCCAAATATTTTCCATCCTCAGATGCAGAACCAACAGATTAGAAGGAGCAATTATATAAGCCAAAGTCACCAGTACAAATTTTATTCATCCCAAAGTTGTCTACCTTGTTAACACTACCTTAAATTATTTTACTACTATTTTGTTGATATAATGATGTGAATTTAATGATAGGAATGTAAGTTTTGAATTATTATTCAATATGAATTTTAACTTTGCTCCCTTATTCTACAGCTCTCAGGACGTGTTAATGAAAGCTTTTGCTATGCCTGTTGCTATACAAATGTCAATAAAACGAGGTCCGAGATACAGATATAAGTATCAATGTGAAAAAAACGCTCAAATCTTCAAGAGAAAAGACAAGTTTCTTAACATCAATTTAGCATGCTTCCATGTGTTTACATAATCCAATATAATAGTCTATTGTCAGTATTCATGTGTACAAAAATTACCTAGAAGAATACAGAGGCATTAAAGTTGTAACTCTGAAGAATAGGAAAGGGGAGAGTGTAAATCAGACTTTAATATTTAACTTTACTTCTGCTCATTGTATTTTTAATAAAGTATTATAATACCTATCTTAATAAAAATTATTATGTATTATATAGTAACTTTAAATATCTTACTTGTACTCTGCTTTTTACTATAAGGATCAGTATTTCTTTAGACTTTAATACCATAAGAAAACAAACCTGATATAAATATAGTCTTTACCTCTTAGTAGATCCTTGGTTAACGATCTGGATTACGGTTCTACCCGGAGATTTTCTAAAGGCTGGAGTATGGGAGTGTTGGGCACCTGCTGGTAAAGTTTTAAAAAGTTGCCTGATTATAAGAATTTTGAAAATCAAGACCAATGTGTACCTAAGGATATTTCAATTTATGCTGCTGCTGCTGCTGAGTCGCATCAGTCGTGTCCGACTCTGTGCGACCCCATAGATGGCAGCCCACCAGGCTCCTCTGTCCCTGAGATTCTCCAGGCAAGAATACTGGAGTGGGTTGCCATTTCCTTCTCCAGTGCATGAAAGTGAAAAGTGAAAGTGAAGTCGCTCAGTTGTGTCTGACTCTTAGCGACCCCATGGACTGTAGCCTACCAGGCTCTTCCGTCCATGGGATTTCTCAGGCAAGAGTACTGGAGTGGGGTGCCATTGCCTTCTCCATTTCAATTTATACTGCCTAGTTAAATATAAACCATTATCACCTGCTTTCCTATACACCAGTGACATTGCAACTACTTCATGACTGAGATTCAAGAATTCATAATGGGGAGGTTCAACAAAGTCTTAAAAAATTTTAAAGCTTTTGCTATGGAAAGAGTTTCCAGATAAGAAAGACAAAGGTTGTAATCCCCATCTTGCCACTAAGTCACAACTGGGCAAGATAACAGCTTTGGAAAGCAATTTAATCTTCTGAAACATTGGAATTTACATTCCAAAACTGCTTTCCATTTATATTTCATTTCATTTACATTTATGTTTCTCAAGAAATTACCACGCCTCTGTGAATGTATAAAGTTCTAAATACTTCTTGCTGGAGCATAAGAATACATAATAATTTATTATTAAATTATTATATAATTTTTTTCATACAACATTGTAAGTTAGTTTAGACCAGAGATAGAAGTTTTATTTGCATTTCACGAGAGATTAATTTGGGCAGAAATTTGAGTTAGAAAGCTCAGAGAGGTCATTTTCTCAAGTTAGTACATACATAAAATCACTGCAGATGGTGATTGCAGCCATGAAATTAAAAGACGCTTACTCCTTGGAAGGAAAGTTATGACCAACCTAGACAGCATATAAAAAAGCAGAGACATTACTTTACCGACAAAGTTCAGTCCAGTCAAGACTATGGTTTTTCCAGTGGTCATGTATGGATGTGAGAGTTGGACTGTGAAGAAAGCTGAGCACAGAAGAATTGATGCTTTTGAACTGTGGTGTTGGAGAAGACTCTTGAGAGTCCCTTGGACTGCAAGGGGATCCAATCAGTCCATCCTAAAGGAGATCAGTCCTGGGTGTTTTTTTTTTTTTTTTTTTTTACTTTTAAATTTTATTTTATTTTTAAACTTTACATAATTGTATTAGTTTTGCCAAATATCAAAATGAATCCATCACCGGTATACATGTGCTCCCCATCCTGAACCCTCCTCCCTCCCCATACCATCCCTCTGGGTCGTCCCAGTGCACTAGCCCCAAGCATCCAGTATCGTGCATTGAACCTGGACTGGCATCTCGTTTCATACATGATATCTTACATGTTTCAATGCCATTCTCCAAAATCTTCCCACCCTCTCCCTCTCCCACAGAGTCCATAAGACTGTTCCATACATCAGTGTCTCTTTTGCTGTCTCGTACACAGGGTTATTGTTATCATCTTTCTAAATTCCATATATATGCGTTAGTATACTGTATTGGTGTTTTTCCTTCTGGCTTACTTCACTCTGTATAATAGGCTCCAGTTTCATCCACCTCATTAGAACTGATTCAAATGAATTCTTTTTAATGGCTGAGTAATACTCCATTGTGTATATGTACCACAGGACTGATGCTAAAGCTGAAACTCCAATACTTTGGCCACCTGATGCAAAGAGTTGACTCATTGGAAAAGACCCTGATGCTGGGAGGGATTGGGGGCAGGAAGAGAAGGGGATGACAGAGGATGAGATGGCTGGATGGTGTCACTGACTCGATGGACTTGAGTTTGGGTAAACTCCGGGAGTGGGTGATGGACAGGGAGGCCTGGCGTGCTGCAGTTCATGGGGTCGCTAAGAGTCGGACACGACTGAGAGACTGAATTGAACTGAACTGAACAGACTGAAGATTAGAATACAAGACTGTTCTACTCTAAAATTTTAATTTTCAGTAGAGATAACAAATATATGCAAAGTAGTGTTATAAACAAATAATGAAATTAAGAGGTTGAGTCAAATTTTTCTAAAATATAATGCTAAAACACTTCATAAGCTGAGCGCTCAGAATACCCAAATTTCAATGTGTTTTACAGAATCATTTTTAGAAAAGTGTTCTACATACCTTCATTTTAAGCACTGGCAATAGGATGATTTGTGTGTCTGTATGTGTCCAAGAACCTTTGAATTCTAATAGCACTAATTAGAAGCATGGGGAGTTAACAGCCTCTTCATAAGCTATTCAGTTATAAAATGGATATGATTAAGTTTGTTCAATCCTTTGTTGCAGTCTTTAAGTGGCAAATTATGAGCTCTCCATTCTGGATTAACTCAGAAAATAGAAGAATAGGAATAAAATCTTTCAGTCAATCAGAATAGATTTTTCCAGCATCTCATTACAAAGTATTATGGTAGTAACTGCTATTTTCAGAATTTTCCTCACCAGATTTGCAAAATAAATGAGGATAGGAAACTTTTTCTGTTAATGTTGGTGTGTGCTCTGGCTTAAGGGAAAGCAGCAATTCTCCTATGTTTAATGGTAATTGACCATGATATCCAATGGGAGGAGACAGGGAGGAGCTAGCTCTCCATGAAGTGGTATTTCGTTTTTAGCTTAGATTTACTCCACAATACCCTTTCTCTAGAGACTGTCTCAACTTTTTCCAAGACAAAAAAGAATGACGATAGAGATTAAAATGCTTTATCAAATGTTTGGATTTTGTGCTATCAAATTGGGAGTTAGTTTATTTTTTTTTTTGTAAGCTAAGTTAGTGAAGTCACATAGAAAAGAAAACTGAAATTCTGTCTGAGGTCAATTTCTATATAGTAAACCATAGAAATATTTTTATTACCTATATTTACATAAAGAAGTTTTATTTATTATATCCAAATGTTTGTATCATTTTTTTTCATAGATTCTTATTTAGTATCTGGCATTTCTAGGCTTAGTTAAGAAGCTCTCTTTGGTTTAATCTAGTTTCCTAGATTTGGGGTCAGGGCAACATTTTAAAAATGATTCATATTTTTCTAGTCTCTTCTTTCCAGGATTTATTCTTATATGTTGTGCTATGAGGTTCCAAAAGAATTTTTCGTATGAGTAGACACATGAAAAACATCTGTAATTATGAGAAAAGCTAGTATCTACAATACAAAAAGTTTTTACAATGTCTAAGAAAAAATACAAATAACACAGTCGAAAAATGTCAAATAATATGAACATACAACTCAGAACAGCAAATCTGTATGAGATTTTATATTTCCAAATAATCAGAGAAATATATTAAAGTAATTATGATGATCACTTACTAGACTGAAAAAAAAATGTAACCAGCAGTAACTCCCAGTCTTAACTTTGCTGAAGGAAAATGGCTACTCTCAGAAATTGCTGAAGGAAAATGGCTACTCTCAGAAATTCTGACTCTCAGAAAGTGTCACTAGATTTTTAGAAATAAATAGGACAGTTAATATCCATCAACCTATCTATCGCATTCACGAAAATTTATCCTATGGATTAAATTAACAGTATATAAAGACAGAGGATGAGATGGCTGGATGGCATCACTGACTCGATGGACGTGAGTTTGAGTGAACTCCGGGAGTTGGTGATGGACAGGGAGGCCTGGCGTGCTGCGATTCATGGGGTCGCAAAGAGTCGTACACGACTGAGAGACTGAACTGAACTGAACTGAAAGACACAGGAACAGGGAGTTTTATTGTAACAATGTTTGAAACAGCCAAAGACAGAGAAAAACTTACTCCCTCGAAGAATTGCCTGAATAATAATCTACACCAGTGATTTCCCAGCAATATTACTGAGTAAGAAAATAAACATGCAAGAAAGATTAGATGACATAATCTTTCAAAAAGAAAAGTTATTTTGGCTGTGCTGCTCTTTGTTGCTGCCACAAGCTTTTCTCTAGTTGGGGAGAACAGGGGCTACTCTTTTGCGGTGCACGGGCTTCTCCCTACGGTGACTTCTCTTGTTGTAGAGCACGGGTTCTAGAGCACAGGCTTCACTAGTGGTAGGGTGGACTCAGGAGTTGCAGCTCCGGGGCTTTAGAGTAGAGGCTCAATAGTTGTGGTGCATGGGTTTAGTGGCTCTGCAGCATGTGGGATCCTCCCGGATCAGGGATCCAACCCGTCTCCTGAATTGGCAGGAGATTTCTTTACCACTGAGCCTCCAGGCAAGTCCTCAGCATAATCTTAAGTATATAAAAAATGACTGAAATGCTCTAAATATGATTTTAGATATTATATGCCTATATAGGATTATATGCGGAGAAGGCAATGGCACCCCACTCCAGTACTCTTGCCTGGAAAATCCTATGGACTTAGGAGCCTGGTAGGCTGCAGTCCATGGAGTCACGAAGAGTCAGACACGACTGAGTGACTTCACTTTCACTTTTCACTTTCATGCCTTGGAGAAGGAAATGGCAACCCGCTCCAGTGTTCTTGCCTGGAGAATCCCAGGGATGGGGGAGCCTGGTGGGCTCCCATCTATGAGGTCACACAGAGTTGGACACGACTGAAGCGACTTAGCAGCAGCAGCAGCAGCAGCAGCATAGGATTATATGAGAATGAAGAAAATAAAGAGAGACACTTATTAGACGCTTAACATGGACAATCCATAGGGAATAGAGGCTGATATCTGTGGAAGAAGGAAAGCTCTCAAGTAAAACAAGAAAAGGAAAACAAATTAAGATTTAATCCCCCTCAAAATGTATAATAACTCAGGACTTCACAAACCAGTAACAGAGCTCACATCCGAGTGGGCATGAAGGTGAGATTAGTCAGAGGAAAAATGCTCATTTTAGTGTAGAAATTCCTTTTTTGTTTTCACAAATTCTTATAATGAGTAATTTAAAGGAAATAGTAGTTTAAAAAGAAAATAGAAGACCAAACAAATTAGAAAATATGAATATAGACAAGTCTTTAGTTTGCTGAACAGACGAAGATAAATAAACCAAAAAATGTCAGTAGTCTTTAAAATAAAAAAATTAAAAATAATGCCCAGCTAACAAGGACCTGGAAATGGGAAAGAATCTGCAGAGTTTAATAATAATAGCAATAATATCTCATTGGTGCTCAACAACCTTTAACCTCAACAACACCCTTTAAAATAGCCACACTTTTATCTTCATTTTGTTGATGTGGAAACTGAGACATAGAGAAGTTAAAACTTTTTAAAATTCACAGAGTATTTTAGAAAACTGGAGATACACTATGAAATGGGTATTGAATTTTATCAAATGATTTGACTGAATGTATAGGTTTTCTTTCCAATTTAAAAAAATTGACATATATCACTGATTTTCAAATGTTATATCACTCTATTCCTGTGATAAACCCTACATGTTGACAATATTTTATACTTTCTATGTAACACTAGATTAAATTTGCTAATGACTGTTTAGGATTTTTGTATGTGTTTTCATGAGCCATCTATCTGTAATTTTCCTTTCTTGTAATGTCTTTGTCAGATTTGTTACCCAAATTATGTGACCTTATAAAATGAGTCATAAAATTGTATCAGTTATCTATTTTCAGAATTACTGTGTAAGAAATCACCACAAAATCCCAGGGCATACAAAAATAACAAGATGAAAAGTGATCTGATAATCTGATTAATAAGCATTTATTGTCTTCTCATGGCTTTTAATTTAAAATCACAGTGAGTATAAACATGTATATATATATACACACACATACACAAGCATATGTATAATATTTATTTCTCTTGGAGGAAGTTTAAGCACCGTAGCTAAGAGAAAAACAATGTGCACAATGAATGAATCTTGATGTTCATTTCTACTTGCTCTATGTGAGAGATCAGTCTATAAAGCACAGTTTAGTGAAAGGAAGAATCTATAGAGGATGAAAATGAAACATTTCTATTTTTATTACAGAGAAATTCTGTTATTCCTAGGAGATAGCAGAACAATTAGAATACAGTTGATTATTCCTACTTCATATGTAAATAAGTAAACTAAGTAAACTTTTAAAACTACATTATAAATTAAGTACAAGGTGACTCTGGACCATCATAATGTAATTAAGGACACAGTGAAGTTTTCCCTTTGAGATATGACACTCAATATTCCTTATAATCTATAATAGTGATTCTAAATTTTCCTGAGAAGAGTGCTGTGAAAATTGTTACTTATAGGGGAAAAAAGGGAAAATTTGAAAAGTATTAGGTGAGAATTCCATAGGGAGCTTCCAAAATCGATATATTCATAGAGATTTGTACTCTGTATCTTGATTTCTTGCCTCCACTTCAAGATATTATTGACTCTAGAGTAATGCATATCTAAATAGTATACAGATGAGATAAAAAATTAATTTTTATCATTGTTCAATAGGGGTTGATTCTAAAAGGATATTTTATCTATACCCTTAGTCATGAAGATCTCCTGGAGAAGGGCATGGCAGCCCACTCCTGTATTCTTGCCTGGAGAATCCCATGGACAGAGGAGCCTGGCAGGTTGCAGTACATTGGGTTGCACAGAGATGGACATGACTGAAGTGACATAGCATGCATGCAACATATAGTATATTTTCATGGCAATAGGACACATACTATAAGTTGTTTTCAGTGAAAGACATGAGAAATGCTAAATCAGGAATATTTATATTCAGTACATGGCAGCATTAATAAAGTCCTTAGTAAATATCATCATGGCTTAGTATCACCTTTCACTTAGTTTATAAATTAGGAAGAATCAATTATATTCTGATTTTTCTACTTCTTATGGGAATAATAAAAATGAAATCTGCAACTCATTTTTATAAGCCATAATTAATCTAAAATAAAAACTAATCTATTTGGACAAAGTATAAGAGTTAGTGCTCAAAATAGGAAAATATTCACTTTATGTCTAAAAATGATATGCTTTGAGAAAAATTTATTAGCTATTTGGCATTTTTCTAGGGCCTCTAGGTGAATCTAAGCTTTCTTAAATATTTTTGGGTGGGCTTAAATGAGAACTTGCTAAACCCATGCTTTATCCAGTTCCTAATGATAACACTGGCCATGCTCCCAAATTTTGGAACCTTAAGCACTTTTCATGAAATTCTAACATCATGTATGTTTTCCTAGGTTATGAGATGGGATTTATCTGATTGACAACATTTCAAGTCTGAAGAAACATGCTTGCCTTTAAGGGTGAAATATATTTTCCTTACAACTGGTGAAAGTGAAAGTGAAGTTGCTCAGTCGTGTCTGACTCTCTGCGACCTCATGGACTGTAGCCTACCAGGCTCCTCTGTCCATGGGGTTTCCTAGGCAAGAGTTCTGGGGTGGTTTGCCATTTCCTTCTCCAGGGGATCTTCCCATCCTAGGGATCGATCCCAGGTCTCCCACATTGTAGGCAGATGCTTTACCGTCTGAGCCACCAGGGAAGAGGTACTGCAATTATTAATGTAACTGTGAAACATTCAGCATCCAGAAAATACCCAATCATAAATATCCCAACAGTTCCCCAGAGTTCATCTTATTGTGGCATTTCGCACTATAAAAGCACACTTGAAATTTCTAGGAATTTTTCTTCACTAATTCTAAGTTCATTCTTTTCACATATATTGAGGACCTGAAAGTGAAAATTAAGTCACTCTGTTCAACTCTTTGCTACCCTATGGGCTGTAGTCTGCCAGACTCCTCCACCCTTGGAAGCAAGAATACTGGAGTGGGTTGCTATTTTCTTCTCCAGGGGATCTTCCCAACCCAGGAATTGAACTAAGGTCTCCTGCATTGCAGGCAGATTCTTTACCATCTGAGCCACCAGGGAATCCCATGTAGTGAAGTTGCTCAGTCGTGTCTGATTCTTTGTGACCCCATGGACTGTAGCCTAACAGGCTTCTCCATCCATGGGATTTTCCAGGCAAGAATACTGGAGTGGGTTGCCATTTCCTTCTCCAGATCTTCCCGACCCAGGGATTGAACCCGGGTCTCCCGCATTATAGGCAGACGCTTTACCGTCTGAGCCACCAGGGAAGTCCCAGGGAATCCCATAATGAAGACTTATTCAGTACAAATCATTGTGTTGGAAGCTGAAATAGGTACAAAAATGCCTGGTGTCTACATTCATGGCTAGTATTTTGCAAATGTAGGTCACTGTCTGATCCTGTATTGGAGACCTCCTAGTGATGAATCCTTGACTTAGAAGGACTTGAGAGAAATACAAGTGATGGTCAGCTAAGGAATTTGCACTTTCTCAACCTAGCCAAACCATTGAATTCCCGCATCTCATTAAGTCCCTTCTCAGTCTGTAATGTCAGAACACTCCTTTATTTGCTAGGTCTGACAGTGTATATAGAAGGTGGATCAAAAGACAGTCCCCAGATTTGATGACTTTTTACTCTACTTCTGCCTCTCCCTTCCCTAGTACCTTCTTCATGGCCTCTTTAACATCTTTGTTTCTCAGTGTATAGATTAGGGGGTTAACACTGGGAGTGACTATTGTGTAGAAAAGAGTAAGGAACTTGCCCTGGTCCTGGGAATAAGTGTTTGCTGGCTGGAGGTACATGTATATAATCGTACCATAGAAGAGAGAGACAACAATGAGGTGGGAGCTACAGGTGTTGAAGGCTTTCTTTCGCCCGGCAGCTGACTTGATCCTTAGCACGGCTCGTGCAATATAACCATAAGAGACAAGGATGAGGATGAGTGGTGCCAGGATGATAAAGATTGCCAAGGCAAATGCCAGTGCCTCAAGGGTCATGGTATCTACACAGGCCATGCCAATTAGTGCTGGCATCTCACAGAGAAAGTGGTCCACCCGCCGGTGCCCACAGCGAGGTAGCATCAACATCTAGGGTGCCATTATGAGAGAATTGCCAAAGCCACTCAACCATGCCACTGAAGCCAGCTGCCCACAGAGACTCGGGTGCATGATAACAGTGTAGTGCAGGGGTTTGCAGACTGCAGCGTAGCGGTCGTATGCCATGACAGCCAGGAGAACACACTCCACCCCTCCCAGAGCCAGGACGAAGTACAGCTGGATGGCACAGCCCAGATAACTGATGGTCTTATCTACACCCCTAAGGTTGTAGAGCATCTGAGGGATGGAACCTGTGGTGAAGCACACATCTAGGAATGAGAGGTTGGCCAGAAAGAAATACACGGGTGTGTGCAGCCGGGAATCCACAACTGAAAGCAAGATGATGGTCATGTTGCCAAGAAGAGATAAAAAGTGAGGACAACCACAAAGAGGATCAGCTCTAGGTGGGGACAATCAGAGGAGCCCACCAGGATGAAGCCTTGAAAAGTACTTGTGTTGTATTGTCTGAAATGGAAGTGAGAGTCAATTCCTAGGTAGGTTGATAAGAGAAGTCCAGGGTCCCAGAGGAGGAGAGAGGGATCTGAAATTCTCAAGGAGGAGGAAAGGACAGAGCTGGTGATTGCGCAACAAAACAATTCGTCTTTCTCAAAGATATGCTCTTCCTTAAACTGAGTACCAATGATTATATAACAACAATGTATCCTGCTTGAGGACATGTTTCTCCTTCTTGAGAACCTTCTAACTAATCTTATCATTTAAATGTTGTGGGAGTGGGTCTGGTGAGACCTTTCTACTGTTAGTTCTAATCTTGTTAATTTTAAGATTTATGTTGTGGGAATGGGTCTGATAAAAATATATAAGTCCTTGATAAGATTAGCAAGTGGGGCACCCTCCGTCCACTGTCTGATGTCTATGTCAGAAGCTTTCTCTGTAAGTTTTTCACTTTAATAAAACTCTGCTGCACAAAAGTTCTTGAGTGATCAAGCCTGGTTCCTGGTCCTGAAGCTAAATCTTCTTCAGAGATCACAAATCTGACATTGTTCACTGTAAGCTACCTGAAGTATAGCCAAATATAACAATGAGGAATAAGAGAATTTTCCAAGAAGAATATTTTAACTAAGCCTTTATTATTTTAGCATTATTTTTGTTGTTGTTCAGTCAGTAAGTCATGTCTGACTCTTTGCAACTCCATGAACTACAGCATGCCAGGCTTCTCTGTCCTTCACTATCTCAAGGAATTTACTCAAAATTATGTCCATTGAGTCAGTGATGCCATCCAACCATCCAGCCATCTCATCCTCTCATCCAACCATCTTCTCCTCTTGCCCTCAAACTTTCCCAGCATCAGGGTCTTTTCCAATAAGTCAGCTCTTTGCATCAGGTGGCCAAAGTATTGGAGCTTCAGCTTCAGCACCAGTCCTTCCAATGAGTATTCAGGGTTGATTTCCTTTAAGATTGACTGGTTAGATCTTCTTGCTGTCCAAGGAACTCTCAAGAGTCTTCTCCAGCACCACAGTTCAAAATCATTAATTCTTCAGTGCTCAGCCTTCTTTATAGTCCAACTGTCACATCCATACATGACTACTGAAGAAACCGTAGCTTTGACTATATGGACCTTTGTTAGTGAAGTGATGTCTCTACTTTTTAATACAGTATCTAGGTTTGTCATAGTTACTCTTCCAAGGAGCAAACATCTTTTAATTTCATGGCTGCAGTCACTGTCTGCAGTGATTTTGGAGCCCAATAAAATGAAATCTGACACTGTTTCCACATTTTCCCCTCCTATTTGTCATGAAGTGATAGAACCAGATGCCAAGAATTTAGTTTTTTGAATGTTGAGTTTTAAGCCAGCTTTTTCATTCTCCTCTTTCACCTTCATCAAGAGGCTCTTTAATTTCTGCCATTCTGTCTTTCCTTTCTGCCATTAAAGTGATACCATCTGCATATCTGAGGTTGTTGATGTTTCTCCCAGCAATCTTGATTCCATCTTGTGATTCATGCAATCTGTTAAAAAAAAACACACACAAAAAACTATAAATACAATTCATACCCTAGTTCAATTTGTCCCCTAACTATCCTCAACCTTACTCCTACTCTTGTGTAGAGAAGTAACCAGTGTCATTAATTTTAAAAACTTTTAAATATACACAAAGTCTCAATTTGTTTCTTTTCTAGCTTTACTTCATGCCCCATCTTCCTCTAGATATTACCTTCTGCCCCTTTCCAGATTATTCAAGCTACTGTTAATTACATAATAATATTAATTAAGAATTAGTCATTCTTATTATTCTTAAAAAAAAAAACTAGATATTTTCTCATGTAATCTCATGCAGACACACAAAACATAATAAAATCATATTTCAGTGTCTTAAGTTATTGTTTTATAAAAGTAGAACCATGTAATGTATTTGTTTCAGCATTTTTGATTTCCTCATTCAGCAAAACCTCAAGAAAACATCTCCAAGACGTGTTAGTGCTATAATTCCTTGTTTCAGATGAATGAACACTTTCCATTCTGTGAATATATTATCTAGTAAATTTCTTATCAAAAGACCCTATATTTTTCTTTGTCATTGGTTATTAAAACATTTCTGCATTAAATATTATTGTTCATTTGTCCTTTTTAGGGGAATGATTCCTGCAAATAATAGCACTAGATTGAGAGTTTATATAGTTTTTAGAAACCATTGCCATATTTTCCCCAGGAAAACTTGTGACACTTTGAATTTCCACCAGTAATCTGTGAGTAGCACTTTTCCTTCATTCTCATTGGCAATAAAATTAAATTCTTCTTTTGCTTCCAGTCTGGTGAATATGAAGAGCTTTATCATCATCATTTTAATATCTCTTTCTCTATTTGAGAATTTGGCCACACTTTCTTATATGTCTTGTTTATTTGGATTTGCTATTCTAAATCGCAAAGAGTTGGACACAACTTGGTGACTGAACAACAACAACAAATTGTCTATTCATATAATTGCTTTCCTATTGGGATATTTGTGGGTTTTCCCCATGTTTGTTAAAATCATAATCTTTTTTTCTGAATTATAAATATATGTCTTCTAAATCTACTCACCTGGAAAAGAAATTGAAAAGAACTTGAATAATTAAAATAAAAATATAATATTTTGGCCAGAATAAATACTATAATATAAAACATTTAAATCTTACAAGACAATCTATATAATCGTGAGTTGAAGAAGAACTTGGTTACTCAACCTGGAAATTTTAAAACTCTATAAAAAATATAGAATATATTGGTTCTACATAAATTCTTTAAAACTGCTTTACGTAAAATGTGTTATAAACCAAGTTAAGCAATTTTCTTAAGATAAAATAAATTAAGGTCTATTTTCTGATACACAAATCAAAGGTTTGGTAGCATAAACTCAGATGGGTTCTCAGCAAATTTACATATAGAATAAAAATTTCTTCCTGAGAGAAATAAGTAAGTCACTTTAGACTGGAAAATGAATTCCAGTTCAATAGCAGAAAGTCCAAACTGTCTTTGAAAGATATTTTAGTCCCCTCTGTCATTTTGTTAGACAAAGTTTAGGATTAAGTCCCTGGAGAAAAGGTTTGCTGAGCAAATCAAAGATGAAAGAGGAATGTCTCTTCGTAAAGCTCTCCTCCTTCTCTCTTCCCACTGGGTATGTGGTTAATTGCTATAAACTATGAGGGAAGACTTTTTGCAATTCAGTGTTTGAGATTTCTGCCAGAGACCAAAGCAAATACCAGTATTGATCATCCATTTTGAAAAACTAGTTGGGAAAAAAAATCAAAATAGCAATTCGTGTACTAATTACAAGTGATGCCAGAACACCATTCAGATCGTCTGTAATACTTCATTCTTATCTTCCAGTTAACTCTGAATGGAGACATCATGACTTGCTACATTTTTAGTGTAACTAAAAGAAGCTGAATGAATTTCATCAAATCAGTTATACAACTACATAGCATATGAAGATGACATTTTATCTGTGCACTTTAAATTAGCCCTATTTTGAACTCAAGTCTTTGTGAACATAAAATTGATCTATCGCCAATGTTTAAGATGGAGGTAAGTAGAATATATTTCAAAAAATTACTAAATAAAATGGCACTAAAATTTGAGTATTCTAAGCATGCATTTCATGGACTGTTTATATTTCAGATCTCAGCAAAGACCAACAACTTATCTGTTAGGAAAAATCTGATTTTATCCAGCTTCAGCTTCTAAAAACTTTTTTATATATTATGTGTAAGTATATATTTTATATGTGATATAGTTTATATTTTATATCATTATATATTTTAAGTATAAATTACATATGTACATACAAATTATATTATATATTATGTACAAATATGTTCAAATATTTTTTATACAAATATATTTTGAACATATCTGTAAAATCTATGGGAAATAAGAACTTTAGAGCAGGTCGGCTTTAGGTTCTAATCTTTAGTCTGTTATTTACTAGCTCCAGGACCTGAGGAGAGTAATTTCTCTAAAAATATAAATTCAGTTTCTGCCTGAAAGTTTAATCTTTAATAAAATGGAAAAAATTTTTGGCAAATTTCCTCATATTGATGAGCCAACTTACAATGTATTAGCCGTGTGAAAAATTACTCCTATCATTCATCCTTTTGGGCTTCTCTGGTGGCTCAGACAGTAAAGAATCCACCTATAGTGTGGGAGACCTGGGTTTGAGTCCTGGGTTGGGAAGATCCCCTGGAGGAGGGCATGGCAACCCACTCCAGTATACTTGCCTGGAGAATCCCCATGGACAAAGGAGCCTGGTGGGCTACAGTCCATTGGTGGCAAAGAGTCGGACAGGACTGAAGTAACTGGGCAAAGTGCTTTGAGTTCCCACATCACTATCATACTTTGACTAACATAAGCACGTTCATCTTTTTACTCCTGCAAAAATATGGTATCTATGTGGTATTTGGAAGCCTACCTCATAGGGATATGAAATAATTTGAGAAAATGTAACAGTAAACAGTTTTTGTGCTAAAAGAAAAATATCATGCCCATAGTCTTACTGAAGGTAAAACTGATATCCAAAGCTATTTAATAACTTGCTCAGTTATACAATGATTTACTGGCTATTTGGGGACTAAAATTCTTGTTACTTCTATCATCTCAAGGCTCCTTCCATAGTGTAGCTTAAAATGACGCTTCCAAGACTGTTGAACTTTACCTTTTTGAATGTTCAAAGTCAGATATGGGATAAGAGAATTCAGTAGAGAGATGATAGATATAAGATTAATACATCACAGATAAAATTTATTAATATCTCATCAGCAGCTTTCTAAACTTCTCTCCTTCTATCAACTTCCAATAACATCTGTATTAACCCAGTTATATTCCCTTTCTAATCTCCTTGATATCTCTCATAATTCAAATGTTTTCTTCTGCTGCCCTCTTGAATGCTACTCAAAATGAGATAAACAGTATCTTGAGATTCTGGCAATGTATGTTTACTCAAAAGCAGAGGAATCTTCTCAGTGGCCTTTCAGGAATTAGCCACAATTGCAAGCAATTAGTACTCTTGCCTGGAAAATACCATGGACGGAGGAGCCTGGAAGGCTGCAGTCCAGGGGGATGCGAAAAGTCAGACACGACTGAGTGACTTCACTTTCACTTTTCACTTTCATGCATTGGAGAAGGAAATGGCAACCCACTCCAGTGTTCTTGCCTGGAGAATCCCAGGGACAGGGGAGCCTGGTGGGCTGCTGTCTATGGGGTCGCACAGAGTCGGACACGACTGAAGCGACTTAGCAGCAGCAGCAGCAGAGAGATGTCCACAGGTAATACTCAGGAGCCTGTCTGATATAATTTCAGAGAAGCAGATAAGGACTTCCTAGGCTTTTGTTCTTTTGTTTTGTTAATAAACACTTCAGTCCTAACACTGGGGATATGAATCAGAATCAAATTACTTAAAACTTCTAAAATGCAAAAATGATAGCCCAACTACTTAGTCTAAAGATATACTTTCAAGAATGGATAAATATTTGAGGTTACTGTGTGCTTGAAAGACAGGTGAATGTACAAAAAAAAAAAAAAAGAGTAAAGCAGAATACAAGAATTCAATGCTCTGAAACCTCCTGTTTTCTCTCCTCATTACTTTCTGGCTCCAACATCTTTATATATCTTATTCTGCTCCAGTGCTTTCTGCTGGAGTGATAAATGTTTTCCCCTTACTGTGCCCTCATTACAGAACATGAGAGGATATTACATATGACAAGATATGTGAACTAATATATCATACTGATGCAGAAACAGTTTATCATGTTTGTATGTAGCGAATCTCAGAGGGAGAGGGTCAGTTGATTAAATAAATTAACTGATTCCCTCTTCTGTAATCTTCCATAGAGAGGACTTTCTTGACTGAGTTCCAGGAAGTAACATCCTATCTAGGATCAGTCAGGAAAAGACATTGTCCATGTGAGAGGAGAAAATACATGCAATGTCCTCCATGATGAGATACCTCCTGAGCAATAATATAAGAACTGTGTCACTCTTCAGTATTTCATTTAGAGAGATACTATACCTTATCCAAACAGGAATACTGAGAATGAAAGTGGTTCTATTACCAAACTGTAAGCACAGTAGGAGACAACTCAACAGTCCTGGGTAGACTGGGGAGTGTCATTCACCCCAGTTACATGGACTAGAGGGGATCTGTTCAACACTTGTGCAACTCAAGGAAAGTATGGATTGTGTGAAATCTCTCTACTGATGCCATTTATCCTGTTTTACCTGATTCCTCCATTCCTTGGCAACATTTTTTTTTTTTTGCCAAGAAAATACAAAATGCCCCCACACAATCCATCCCTTAGAAAAAAATCCTTGCAGATTCGGACATAATTTTTTAAAAACATGAAGAGTTTAAAAAATTAATTTTCTTGCAAAGATCTGCACCCTAATGGGGATCAAAGTATTAAACCAAAGCAATGCTGGTCTGAGAGTTAAATACAGCAAGTAAATTAGTGTGTGTGTGTGTGTGCGCTCAGTCCCTCAGTTGTTTCCAACTTTTTGTGGCCCCATGGACTGTAGCCCACCAGATTCTTCTGCCTGTGGAATTTTAAGTGAGGATTTTTTTTTAATGTTAAAAGAATAATATCTGCTTTTTAAAAATTAGAACAAAAAACAGGTAAATTTATAAATAATTCTGCTTACTCTCCACCATCCCCATTTCTTAGGAGTGACACTTTCTTCTGTATTCTTCAAGGTAATTTTTAATTTATGTATTGGTATCTTTATGTATGTATGTATAAAATACGATTTTTAAAATTGATAGAATCATCATTTTTAAAATGTTCAGTAACTATTTTTTTTTCATTTAGAGATATATTTGAATGTCATTTTATGTCTATATCTATGACTATGTTTCTCAAAGTTTTTGTCAAATGAGAGCAAGGCAATTTTTAGGGGACTAGTAGTCTGAGAATAAGAACAAAATTAAAACACACGTTGCTAACATTCAAATGAACCTGAATAATCATGAAAAATTTATATTCTGATATTGATAAAATAATAAAATAATTTAGAGTATCCTGTTAAGATTTCTTCAGGATGAATACATGTTTAGCAGGTGGAACTGACATATCAGCAGTTTTAGGAAATTCAGAGATGCTTTAAGCATCTCAGGAGGGCTTCCTGTGTGGCTCAGAGGTAAAGAATCCGCCTGCAATGCAGGAGACACAGGAGATGCAGATTTGTTCCCTGGGTTGGGAAGATCCCCTGGAGGAGGGCATGGCAACCCACTCTGGTATTGTTGCCTGGAGAATTCTATGGACAGAGGAGCCTGGCAGGCTTACAGCCCATGGCATCGCAAAGAGTCGGACATGACTGAAGTGACTGGGCAAAGTGTCTCAGAGTTCCCACATCACTATCATACTTTGACTAACATAACGGTGTTTCTATGTGCCAGGCACTATGCCAGCCAATATTCACTGAAAAATCACATTTATACTTCACAGCAGGTGGTTACTAGGATCCTTACTTTGAGGGTTGATAGTTTGGGGGCTAAGGAGGAAAAAGGAAGGTGAGTTTTCAACTGGCAGAGTCATCTTTCATTGGTAACCTTAGAAAATTTATAGTTTTATAAACCATAAGTAACTTCTCTCTGAGCAACCTCAGAGACTTTGAAACCCTCTAACTTCTTTCATCCACACTGCTCTGTTTCTAAGGGCCAGGGTCTAGACTAAACAATGTGTGTATATGTTTCATATCAAGACAAGGTAAAAAAGCAGGATTACCTTCACAAGTGAGAACTTGAAGATCAGAAGATAAGAAACATTCCCAGTGTAATGTAACTAATTAGGCAAGGTAGCCTATGAGCCTCAGAGAAGGCAATGGCAGGCTACTCCAGTACTCTTGCCTAGAAAATCCCATGGATGGAGGAGCCTGGTAGGCTGCAGTCCATGGGGTCGCGAAGAGTCGGACACGACTGAGCGACTTCACTTTCACGTTTCACTTTCATGCATTGGAGAAGGAAATGGCAACACACTCCAGTGTTCTTGCCTGGAGAATCCCAGGGATGGGGGAGCCTGGTGGGCTGCGGTCTATGGGGTCGCACAGAGTCGGACACGACTGAAGCGACTTAGCAGCAGCAGCCTATGAGCCTAAGTCCAGTTCCGTATCATTAAATAATCTTATATGAATTCTGAGCTTCTAAAATAAAAAAAAAAAAAATATGTCCTCAGTTGTATCCATTATTAGATACTTTCTACATGTTCTTTTTTTTTTTTGGAGGGGGTGAGATTTACACAATTTTAATTAGTTGTAATTTACACAGTTTTTACACAGGGAATCTCATTGGCATTAGGAGAAAATAGATGGCACTAGGGGTAAAGAGTTCACCTGCCTACCCAGAGGGATGGTATGGGGAGGGAGGAGGGAGGAGGGTTCAGGATGGGGAACACATGTATACCTGTGGCGGATTCATTTTGATATTTGGCAAAACTAATACAATTATGTAAAGTTTAAAAATAAAATAAAATTAAAAAACAAAAAAAAAGAGTTCACCTGCCAAAGGAGATGCAGGAGATGTGGGTTTGAGCCCTAGATTGGGAAGATCCCCTGGAGGAGGGGATGGGAACCCACTCCAGTATTCTTGCCTGGACAATCCCAAGGACAGAGGAGCCTGGCAGGCTACAATCCATAAGGTCGCAAAGAGTTGGACATGACTGAAGTGATTTAGCACACTCTCACAGAATGATTTCAAATGGCAGGAACTGTGTCTATATATATCTAATAGATGGTACCCAGGGTAGAAAGAAGTGAGAACAATGAATTTACAGAATAACAAAAGATCAAATTTTGATATTTTATATAAAATAAATTCTATGAATATAGAAACATGTTACTTTAAATTTTTTGAAATTTATTTTACTAATATATTTAAATAAGAATAGAAACTCTTGAAATACTTAGAAAGATAAATATGTATATTTTTGTCAATATATTTTCACATTATTAATATCATCAGTCTGTAAGTTTATACAAATTGTTAGCAAAATGCTTAAAACTGACAGTAAATAAATGTGCTTGTTAACTTACTTTTTATATTCCAGAGAACCAAGGGCTGACCATTTAACATGAATAGGATCAATGACAGTGTCCCCCCCCAAGAGTTCATCCTCTTAGGTTTCTCAGATCGACCATGGCTGGAGCTTCCACTCTTTGTGGTGTTCCTGATTTCCTATATCTTGACCATCCTGGGCAATCTAGCAATAATTATTGTGTCCCATCTGGATTCCAAGCTCCATACCCCCATGTATTTTTTTCTTACCAATCTCTCACTCTTGGACCTTTGCTACACCACAAGTATAGTTCCACAAATGCTGGTAAACATACGCAGCATCAGGAAGGTGATTAGTTATGGCAGCTGTGTGGCACAACTTTTCATTTCCCTGGCTTTGGGTTCCACTGAATGTCTCCTCCTGGCTGTCATGTCCTTTGATAGGTTTGCAGCTATTTGTCGGCCTCTCCACTACTCCATCATCATGCACCAAAGGCTCTGCCTCCAGCTGGCAGCTATATCCTGGGTTAGTGGCTTTAGCAACTCAGTATTGCAGTCCACCTTGACCCTGCAGATGCCACTCTGTGGCCACAAAGAAGTGGATCACTTCTTCTGTGAAGTTCCTGCTCTGCTCAGGTTGTCATGTGTAGACACAACAGCAAATGAAGCTGAACTATTCTTTATCAGTGTGCTATTCCTTCTAATACCTGTGACACTCATTCTGATATCATATGCTTTTATTGTCCAAGCAGTGTTGAAAATACAATCAGTGGAAGGTCGGCGAAAGGCATTTGGAACATGTGGCTCCCATTTGATAGTGGTGTCACTTTTTTATGGCACTGCTATCTATATGTACCTGCAACCACCATCCCCTGCCTCCAAGGATCGGGGAAAGATGGTATCCCTTTTCTATGGAATCATCACACCCATGTTGAACCCCCTTATATACACACTTAGGAACAAAGATGTAAAGGGCGCATTTAAGAGTCTGATTGCAAAGATTTTCTTAATCAAGAAATAGGAATACCCAAATAATAGGCCTTGTTAAAACTTGAAGTTTATTTATTTTAATAATTTAATAAATTATTTAACTTAATAATAATTAATTTAATTTAATTTAATCCATCCAAGTTGCTTTAGTCTACTCTTAGAACTGATATGATGACCTTCTTCAAATAAAATGTCACTGACAAAAAACTGCATTTATTTCCTCCTGTCTACCTATAGTCATTGCACAAGTCCTGAGAACTGGTACATTATGATCCTCTAAAATATTATAAGCTTGAAATATTTAAAGTCTCAGGCTTTATAGCACTGGTTTGTATACTTGGTAAAGAGTCTTAAACTTCTGTGAGTCTAAAATAAAAGCTTAGGAAACATAACATTTTTATACACATTCAAATGTGCTTACACATCACAAATATTTTATTAATTACAGGGGATACAACAGAAGTCCATAAAGCCATACAAAGCCCCCGTCCCTTATAGATATAAAGTTAATGATAATAGTTTAAATTTTAACACTATTCCCACATTAAAACAATATTTGGCTTGCACAATGATTTTTCTTCCACAATTTTACCTGGATCTCTTCTCATGTCTATACTTTCCATTTATCCTAAATTGAAGTATCTTATCCTATTTCATCTACCAAATAAATTTGTATTTATTTATTTGTATTTATTTATTTATCTGAATCACACACTCTTTATTGGAATTTTTTTTCATGATTCAATTACCATCTATGTTATCTGTCTCCTTTTAAGCCCTGAAGCAATTAGAATCTAATTCATAAAACTAGCAGAGTATATAACAATATTCATTGCTTGTTTAATGCACTTCCTTTGTTCAAGAAGGAAAGCTTATTATGTTAGCTCCCTTAGGTAACATGGATTATAATTTATTCTTCTTCCACATGGCCTTCAGAGCTCATCAAAGTGCTGAGAAAAATATTTGCACACTGTGAGTCAGTTTTTGGCTGATTTAATGAATAGCTGGCGTGCTGGGTCCATGGGGTCACAGTCAGACATAACTGAGTGACTGAACTGAACTGATGAATAGTTGCACTGTAGTAATTTTAACTGCTTCTTTTTCTAATTACTTCTTCTACTAAATACAAAAACAGAAAGTTCAATAACTAAAAAATACAATTAGCATGTTTCCTTTGAATACCGGTATTTAAAATGTACCAACAAGGTACATTTCTGCCTCAGTGTAATTTTCTGACACAACATGGTGGATCTTAAAACTTCAACCTGCATCAAGACCACCTTGATGGTGGTCTTTTAAAAGATGGAGGGCTTTTAAAATCCAAGATCCCTGGGAGTCAACCCACCTACACTCCCAGAGTTTCTCAAGTAGGAAGTCTGGAGGGAGGGGCCAGGAATTGCATTTCTAATTAATTCTCAGGTTGTGCAGATCAGGGACCGCACTTTAAGGACTGCTGTGCTAATGGTTAAAATGAATAAAGAGGTCTTGCTAGTACTGGGGCTCAGGGTGGGCCACCTCCTAAAATATCACAATGGCATTATTTTGAGTTGAAGTTGCTTGAGAAGCAGCAGATGCAAGAAGGAAACTCTGACCGTCCTCTATGCCCTGGAAAACAGAGCACAAATCTCTCATGTGAAAGGTACACTCCCCACATTTGGAGGTAGGAGGACATCCTGATCACCACAGATAGGGAATTCGAGCTAAGAAGCCAGTATAAACCAACTGTTTTTAATTAAACATACAAATCACTGACCAGTTCTAGGATTCACATTTCAGTTCAGTTCAGTTCAGTCACTCAGTTGTGTCCGATTCTTTGGGACCCCATGAACCGCAGCATGCGAGGCCTCCCTGTCCATCACCAACTCCTGGAGTTTACCCAGACTCATGCCAATTGAGTCGATGCCATCCAACCATCTCATCCTCTGTTTTCCCCTTCTCCTCTTGCCCTCAACCTTTCCCTGACTCAGGGTCTTTTCCAGTGAGTTGCCTGCTTGCGTCAGGTGGCTAAAGTATTGGAGCTTCAGCTTCAGCATCAGTGCTTCCAGTAAAATTCAGGGTTGATTTCCTTTAGGATAGACTGATTTGATCTCCTTGCAGTCCAAGGGACTCTCAAGAGTCTTCTCTAGCACCACAGTTCTTAGTAGTCTGGCTTGTTGAAAGAGGAAAAGTAAACTCAACCTCACTGTTTGAGGTCTTTTCTGGGACCTTTTCCGCAGTCTTGATCCAGGTGAATGGAAATTCAGGGTTTTTTTTTTGTCAAAAGGGCTCAACAGGCAGCTGAGAAGTACTCTGCCGAATGTGTTGTGAGGAATTCTACCGAGGTGCGCTGCTACTGCTGGCTGTGGGCAGGCTCCTGCAGGATCATGGCTCTGCCCTGCTTCTGAGCAAGTCATCTTCTCTCCTCCTTTCTGAGTAATTCATCCAGGAGCCAGGGTCCAAAGCCTCAAAGTCTGACAATGAACTGTCAGTTGAAGATTATATTTGTAATCTAAATTTAAATTTTAAGGAGAAAAAAAAATTGTCTTTTGAAAAGTTAAAAGACATTGTCAAATGTCAAAAGCGAACACAAAAAAAGACAAGCTCAAACCAAATCGATATCCAGGAAGTAGTTATGGCACAGTATCAATTCCAAACACGGAGCAGGTGAATTGATCACCTGGGAGGTGAATTTCCAGTCATTTGGAGGGGAGTACTTTTATCTTTTTAAAAGACATTTTTCTGCATCCAATATGTTACACAAAAAAATTAACACATCTCCCCCCCCCACAAAAAAAAAAAAGGAAAGGTACAAAAGAGCAAAGAAAGTATATGATCCATGTTCTCAAACTATGTTTTCTAAGAAACAAGTACATTTAACTGCATGAGAAAGAAAATGCAAGCAATAAAAAATTCTTCTTCTAAAAGTTTTAAATTTACCAATGTATGAAATGTAAAACCCTGTGCAGAAGAAGCTGCACTGATATAATCATCAAAGAGGATGCTGTTGGGGGCTCTCTGATTCAAAACAGAATACACACTCAGATTCTATTGACTTCAAAGACAAACAGAATCCTTACAAACACACTTTCATATAGGAAAGTTCTTCAGTGTCCCTCAGATTGATCTCACCTCCTCTGTGAAGAGTCTACCCTTGCTCACATGAGGGTATCCCACCGTCCTTTGAACTATCATAAATTACTGCATTGCATTCTTAAGCAGAACTTCCCAGGTGTCTCTTTTTCCTAACACTTAAAGTTACTTGAAATTTGGGACTTTTTTTTCCTTCATCATTAATTTTCTCACTCCTCGGTACCTGGTATCAGGCTTCAGACACCCTGGATTTCCATAAAGTTGAGTGGTAATTATATATTTTATATTTATAAGGTATAGATATTCCTATATTCAATTCCTGATTTCATTCATTATCATCTGAGTGATGAGGGGCTAACCCTAATCTCTCCACTCCCTCAACTAAAACATTGGGACAAGAATCCTGGCCTTGGAGGTTCTTTTACAGGTACTCAGGGAAGTAAGTAGTGGCATGTAACGGAAATGATCTCAACAGATGGTCTGATTTTGTGAATTTTCATGATGCTTTCAAAACCCTTCAATATACATTACCTGCTAAAAAGAAATACCCATTGCCATTGGATCAATTCCCTTCTCCAGGTCTCAATATCTCCTCCTGTAAATGAAGGACGTTAGGCTAGATTTAATCCATCCCTTAGTGAGCTTTCTTTCTGAGAAATTTGTTCTCAGGTGCCACTGAGGAATAGTCCAAAGTGGCATTACTCTTTTCTCTGACCGGCTTGTAGCTAGAGGACTAGCATAGTCCCTAGCATAGGGACCCAAAACTGCAGGTGAGATCCAAAGGCCACCCTCATGCTCACCCCACAGAATTCCCATACTCTAAAGCAAAATGGCTGTCTGGAGGCCTTACAAATAGCTGTGAAAAGAAGAGAAGTGAAAAGCAAAGGAGAAAAGGAAAGACATAAGCATCTGAATGCAGAGTTCCAAAGAATAGCAATAAGAGATAAGCCTTCCTCAGTGATCAATGCAAAGATAGAGGAAAAACAACAGAATGGGAAAGACTAGAGATCTCTTCAAGAAAATTAGAGATACCAAGGGAACATTTCCTGCAAAGATGGGCTCAATAATGGGCAGAAATGGTATGGACCTAACAGAAGCAGAAGATATTAAGAAGAGATGGCAAGAATACACAGAAGAACTGTATAAAAAATATCTTCATGACCAAGATAATCACAATGGTGTGATCACTGACCTAGAGCCAGACATCCTGGAATGTGAAGTCAAGTGGGCCTTAGAAAGCATCACTATGAACAAAGCTAGTGGAGGTGATAGAATTATTCCAGTTGAGCTATTTCAAATCCTGAAAGATGATGCTTTGAAAGTGCTGCACTCAATATGCCAGCAAATTTGGAAAACTCGGCAGTGGCCACAGGACTGGAAAAGGTCCGTTTTCATTCCAATCCCAAAGAAAGGCAATGCCAAAGAACGCTCAAACTACTGCACAATTGCACTCATCTCACACGCTAGTAAACTAATGCTCAAAATTCTCCAAGCCAGGCTTCAGCAATATGTGAACCGCAAATTTCCTGATGTTCAAGTTGGTTTTAGAAAAGGCAGAGAAACCAGAGATCAAATTGCCAACATCCACTGGATCATCGAAAAAGAGAGTTCCAAAAAACATCTATTTCTGCTTTATTGACTATGCCAAAGCCTTTGACTGTGTGGATCACAATAAATTGTGGAAAATTCTTCAAGAGATGGAATACCAGACCACCTGACCTGCCTTAGAACTGGACATGGAACAACAGACTGGTTCTAAATAGGAAAAGGAGTATGTCAAGGCTGTATATTGTCACCCTGCTTATTTAACTTCTATGCAGAATACATCATGAGAAACGCTGGGCTGGAAGAAGCACAAACTGGAATCAAGATTGCCTGGAGAAATACCAATAAACTCAGATATGCAGATGACACCACCCTTATGGCAGAAAGTGAAGAGGAACTAAAAAGCCTCTTGATGAAAATGAGAGAGGAGAGTGAAAAAGTTGGCTTAAAGCTCAACATTCAGAAAACAAAGATCATGGCACCTGGTCCCATCACTTCATGGGAAACAGATGGGGAAACAGTGGAAACAGTGTCAGAATTTATTTTTTGGGGCTCCAAAATCACTGCAGATGATGACTGCAGCCATGAAATTAAAAGACGCTTACTCCTTGGAAGGAAAGTTATGACCAACCTAGATAGCATATTCAAAAGCAGAGACCTTACTTTGCCAACAAAGGTCCGTCTAGTCAAGGCTAAGATTTTTCCAGTGGTCATGTATGGATGTGAGAGTTGGACTGTGAAGAAAGCTGAGCTCCGAAGAATTGATGCTTTTGAACTGTGGTATTGGAGAAGACTCTTGAGAGTCCCTTGGACTACGAGATCCAACCAGTCCATCCTAAAGGAGATCAGTTCTGGGTGTTCTTTGGAAGGAATGATGCTGAAGCTGAAACTCCAGTACTTTGGCCCTCTCATGTGAAGAGTTGACTCATTGGAAAAGACTCTGATGCTGGGAGGGATTGGGGGCAGGAGGAGAAGGGGATGACAGAGGATGAGATGGCTGGAAGGCATCACCGACTCGATGGACTTGAGTTTGAGTGAATTCCGGGAGTTGGTGATGGACAGGGAGGCCTGGCGTGCTGCAATTCATGGGGTCGAAAAGAGTCGGACACGACTGAGCGACTGAACTGAACTGAACTTTCCTGATGTGGCTCTGTCCCTCTCCTGCCTCTTCAAATCCACCTTCAGAAGAACGTTGCTTTGACGAGCCAACAGTCATTCTAAAGAACTTAAAAGCCCAGAGAGTCGTTGCTGCAACAGTCAGAGCACGAGGTTTTGCTTTGAGTGACAGGTCAGTGCGTGCTGGGAGCAGGTTGGGGGCGAAAGGGTTCCTTCCATCCTCGCTGTGCGACAAGCCTTTGTCCACCACGCTGGCTCTGGTTCAGCCTCAGTTTTGTTCCTATTTGTTCTCCGACCCATGTGACACTGCTAAGTCTCTCCTGGTGCTTCTGATTGGCTGCCCGCCTGACTCAGTTCCCCGACCCTCTCACATCCATCCTTGGACCAATCATCCTTCCTTGTCTCGCTACCCACGCTCTACTTGGTAACATCCTGCTGGTGGAGCCTGGTACTGACATCCACTTCTTTCACTTCCGTTCAGACATCAACTTCTTATTAATAGATACGTGTTAACTTGTCCGTGCTCTTTATGTTTAATTCCTCTATTGGTTTAATTACTACAGATTTATAAGAAACCTTACTATCAATCAAGACCAACTTTTTCTTTCTTATCAAAATTATATGGTTCTTTTCTTGGCTCTTGATATTTCCCTAGGAAGAGGTTCAGAGAATGCTTTCCCCAAAATACACCATGCTGGCATAAGGATTATTTTGAGCTGAAGGCAATGGAGAAGAAGCAGACAGAAAAATTCTCTCCTCTCCCATGCAAACAGGAAGGGCAGGAGGATTCCTACTCGCCAAAGACAAACCTAGATTTCTCAGCCCAGAGAAGGCTTAGAGTTCGATTCCACCACCATATAAAGGTTTTGTCACCCTAAAAATTTCCCCATGTCATCCCTTGCAATAACCCTTGAGTCATGGCCTCTTACAAGATTTAAAAAGAGTGTTATCTTTTAAAGAGTCTGTGGTGACCCAAGGATGAAAGAGCAGATAAAACCAAAGAGGGTCTTGGAATGCAGGAACAGAAAAACCAGACCTTTATCATCCTTCCCTTCCCCATGTTGTAACTATTAACAGATTTCAGGTCCTCCTAAGCAGTATAACTTGTCTCCCCTCCTACCCTATGGGGAGGTTTTTACCTTATTCCACCTCCACCCAGTATACGTGCCTCATCCAATCAGCAAATGACCCACAAGATCCGTATCCTACTCCTTGTACCCTGGGTATAAAAGTGGACAAAGATCCCTCCCTGTTCAACGTGAGTTCTCCCTTGAGCTTCCCCAGTGTTCTGACAGTGTCTCCCACTCTAATAAACTTTATTCTCCTCTCATTCTGCCTCATATCTGGAAATTCTTTTCTGACCCACACACAGAACAGGACTGAGTTGTCTTGGTGCTGGGAGAATGTTGCTTTTTATTGTTGAGCAGGCTTGGTGATGTGTAACACAGGTACACAATGCACAGTGGAGGGAAGACGGGAGGCCAAAGGGTGGAGAAAATTTTTTATGATTAAATTTTTCTTCTCTTGTCATGAAATATGAATTTTGTTGCACATTACAAAGTTTAGATTTTTTGTTTTTTGATAGCCTAACACCCGAGACATTTGCAGAGCTAATGGTCAGAGTGCTATCCCTACTTTTGTCCTTGTACTATTGTCCCTACAGGCTCAAAATAGTGTCACTCATGCTAAAATCCATGATACTAAACCTAGACTGTAATTTCTGAATTAACTGCTGCTTCAACTTTCCCCAGGAATCTTATTAAACCAGCTTGGAATTTTCTGGTCAGCACTAATGAGATGATCTTGTCTCTTGGGTCCTCTCTGTCCCTCCCCTTTTCTAGAGAAAATCTGCATGATAAAGACCCCTTGCTGTTCTCTTCCCCTCCCCCACCCCCAATAGGGTGTGTCCTGGTCCAAGATAACACTTTCTTTTCTTTTGCTAACGACTGTGCCTCTCCTCAATTCTAAAGGAAATCAGTCCTGAATATTCTTTGGAAGGACTAATGCTGAAGCTGAAACTTCAATACTTTGTCCACCTGATGTGAAGAACTGACTCATAGGAAAAGACCCTGATGCTGGGAAAGACTGAAGGCAGAAGGAGAAGGGCACAACAGAGGATGAGATGATTGGATGGCATCACCGACTCAATGGACCTGAGTTTGAGCAAACTCCAGGAGATGGTGATGGACAGAGAGGCATAGTGTGTAGCAGTCCATGGGGTTGCGAAGAGTCAGACATGACCGAGCAACTGAACTGAACTGTGTGTGCTGGAAAACCTCCCATAACTAGCCTCCCTCCCACAACACCTTTCTTTCATCTTCAGCTGGTGAAGGTATTTGAAGTGGTAGCTTTGAGTCATTTCAGAGTTACTCAGTTTTCCTGAGTATTTCCCATGTACACAGGAGGTATACATGTTGTCAAACTACTCTTTGTTTTTCTCCTGTTAATCTGTTCTTTTTATTACAGGGGTGTCTAAGCCAAGAATTTAGAAAGGTAGAGATACTTACATATCTGAAGTAGGGTCCTGGAGCAACATCCCATGGTGTGTGGCAGACAGAGGGCAGGACATGAAAGTATCCTTCATTCTCAGGGGACAAGGGAGATTACCAGTTTACCCAGATATAGGAGGAAATGACATCAGGTTGGCTTATCTGTTGCCAGGGAAAACAGCTGAGGAGCACCGCCCTCACCATCCTTTTGATAAACAACAGAGTAGACAGAGCTAGGGCAAGTACATAGGCACTTACTGATTAGTATCTATGATTAAGAGGGAAAGTCAGTTCTGTGAGTAGGGTGTAGGTGAAGCAGGCACTGGTGGAGCAGGGGAAGTAGGTACAAAGAGGAAAGGAACAGCCATCTTGGGCGGCCTAATCATACAATATGTGGATACGGGTGTAAGGCAGGCATGTGTGGCCTTTGGCATGATTTTAAGGAATATAGGCTGATCTACACCTAGTTATACATTAGCTCCCAGCCATCCCCACCCCTAATCTAAGCTGAACCCCCAGAGTGAGGCCTTTTTAAAGGAGAGGCTGCAGCTTCTGAAGAAGGTAGGGGCAGGAATGAAAAAATGAGAAGTATGGAGAGGATGGCACTTAAGACCACCTTCCAGGTTAAAAGACACTTGGAAACTATGAGAGGATACACTGACTGAAACTGACCACCCTGCAGGCACCATAGCAACCGTTTGCAGGAATTATTTTACAACAGGAGGTCAGGACTGCCTTATACAGAATTAACAAGCCACCACCAACCAGAGGTATTCAGAAAGGTCAAAGGAGATGCCATGTGTCCCACCACCTCCCAGAATCTTTCTTGCTGGCGTCCATCTTGGCTGAGCAATGCGTGAGCCACAAGGAAGTACCCTGAGTCAGAATGACTGTGTTGGGGCCAGTGTGAGGAAAGCAGGAGAGACTCCATCTTGAAGCCTGTCACCCATCTTAAAGACAGGATGTGAACTGGGCTTGAACCCTGCCCAAGAGTGAGGAAACTGTTGCTAGTGAAAACCAGGTCTCCTGGAGACTTCCTTCCCTACAGATGACAAACGGAGATTGTAGTTGAGGTCAGGATGCCCCTGATAGATTAACCATGGAGATATCCCCCCTTGATGTATAATCATTGTCCCCCCTCCCTTTAACCTTAATTCTTTGTTCTCCTAGCACCAAAATCATATACAACAAAGAGGTTGCTAACATGTAACCAGTCACAAACGTAATGGGGGGCATAAAACTGGGCCTCTCAGAAACAGGGTCCTTGCTGGGAACTGATTCCCCCTGGACCTGCTGGCATAATAAACTGTACTCCACTGTCTTGCGTGTCCTTCGAGGTGTGTCTCCAGATTCCACAACAATTGGACAGAGACAACCCAGAAACTAATCCCATCACCATAAACCAGAGATTGGCAGAGCAGCTCTCCTGGATTCCCTTACCCTCCTGCTCTCCACCGCAAGAGCCCTTCCCAATAGTCTCTTGCTTTGTCAGCACCTGTGCCTCCTCCGATAATTCATTTCAGAGCATCATACAAGAGTTCCCTTTCAGGCCTTGGAAGGGGTTCTTCCAGGAACAGACGGACAAATCAGGGACTGTCATCCTAAGCCCCAGACTGAATTCCAGTGTGTGTATGTGTACAGGATTTTAAGGAGTTTATACAGATCTTTCATCAGTTCTTACAGGAATGTGTGTACCACATGGTAAGAATCTCCCACCCTAGACTTTTAGGGGAGATAGGAGAAGGCAATGGCACCCCACTCCAGTACTCTTGCCTGGAAAATCCCATGGATGGAGGAGCCTGGTGGGCTGCAGTCCATGAGGTTGCTAAGAGTCGGACACAACTGAGAGAGTTAACTTTCACTTTTCACTTTGATGCATTGGAGAAGGAAATGGCAACCCACTCCAGTGTTCTTGCCTGGAGAATCCCAGGGACGGGGGAGCTTGGTGGGCTGCCGTCTCTGGCGTTGCACAGACTCAGACACGACTGAAGCGACTTAGCAGCAGCAGCAGTCAGAAACAGCAGACCAGCACCCATGGCTTTGAGCAATGGAGAGCTTCTTAAAGAGTTTAACTTGTGAGTTTAGTCCTTTTGTTTGTGCTGAGTTCACAGAATTTTCCTAAAACAGGAAGGAACTGTCAAGGAAATGTATGCCTCAAAGGAAAATTATAGCACACCCTTTAGTGTCATCTGATTCTGATTCAATGAGAGGTATTTTACAATTCTGTAAATTTTTGATAACTGGCAGCAATAAAAAATAATTCCTGTCTTGTTCAGTGGCTAAGTAGTGTCTGTATGCAACCCCATGGACTGCTGCACGCCAGGCTCTTCTGTCTTCCACTGTTTCCTGGAGTTAGCTCAATTTCATGTCCATTGATCCCGTCATGCTATCTATCTCTTCTTCTGCCGCCCCCTTCTCCTTTTGCCTTTACTCTTTCCCAGCATCAGGGTCTTCTTCAATGAGTTGGCCCTTTGCATCAGGTGGCCCAAGTACTGGAGCATCAGTTTTAGCATCGGTCCTTCTACTGAGTAGTCAGGGTTGATTTCCTTTAGGATTGACTGTTTTTATATACTTCCAGTCCAACGGACTCTCAAGAGTCTTCTCCAGCATCACAATTTGAAAGCAGCAATTCTTCCTGGCTCAGCCTTTTTTTATGGTCCAGTTGCTGTCCATAGACATGCAAATTAATTCTATCTTCTGAGGGGACATTTTTTTCCCTCCCCAGTCCACCTTCCTCACCAATCCTCAGCAGTATAAAAGTCAGTTTGGACTTTATTTAGACTTTACTTTCAATATTCCTGATCTATAAATGGCGTCCACTCTTTGAATTCTCCTTTTAATTGGTAGTAACACCTCACCAGTTATCTCATTAAAGAGGTAAAATCTTTCCAAAGGGGTTCACTTTTACACTTGTATGAGAGTCAAGATTGTATATTTTGGGGGAAAATTAAACTTTAAGTAGGCTTCCCAGGTGGATGGTAAAGCAAGAGATGCATGTTCGATCCCTGAGTTGGGAAGATCCCCTGGAGAAGGAAATGGCAACCCACTCCAGTATTCTTGCCTGGAAAATCAAAGGAGCCTGGTGGGCTATACAGTTCATGGGGTCGCAAAGAGTCAGATGACTGAGCTGCACACACTATCACTCTTTAATTTGACTTTTATTCTCTATTTGACTGGAAGGAGTTTCTAGTGCCATTTTCATTACCATAGCAACCGGAGCCTAAGGTAAATCCACAGAATTCCTAAAACCCCCACTGCCTCTCCTTTGGGGTGACCAGAAGGGAACAGCACTAGGCTCCTTTCTCTCCCCTTTCCCTCTCATTCCTCTCCATCTTCCTCCTTTTGCTCTGACATGCTTCCCTTCCTCTTCTCAGATTCTCTTCCTCCTGGATCTCCCCTTCGTCCCCATTTTCTCCTTCCTTCCTGCCCTCGTCCCCCTTTTCTCCTCTTTCCCTATCTTCCAGAACCCTCCCGGACATGGAGCTCCTCCATACACACACACAGTTTCCCCCACCTCTCAAGGTGGGACGGGGGCCACCCTCCGCTGGGGCACGCCCAGGACTAGGTCACTCACACCCAGACCAGCCTCCGGTGTCGCAGAAGGACGCTCTTAACTTGCAGTGGAAAGGAGGGTTTCCTAAAAAGAAGGGAAGAGGGAACATTACAAGGTTCTATTCAGTAAAACCAAAAAACTAAACCTAACATATAATTTCGATGTAGCGAGTTAAAAAAAAAAAAAAAGCCATTTAGAAAATGAGCAAAGCCCAGTGATACAAGCATTGGTGGTTCAGTGGTAGAATTCTCGCCTGCCACGCGGGAGGCCCGGGTTCGATTCCCGGCCAATGCAAACTGTTTCTGTTTTTTCTTATCATTCTAATTTTGAAAATGCTCTGGTTTTGAGTTCGGAAATGTTCTATTTTCGAATTTTGACCTACTCATATATTTTGTAACTGCAAGATCCGCAATCACTTCTGCTAGGTGAAAGGGGCAGACTGGTTGGCGACCGGTTGTTTTCCTAACAGAAACATCCAATTATCTGCCTTCAGAATATATAAAATCAATGTTTTGGATTCATTCTTTTGTTTGTAGCATGAGTAACATCAATGAATGGGCCTTGAAAGAAGAATTTCCCCAGTTTCTAAAAACAGCCCTTTACGTAAGGTGTAATAAAGGAATTACTTTGAACGTTTTGTGTCGCGTTGAGCAGAGTGGCGCAGCGGAAGCGTGCTGGGCCCATAACCCAGAGGTCGATGGATCGAAACCATCCTCTGCTAGCTGTTTTGTATTTTTCGCGAGGGGGGTGCGTTGGTTCGAGGAAATGAAGGACTGTCAATCCCATGGGCGGAGGAGCCTGGTAAGCTGCAGTCCATGGGGCGCTAGAGTCGGACACGACTGAGAGAGTTAACTTTCACTTTTCACTTTCATGCTCTGGAGAAGGAAATGGCAACCCACTCCAGGGTTCTTGCCTGGAGAATCCCAGGGACGGGGGAGCCCGGTGGGCTGCCGTCTGGGGTCGCACAGAGTCGGACAAGACTGAAGCGACTTAGCAGCAGTAGCAGCAGTCTTAGCAACCCTGTTGCCCGTCTTTCTATACCTAATGAAAACGGGTAATCCGGGAGTATATTTTTATTCCAAGAAAATTTTGAGACGAAAATAAGTCACAAATCAGAAAGGCTTTAATGTCAGGTGCCGTATCTCAGAGAGCAGAGAATTAGTGTTAACCCATCTTTACCTACTATCGTATTGTAAACAAGAACTTAGAATTAAATAAAACCATATATAGCTAATTTTAGTTTCAGAAATTTGGTTAAAGGGAGTTGGAATTTATTTAAAATTACAATTCTCAAAAATCTCTCCCCGCGGCTCTGTTTTCCTTCTTAACACATCACTATGTAGTATAAAATTATATTTTATTTTATTCATTAAGTATTTTGTCCCCCTGTAATTGCTGTAGTATCTAGACCATGGCCTGTCACATCTTAGGCACCGCTTGTTTGTTAAGTACATGAAAAGCTACAATTTCAAATACACCAAACAACACTATTCATTGTTATTTTTCACCTTTAAAAAAATTACAAGGGTACAAAAATGACCACACAAAATCCATCTACTGTTTAACATTATGATATATATTCACTACAAATTTCTTTTATATTTATGGAAAACAACAACACATAAAATTGAAGTACCCTTCAGCTGCACCCCCAGCCCTAACATCCCTTTTCTTAGGGTAACTCTATCTTGAATTTGATATGCATATCTCCCGTTCCCCTAACCTCCCTTTTTTTCTTTGGATGAATAGTTTTTATTTACCCAGAGCCTGAGAACAAGTCATATTATGAAGTTTTTATTTAAATAACACAATGCTTATTCAAAAGGGTTGACAAAGTATCTACATGAAAGGCTTTTCTTTATAATACCATTGATTAAGTCTATTTCTATGCAACAATCTATAACCAAACATGAGAATACCTAATATCTATCTACATAAATGTCTGGAATGGAAGGCCAAAGGGTCATATCTGATTTTCACTTGGTTCTAAAGTGAATTCCTTGGTGGTCCAGTGACTAAGTCAACATGCTCCCAAAACAGAGCGCCAGGCTTCCATCCCTGATTAAGGGGCTAGATCCCACATGCTGCAACAAAGATCGAAGATACTGGGGGCCTCAGCTAAGACCTGGTACAGCCAAATTAATTAATTAACTAATAATAAAATATAAAGGCAACTTCTTTGTCAACATGGCAACGGAGTCTTTAGAAATCCTGTCATTAAAGCCCTTTTATCAACTGTATTTTTTTCCACATTAAAGTCCTATAACTGTATAGAATCACTATATGCACTTCAGGTGCCAGGTGAAATCTCATTTCATTTTCAATCTGCTTACACTGATGCCCATGGCAAATACAATTTCCATCGAGGTGGTTCTTAAAGTACTATCCTCAGTAGCAAGTTTTCTAATCTCACAGATCACCAGAGGCACATGTGATTAATCCAAAGGAAAACATTTGTCAAGAAAGATGAAACAATTCACTATTTTCTTCTGGGTTCTATTTAAGAATAAATTTTAAGACTGTTCTTGGATACTGTAACCATAGATTGAGCATCTTCTCAAAGTGTAAAATTCATGCTCCCTCCCAGCAAAAATCAGGATTTTGTCAGCTGTTTAGATTTATAGAAAATATTCAAATATTTATCGTTTGAGGACCAGAACTAGTGTGTCCATGACCCTTTTGTTTTATTTATTTTAGGGTGCAGAATGTTTGATTTTTGACTTCTTTTTATTTGGACAGCTCTGACCAGACCACAAAACAATATCTCTCTCCCTCTCTCTCATGCCCACAAGTGATTTCTGGGGACGCTAACTTATATCCAGTGATTAAACAGAGACAGAAATTATCACTTTACTTATTCCAATTTACTGTCAGTAAAAAGTTGAAGCATTTCAATTGGATCTGGAAAACCCAAGGCCTTTGACCTGTCCTTCTGTTTCCTTGCCACAAGGTGGCAGAAGAGGGCAATACTTATATCACCCACTGACGGTAATTATCCCTCAGATCTTTTAACAGTGGAAGGAAAAAAATCTCAGAAAAAGCAAATAATAGAGGTGATGAATAGAAAGTCGATGTGTTCAGGATGAAATTAGGGGACTGCTCTTGCCAGCTTCCAAGACCTAATGACAGGGGCGCAGGTACTGGAAAAAGAGGAGTGAATGACAAACCCTGTATATTCTGCAGGACTCATTGACATGTTGGCATAACTTCCAGGAAGCTTGTTGCCTGTGACAGGGACAAAACTGTGCATCTGAAATAGGTCCATATCCCCAACTTTAAGGGAAGTAACAAAGGGAAAGACACTAAATGTTGCAGTCTTAAGTGGGGATATGAGTGTAGGGGCTTATTTTGCTGTTAATGGGGAGAAAAAAAAAAAGAATTACAAAAGCAATCATTTGTTGGTGAAAGGGGATGCCAGGGTAGCGGAAGATGTTAATGATTCCAACTGAAAATTTAGGCAGTACTGAAAGATGCAGAGGAATGGGGAATTGAAGGACTTTCGATCATGCCTTGAGAAATTCCATTCCCTAATAATACTAACTAGCCCATGCGTTAAATAAATATGCTCTTCTCTTTAACACTGAGTTCTCTGATTTCTTTCGCGGGATTTTTAATTGTGAACTCAAGACACTACCAGAAAACTGTTTCCCCGGCCAAATGAGTCCTGGATGTCTCCCTTCCGTTGCATCCTGATTAAACACTGGAAGAACGCGGCTTTCCCAAGCAGCTGGGTTTCTTGTTCAACATTTTCTCTTTAAATACCGTCCCGGACCTTTAATATTCCCATAGCACTATGGCATAAATCATTCCAACTCACCCTAAGGTCTTCGTACAGGGCTAATGTTGCAGTACCTATTCTGTAGAGGATGGGAAATAGAAACAGGCAATTTCGCCCAGGATCCGACTGCAGAACACAGAACCGTTAATTTTCAGTATTTATGGCTCTAGGCTTCCGAGCCTTGTGCATTCCCCAAGATAAAGGTAGTAATTTACTTTCGAGAAAATCTCTACAAAACGCGCAAAACTGTTGGCAGAGTATCAGGCCAATTGCAACCCACGGCGGGCTTTTCAAATAGTACTGCTGCCCAATCAGAGGCGGGGGGCGTTACTCGCTTTGAAAAAAAGAAATTTCGGTTGCTGTGCTGCTGCTGCTAAGTCACTTCAGTCGTGTCCGACTCTGTGCGACCCCACAGACGGCAGCCCACCAGGCTCCCCCGTCCCTGGGATTCTCCAGGCAAGAACACTGGAGTGCGTTGCCATTTCCTTCTCCAATGCATGAAAGTGAAAAGCGGAAGTGAAGTCGCTCAGTCATGTCCGACCCTCAGCGACCCCATGAACTGCAGCCTTCCAGGCTCCTCCGTCCATGAGATTTTCTAGGCAAGAGTACTGGAGTGAGATGCCATAGCTAAGGGCAAAACTGAAAATCCATTTCAGTGGGCGCCAAATAACCCATACTAAATTTGTATGGCAAGTTTTGCGCTCAGTTGCAGAGCCATGATCGACTGAGGCCCCGTAGCCTGCCAGGCTCCTCTGTCCATGGAATTTTCCAGGCAAAAATACACTGCCTAGCTTATCCAAGACTGCTTGCGGAGAGCTTTAAAAAAATTTACCCCGTTTTCCACCGTCAAACCAGCCGCGTAATCTGAGTGAAATTAGACTACAAGCAAGTGCACCAGCTATTTCTCTGAAAGTGTAGGTGGCTCTGAAAAGAGCCTTTGGGTTTTGTAGGGCTGCGAGCCGGCTCACTTGGAGCTGGTGTACTTGGTGACAGCCTTGGTGCCCTCGGACACGGCGTGCTTGGCCAGCTCCCCGGGCAACAGCAGGCGAACGGCGGTCTGGATCTCCCTGGATGTGATGGTCGAACGCTTGTTGTAATGCGCCAGGCGCGACGCCTCGCCCGCGATGCGCTCGAAGATGTCGTTGACGAAGGAGTTCATGATGCCCATGGCCTTGGACGAGATGCCGGTGTCCGGGTGGACTTGCTTCAGCACCTTGTACACGTACACGGAGTAGCTCTCCTTGCGGCTGCGCTTGCGCTTCTTGCCGTCCTTCTTCTGCGCCTTGGTCACTGCCTTCTTGGAGCCCTTCTTCGGGGCCGGAGCGGACTTAGCTGGCTCAGGCATGCTGACAGAAACTACAAACTCTCCGAGAAATAAAGGGAGGACAGAGTCCTTTTTATAGTCACAACTCCATATGCAAATGAGTCAGTAAACTTCTCTATCTGATTGGTGAATACTAGTGATGGCGTTTATGCCAACATTGTCCAATAAGAGCACGCATTGTAAGGAATTGTGTTTGTCTGGTTTAAAATAGTAAGGCAACTTTGGCCAATGGAACCGCTGCTTTTTCGCGCGCACTGTGGCTATAAATTGTGAGCTCCTTTGCTTTAGTTATTTCTGGTGTAGCTTCTGAGTACTGCACTATGTCTGGACGTGGCAAACAAGGCGGCAAAGCTCGCGCCAAGGCCAAGACCCGCTCCTCGCGGGCCGGGCTCCAGTTCCCCGTAGGCCGAGTGCACCGCCTGCTCCGCAAGGGTAACTACGCTGAGCGGGTCGGGGCCGGGGCCCCGGTGTACCTGGCGGCGGTGCTGGAATACCTGACAGCCGAGATCTTAGAGCTGGCGGGCAACGCGGCCCGGGACAACAAGAAGACGCGCATCATCCCGCGTCACCTGCAGCTGGCCATCCGCAACGACGAGGAGCTCAACAAGCTGCTGGGCAAAGTCACCATCGCTCAGGGTGGTGTCCTGCCCAACATCCAGGCGGTGCTGCTGCCCAAGAAGACTGAGAGCCATCACAAAGCTAAAGGCAAATAAGGTCTGAATTCATACTCCAACTTCTAAGAACAAAGGCTCTTTTCAGAGCCACCCATAACTTCTGTGGAAGAACTGAGCACTCTTGAAACCTGTCATGCCTGGCTAAGGTTACAGTACTGCGTAGCCCCCTATTGACTGAACATGCATTCAGTTCAGTTCAGTCACTCAGTCGTGTCCGATTCTTTGCGACCCCATGAATGGCAGCACGCCAGGCCTCCCTGTCCATCACCATCTCCCGGAGTTCACTCAAACTCACGTCCATCGAGTCGGTGATGCCATCCAGCCATCTCATCCTCTGTTGTCCCCTTCTCCTGCCCCCAATCCCACCCAGCATCAGAGTCTTTTCCAATGAGTCAACTCTTCACATGAGGTGTCCAAAGTACTGGAGTTTCAGCTTCAGCATCATTCCTTCCACAGAACACCCAGGGCTGATCTCTAGAATGGACTGGTTGGATCTTGCAGTCCAAGGGACTCCCAAGAGTCCCTCCAACACCACAGTTCAAAAGCATCAATTCATCTAACTCTGGCAAAGAAAGACCAATTCTCAGTTTACTCCATTGTAAAACCATGACACTGCGAACCAAGAAACACATTTCTGACGATTGTTTTGTTCCAGCATTAAACCAATTTTGATTCTGGGTCTTTATCATTAGAACCCAGTGGTCCAATAGTTAAAACTTCTCAAATGTTTTTTTCAGGGCTACCTCTGTTTACAAAACAACACCTAATCACTTGATCAGTGTAAACCTAGCATCACTCCAGGCCTTCTAGTCAGTACGCAGTTCACATTTTTAAGTCCAACCATTTGAATCAAAATTAAGTTAGATGACCATTCAAGCACACAGCAACCCCCCGCCCCACCTTCCCTACACCACGCTGGGCAAATCTAAAGTTCTGTCTTCATAGGACCAGTGTGCCAGTCTATTTTGAAACTTTATTTTAGATCTTGATACAAACATTAAATGCAGATCTTGATTCAGTTATGAAGTGGAACTAATTTTTTAGAGATACTAATTTTTTAGAGATAAAATACATTACTTTGCTGTAATTTCCCCCCATATTATCTGAAAAGGGAAAAAGATCCCAGTGAAAATGAATTTCTTTTAGAACTTAGTCCCTGACTTACAAAAATTCTGGACCAAATTCCTTTTTTACTGGTGAAATCAATATTTCAGTCGAAAACCAAAAACTCAGACAAGATACAATGCAGCCATAATTCTTCCTGCAAAAATACAAAACACAAGTTTAAGAAGGACAGAAAACAAAGCCTTTTCAGGGTTGGTAAGATCCAAATGAAAATAGGTTTTTAACCAATCAGGTTACTCCAGCAAAGTCTGGCCAATCAGGATCGGATCATCTGTATAAAGTCTCGTCCTGGAACCAGTTGTTCAGTTGCTTCTTCCGCGACACAACTCTTCAGGCTATGGCTCGTACAAAGCAGACGGCTCGCAAGTCCACCGGCGGCAAGGCGCCGCGCAAACAGCTCGCCACCAAGGCGGCTCGCAAGAGCGCTCCGGCCACTGGCGGCGTGAAGAAGCCGCACCGCTACCGGCCCGGCACGGTAGCTCTGCGCGAGATTCGCCGTTACCAGAAGTCCACGGAGCTGCTGATCCGCAAGCTGCCTTTCCAGCGGCTGGTACGCGAGATCGCGCAGGACTTCAAGACCGACCTGCGTTTCCAGAGCTCGGCAGTGATGGCGCTGCAGGAGGCGTGCGAGGCCTATCTGGTGGGGCTCTTCGAAGACACCAACCTGTGTGCCATCCACGCCAAGCGCGTCACTATCATGCCCAAGGACATCCAGCTTGCTCGCCGCATCCGCGGGGAGAGGGCATAAACTGTCCTTGACTGGCTTGGGGGCATTAGCTTCCTCCCAAAGGCTCTTTTAAGAGCCACTTCCGTTTTCACTGAGAACAGCTGTTACACAAGGATAGGTCTTCCTAAAGCAGAGAAATTTTGTCCAGGAACTACATAATCTTAGTCACAATACAGATATGAAGCGTACTTGTTAAGGCTGAACACGCCGTGATAATTTTGTAAGCTGTTAAAAGCTTACTGATAACTGCTAATAGGGGCAAGAGTGTCTCCGCACTACCTGGGCCCTGTCTGAGTTCTATGTAAAATCTGTAAGGAGGACTCAGTTAACACAGAACTCTGCCTACCTAAGTTAAAGAGCAGAGTAAGTTCCTAGCCCAGTTAGAGTAGCCTCAGGATGCAGAACTCTGGTTGACTGTCCCGCTGTGTATGTGCAGTGCTTGGAAGGGCAAGTATCTTGTAAGTTCTAGTCAGTTACTGATTGAAGTCCAGGGTCCAAGGAGGGGCAGAGTATATCTAGGTTAAGTCAAGCAATGTGGCCCAGGATCTAGCAATAGTGGGCAGACCTCTAACGTAACTGACAATCAGTTTGTTTTATACAACTCCAAAAAATAATCCGGTTGAAGCTGGCTACAGGGTGTTGAACTAAGCCCTTTTGAGAACTGCATTTCTCACTATTTAGCGGTAGCGCTGGTAACCCTGCAGGATCAAGTTCTGAGCTGTTTATTCTTCACCCCCATTCTAAGATTTTATATTGGGAGATTAACAAATCAGTCCTCTGGCTTTTATTTGCCAGCTTTCAGGAACCTCAGAACACAGACAAGCACAAGGAGCAATCCACAGGCGTCAGTGTTCAGTCACTCAGTCTTGTCCGACTATACGACCCCATGAACTGCAGCACACCAGGCTTCCCTGTCCTTCATCTCCCCGAGCTTGCTCAAACTTACGTCCATTGATTCGGTGATGCCATCCAACCATTTCGTCCTCTGGTCCCCTTCCCCTCCTGCCTTCAATCTTTCCCAGCATCGGGGTCTTTTCTAATGAGTTGGCAAGAGCATCAGGTGGCCAAAGTTTTGGAGCTTCAGCTTCAACATCAGTCCTTGCAATGAATACTCATGACAGGCGTCATGCATGCCATCAACATCTGGTGACTTTCTAGAGGTAGAAGCCACAGTGAGCCTGTTTGAGGCAGTAATGTCCTCCACACCACTTGTGGGCTTATCCCATACCTGACATCACACTCACACCTATGAAATTCTAGGACCAGGAGAGTATTCTCCTAAGTCTGTGTGAACCTGTTTTATTTTTGTAACTTTTTATTTTGTATTGAAGTATAGCTGATTATCTAGCCAAATGTTGTGATAGTTTCAGGTAGATAGCAAAGGGACTCAACCATTCATATACATATATCCATTCTCCCCCAAATTCCCCTATCATCCAAGCTGCCACAAAATATTGAGCAGAATTTCCTGAACTATAAAGTAGGTAGGTCCTAGTTGGTTATCTATTAATATCTTAATAGATATTAGCATTAATATCTTAATTAGATAATAGCAGTGTGTACATGTCCATTCCAAACTCCCTTTCTATCCTTTCCCCCTGGTTCGTTCTCTAAGCTTGTGAGTCTGTTTCTCTTTCTTAAATAAGTTCACTTTTATCATTTCTTTTTTAGATTCTGCATATAAGGGATGTCATACAATATTTCTCCTACTCTGTGTGAAACTTTTAAATGTAAAACTTTGCCCCTTTTCTCTCACCATATACATATCATAAGGCCAAAAAAAAAAATCATGCTATTCACTGATGGTTCTCCAGAATAGAAAAAGCCTGACACAGGCAGGTGCTCATCAAATTCTATTTGAATGAATGTAGTCCTGATTTGTAACACTAAAGTGAAGAGGAGCTCAAAAGCCTCTTGATGAAAGTGAAAGAGGAGAGTGACAAAGTTGGCTTAAAGCTCAACATTCAGAAAACTAAGATCATGGCATCTGGGCCCATCACTTCATGACAAATAGATGGGGAAACAGTGGAAACAGTGTCAGACTTTATTTTTCTGGGCTCCAAAATCACTGCAGATGGTGACTGCAGCCATGAAATTAAAAGACGCTTACTCCTTGGAAGGAAACTTATGACCAACCTGGATAGCATATTGAAAAGCAGAGTCATTACTTTGCCAGCAAAGGTCCGTCTGGTCAAGGCTATGGTTTTTCCTGTGGGCATGTATGGATGTGAGAGTTGGACTGTGAAGAAAGCTGAGCACCAAAGAATTGCTGCTTTTGAACTGTGGTGTTGGAGAAGACTCTTGAGAGTCCCTTGGACTGCAAGGAGATCCAACCAGTCCATCCTAAGGATCAGTCCTGGGTGTTCTTTGGAAGGAATGATGCTAAAGCTGAAACTCCAGTACTTTGGCCACCTCATGGGAAGAGTTCACTCATTGGAAAAGACCCTGATGCTGGGAGGGATTGGGGGCAGGAGGAAAAGGGGACGACAGAGGATGACATGGCTGGATGGCATCACTGACTCGATGGACGTGAGTCTGGGTGAACTCCGGGAGTTGGTGATGGACAGGGAGGCCTGGCGTGCTGCAATTCATGGGGTCTCAAAGAGTCAGACACGACTGAGCAACTGAACTGAACTGAACTGAACTGAGACACAAGATAGCCTCAGGTAATTACTGAGTGCTTCCCACCTCCTGCTTTTCACACTTCATCCAAGATACTTCTTGAATTCTATGGGGAGTAGGTATAATACTGATGACAAGAATTATATAAAACTTTATAGTTTCCAAAGTATTTTCACACGTGTTTTCATTTGTGAGCTTGGTGATAATTCCCCAGATTTAGAGAATATACATATTAATCCTTTACTAGCTCTAGAAAAGTCTGTCTTTTCTGAAGGTAGCCAAGTGCTGGGAAGACAAAGCCAATAGATCTCAGTTTGGGATTCTTTGAACAAACCCTCAAAGGAAATGAGGAGCTCTGTATAAGCCTCCCAAGGCTGTAGGAAAATAAAGTAAGAGTACCTGTTTAAGAAAAAGAAAAAATAGAACCGGCTAGAAAAGCCTGTTTTCCTTTAAGTGGAAAGGCAGAAGTTAGGGTGTTTTAACATTTTGCAATTTCTCAGTAAGGACATCTGGGATTTGGATGCTGATTGAGATCTGAAGTTAAGAAGTGTACTGTGGCTCAGTGAGGACATGCTCTATTAGAAGCCTAAGGTTGGTTGTAGAAAAGGTGGTTTTAGGAAATAACCAAAAATTCTTAAAAAGAAAGAAAGAAAGAAATTAGAATAACCACTAAAATCAAAGGCACCAACTCTGAGTACTTTTTAAAAACATGACTTGCAGAAAACGAGTGTCTTGGCCTGCTCAGGCTGCTGTATCAGAATACTACAGACTAGGTGGCTTATAAATAATAGAAATGTATTTCTCACAGCTCTGGAGGCTGGGAAGTCCAAGATCAAGGCGTTGTCAGATTTAGTATCTGGTAAGAGCCCTCTTCCTAACTCATGGATGGCTATTTTCTCCATGCGTGGAAGAGTCAATGGGGTCTCTTTTATAGAGGCATGAATACTACTGATGAGGGCCCTGTACTTAAAACCTAAGCCCTTCCCCAAAACCCTACCTTCCAAATACCCTCAAGTTAGAGATTAGATTTCAACATATGAGTTTTGGGGAAATAGAAACAGTCTATAGAAACCAGTCTGCTTTTAAAGATTAGAAGCTTAGGAACTGTGTTCATAGCCTCTGACCCTATTGTAAACCCAAGGGAGCAAGACAGCAGGGGGCTCCTGCTCCACGGACCCCAATCTTTATCTTGATTTTTATTTTCTCAATATCCATCCAACCCTGGAGGTGCTAGTAAGGTGAAGTGAATGAAAGGGAATCAGAGTTTCTGGCAGCTATTATCTGATATATTTAGGCATGAAAACTGACTAAATTAGGAGATAGAAGGGACTATGAAGACATTGGTCACATTGTATTACAGAAGTTTGGAAACAAGGTTAGGCAAAACAAGGAGAGAGTGTTAGGCATGAACAGTTGTGTATATTAGAGAATACATTTAGGTCTTGAGAAAGCCTCAGGAGAAGGTAAGGGGTTTCTTAAAGGGTTTTGCAATTCTGGCTTCAAATCATGAGCAGACAAGAGTAGGGCAGAGTGGGGGATTTCACTGGTAGCCCTGTGGTTAGGATTCCGTGCTTTCACTGCTGTGGCTCAGGTGTGATCCCTGCTCAGGCAAATATGATCCCAAAAGATGCAGGGCAAAAAATAAATAATAGAAGGTGTAATAAGATGAAGGGGCCAGTAAATGCTACATCCTCAAATTTCTTTAAGTGAAATAGTACATGGAGGCATAGATGGTTGAGGAACCTTTGAGAATAAAAGCAAGGATGGTGATTGCTCTGGGGTAGGACTAACGAAGAAGGAAAATTTTGTGCTTGCCTGTCTCATATTTAAGATTCTGACTTGGTAAAAGGCCAATCTGTGTTGAGAAGTAAGACTCTATGGAATGGAAGAAAAGATTTGAGAAGTTAAGCTCATGGAGTAGAAAACACTCCAAAGGGCTAGTTTTGGATTACTGTATGTCTGCATGTGTCTTTGTGTGTTTATGTGTAAATATATATGTGTTTGGAGGACAGGAGAAATGAGAATTAGGAAAGGCACTAATTACTAGTAAATAAACTAACTTTGAATGAAGAACAATGCAAGAACAATAATGATAGCTTATGGTGAACAATCTTGGATTTGTGATCTCTGAAGAATTAGCTTCAGGACCAGGGACCAGGCTTGATCACTCAGAGCTTTTGTGTAGCAGAAGCTTTATTACAGTGAAAAAGGACAGAGAAAGATTCTGACATAGACATCAGAGAGTGACCCACTTGCTAGTCTTATCAAGGCCTTATATACTTTTACCAGACCCACTCCCACAACATACATCTTAAATCAACAAGATTAATCAGAAGATTCTTGTTAAGAAGGAGAAACATGTCCTTGAGCAACATACATTGTTGTTATATAATCATATGGCAGAAGTCCTCTAGGAGGAGGTCACCATTAACCCCGCCATAGAGCCAGAAGTTACACAAGATTGGGGAAACAGACTCTTGGAGGGCACAAACAAAATGCTGTGTGCACCAGGACTCAGGAGAAAGGAGCAGTGACCCCAAAAGAGATTGACCCAAACTTACCTGTGAGTGTCCAAGAGTCTGGCAGAGGCATGGGTTGGTGGTGGCATGCTGCAGGGTTGGGGGCACTGAGTGCAGCAGTGCATGGGACCTTTTGAAGGAGGTCTCCATTATCTTCATTACCTCTACCATAGTTTGGCCTCAGGTCAAACAACAGGGAGTGAACACAGCCCTGCCATCAACAGAAAATTGGATTAAAGATTTACTGAGCATGGCCCCACCCATCAGAACAAAATCCAGTTTCCTCCTCAGTCAGTCTCTCCCATCAGGAAGCTTCCATAAGCCTCTTATCCTTATCTATCAGAGGGATAGTTCAGTTCAGTTCAGTTTAGTCGCTCAGTTGTCGCTCAGTTGCGACCCCATGAATTGCAGCACGCCTGGCCTCCCTGTCCATCACCAACTCCCGGAGTTCACCCAGACTCACGTCCATCGAGTCAGTGATGCCATCCAGCCATGTCATCCTCTGTCGTCCCCTTCTCCTCCTGCCCCCAATCCCTCCCAGCATCAGAGTCTTTTCCAATGAGTCAACTCTTTGCATGAGAGGGCCAAAGTACTGGAGTTTCAGCTTTAGCATCATTCCTTCCAAAGAAATCCCAGGGCTGATCTCCTTCAGAATGGACTGGGTGGATCTCCTTGCAGTCTAAGGGACTCTCAAGAGTCTTCTCCAACACCACAGTTCAAAAGCAGCAATTCTTGGGCGCTCAGCTTTCTTCACAGTCCAACTCTCACATCCATACATGACCACTGGAAAAACCATAGCCTTGACTAGATGGACCTTTGTTGCCAAAGTAATGTCTCTGCTTTTCAATATGCTATCCAGGTTGGTCATAACTTTTCTTCCAAGAAGTAAGCGTCTTTTAATTTCATGGCTGCAGTCACCATCTGCAGTGATTTTGGAGCCCAGAAAAATAAAGTCTGACACTGTTTCCACTGTTTCCCCATCTATTTGCCATGAAGTGATGGGACCAGATGCCATGATCTTAGTTTTCTAAATGTTGAGCTTTAAGCCAATTTTTTCACTCTCCTCTTTCACTTCCATCAGGAGGCTTTTTAGCTCCTCTTCACTTTCTGCCATAAGGGTGGTGTCATCTGCATATCAGAAGGATGACAGAATGAAAAAACCACAATCACAGAAAACTAACCAATCTGATCACAAGGACCACAGCCTTGTCTAACTGCATGAAACTATGAGCCATGCCATGTAGGGCCACCCAAGATGGACAAGTCATGTTGGAGAGTTCTGACAAAATGTGGTCCACTGGAGAAGGGAAAGGCAAGCTACTTCAGTATTCTTGCCTTGAGAACCTCATGAACCGTATGAAAAGGCAAAAAAAAAATAGGACACTGAAAGATGAACTCCTCAGGTCAGTAGGTGCCCAATATGCTACTGGAGATCAGTGGAGAAATACTCCAGGAAGAATGAAGAGACAGAGCCAATGCAAAAACAACACCTGGTTGTGGATGTGACTGGTGATGGAAGTAACGTCCGATGTTGTAAAGAGCAATATTGCATAGGAATCTGGAATGTTAAGTCCATGAATCAAGGCAAATTGGAAGTGGTCAAACAGGAGATGGCAAGAGTGAATGTAGACATTTTAGGAATCAGTGAACTAAAATGGACTGGAATGGGTGAATTTAACTCAGATGACCATTATGTCTACTATTGTGGGCAAGAATCCCTTAGAAGAAATCGAGTAGCCATCAGAGTCAACGAAAGAGTCCAAAATGCAGTACTTGGATGCAATCTGAAAAATGACAGAATGATATCTGTCCATTTCCAAGGAAAACCATTCAATATCACAATAATTCAAGTCTATGCCCCTACCAGTAATGCTGAAGAAGCTGAAGTTGAACGGTTCTATGAAGACCTACAAGACCTTCTAGAACTAACACCCCCAAAAAATGTCCTTTTCATTATAGGGGACTGGAATGTGAAAGTAGGAAGTCAAGAGATACCTGGAGTAACAGGCAAATTTGGCCGTGGAGTACAAAACAAAGCAGGTCAGAGGCTAACAGAATTTTGCCAAGATAATGCACTGGTAGCAAACACCCTTTTCAACAACTGCTAGGTAACAAGGCAGAAAGCTGCCTGGTTTTTCTATAGTTGCAAGGGAAGAGGATTGTTGAGATTACCCATCCAATAACATCTTCAAGGTTAAGCACTCAGATTCCATTACTAAACAGGAGAAGGAAGAAGAAGAAAGCCAGACAAGTAACTCAATAAGAAATGGATTAACTAATAGAAGATGGGCATGCGGTCATTTGCACATATAGTATTTACAGACATTATAAAGTAAACTTGGAGAATACTATTAGGTATTTGTTCAAGTAGTAAATAACCACACACATTTGAAAGAGAAAGGGTAAACATTTCTGAAGCTCGGAAAAAGAGAAAAAGTAAACGTGTTATTCGTTAGAGAAGGCATTTTCTCGGAGAAATAAAATCTGCTACCTAGCAGACAAGCCAGGGCCCGAAAGGTCATTTCAAATAGCCAGAAGTCAAGGAAACATTTGAAAGTTTTTTTATTTTTTAAATTCCTGGAATAAAATTGTTCCTGGTCTTTACATTCAGCATTTTATTAAAGACACTATTAAAGGCACAGATCTTTGGGGTGCACTTGATTTCTCAATTCAAGAAAGGAGAGAAAAGGAAGGTGGTGATGGCGGGGGCGGGGAGGGGATAGGGGTAGAAGGGCAGGAAAGGAGTCGAGAGCATTTTCACTTGCTAATGGACTCGCCAGAGGAAACGGCGGGTAAAAGCTGAGCTTCCTCAATTTCCTTAAGTGTTTCTAAGTGAAACGAAGAACATTTGAAAAAACCAGTTGTACCAGAAAAATGTGGCAGCGAGTGAGGGAAGAGAAAGGAAGATGATAGGATGAGTACAAGATAAGGAAAAGGGGAGACCACTGCTGAGAACGATGAGGAAGCCCACCCTGAAGCCCACCCTATAAGCAGGCTCTCAGCCACGAGGTTTCACAAAAACCCCTAAAAGACTAAAATCACGGCTCTCGAGATGGGCCATTCATTCCGGAAGCCACAACTCGCTAGTACGATCAATGCCTAAGAGAGAGCAAAAAAAGAGAAAAGGACAGCAAGGTCTAACCCAAACAAAGGAATGGTTTTCCAGTTGTGGGCAAGGGCAACACAGTGTATTGTAGAAGCTGAACGGAGGGATTTTATTAGGCCCTTTTTTTGAGTCTGTATTTTAAGCACCTCTCCATTTTGCTGAAAATGTGGGCGGGGCTTCGGGTCTGGAAACTCCCAGAGGCGTCACGGCTGGTCTGAGCGGTTCCCAATCAGGTCCGAAACATCACTATATAAAACACGGCCTTGGCGAGCTACGGCGTCGTAACGACTGTGAGTGCAGATATGTCTGGTCGTGGTAAGGGCGGTAAGGGCCTCGGGAAAGGGGGTGCTAAGCGCCACCGCAAGGTTCTTCGTGACAACATCCAGGGCATCACCAAGCCCGCCATTCGTCGTCTGGCTCGTCGTGGTGGCGTGAAGCGGATCTCCGGTCTCATCTATGAGGAGACCCGTGGGGTGCTGAAGGTGTTCCTGGAAAATGTGATTCGGGACGCGGTCACATACACCGAGCACGCCAAGCGCAAAACTGTTACCGCCATGGATGTGGTGTACGCGCTCAAGCGCCAGGGACGTACCCTTTACGGCTTCGGCGGTTAAAGGTGCATTTAATCACCCTACCTTAAAGGCCCTTCTTAGGGCCACCCACTGACTCTGGTAAAGAGCTGTAGGCGCTAAAGTCGTTAGGTTGTGTGGGGAAGATTGATGTCTGAAAAATAATTTGAGTATGGTCAAAGGTCCAGTTCTCCGTCAGTATTCCGGTCAACAACAGTGGCAGATTTTCGTTTGATGTCGTTTCTTATAAGCTAGGCAAAATAACCTTGTGTTGACTGCTCGCACTTAAAGGGTAAATAGCTCACGAAGCAGTATGGCTAGCAATAACACAAGAAGTTTAAGGAAAAAGGTAACTAAGCTCTGTTTTACTAAGCTATAAGAGTTCTGGAACAGAACGTAGTGGCTGGGTTGACTTTAACTTAATGGCCTCCACTTAAACACTCCTTTCAACTTATTCAAGCTTGTCAAATCATGACATCTTATATCTAAAATGCAAGACACTTGTCTAGGCCAGCTGTCCGCAACCTTTTCGGCGGCAGCGACCGATTTTGAAGACAGTTTTCCCACGCGCCTGGGTGGGAGGATGGTTTCGGGATGATTTAAGCATATTAGAAGCTCCAAGTTTGGCCGCGTCATGCGAAGAGCCCACTCATCGGAAAAGATCCTGATGCTGAGAAAGATTGAGGGCAGCAGGTGAAGGGGGGCGACAGAAGATGAGATGGTTGGATGGTATCACTGATTCGGACATGAATTTGAGCAAACTCCAAGGGATAGTGAAGAACAGTGAAGCCTGTCATGCCGTAGTCAGTGGGGTCGCAAAGAGCAGGGACACGGCTGCGCAACTGAAGAGCGACTATTTATTGTGCACTTTATTTCTCTGGAGTAGGAAACGGCAAACCACTTGAGTATTCTTGCCTGGAAAATCCCATGGACAGAGGAGGCTAGTAGCCTACAGTCCATGGCATCACAGATTCGGACACTCCTGAGAGACTAGCACACTTTATTCTTACTTTTATTTCATCAGTTCCACCTCAGATCACTAGACATTTAGATCCCGGAGGTTGGGGACCCCAGCTCTAGACGACAAATTTAAGAATTTGGATACATCCTGCAGGGTTTTTTTGAAAGCCAACAAGATATTTCCTCACCACGTAATCCTAGTGTCCGAAGTAGAGGCGGGACAATGCTTCCTAAACCCAGAAAGAATGGGCGTGGAAGGGCGGGGTAAGCGAGAGAGCAGCAGTCTATTGTCCAATCAAGACGCGAGGTTCGCTATATATTTTGGGACGGCCGAGCGCTCACATCAGTGTTAGGCGGTTGGCACTACTTACCAATGGCTCGCACTAAGCAGACGGCTCGGAAGTCCACCGGCGGCAAGGCGCCGCGCAAACAGCTCGCCACTAAGGCGGCCCGCAAGAGCGCGCCGGCCACCGGCGGCGTGAAGAAGCCGCATCGCTACCGGCCCGGCACGGTAGCTCTGCGCGAGATTCGCCGTTACCAGAAGTCCACGGAGCTGCTGATCCGCAAGCTGCCGTTCCAGCGGCTGGTGCGCGAGATCGCGCAGGACTTCAAGACTGACCTGCGCTTCCAGAGCTCGGCCGTGATGGCGCTGCAGGAGGCGTGCGAGGCCTATCTGGTGGGGCTCTTCGAAGACACCAACCTGTGTGCCATCCACGCCAAGCGCGTCACTATCATGCCCAAGGACATCCAGCTTGCTCGCCGCATCCGCGGGGAGAGAGCATAAATTTTGTGGCTCCTCTAGCTAACACATACCTACCCCCAAAGGCTCTTTTAAGAGCCCCTCAATTGTCACCAAAAAGGAGCTGTTCCTTGTCGAGTATACATATTACCAGCAAATGATAAACGGCATGAATTTTAAATGAAACGTTTCGTGGACCCAAATATTATTGTACCACGTCAATACTATGTAGAAGTGGCTGTATCCTGGGCTCCTAGTCACTCAAACTTTCTAGGAGAAGCATTTTTTTAAAGTGATAATGTTTAATCCTTGGCTAAAGGAAGTGACTGAAGAAGTGGCCCATTCCTTGTTAACCAGTGCTTTCTGCGGACAGTTCTGTAATGACAAATGAAGCGCTTTCCCCCCACCTTTTGCCAAGTAGTACCATACAACTTCAGATAATGTGTCTCCTGTCTCCCTGTTGCAGGAAGAAATAGTGGTTGAGGTTCGAGATTCACAGCAGTCAGTTGCCCAGTTACTCAGCTTCTCTCTGGGACTCACCTACAACAGTTGTAAAATGTGGCAAGTGAATTAGTTTGTAGGCCATACTAAGACTATAAATGCTCAATGAATGTTAGCTGTATTATGCCCCCCTCCTTTTGTAAAGCAGACACCCCCCCACTGCCAGCGTTCCCAAGTTTTCTGAAAGTTTCGTGATTGAAACTGGGAAATGCTTGATTGAGTCATTTTCTTAAGATCTTTTCTTTAGATCTGGGTTTACATAATTCTGAAAAGGGCAGACCTGTAAGAATAACATGAACTATCTGAGGAGGAATTCAAGGCCGTGAAAGCCATAAAGTAAATATTTTAGGGTTAGCAGGTAACATATGGTCTCTGTTACATCTTTAAAATATTCTTAAAATATAGAGAAACTCTTAGCTTGGCCATACAAAAATAAGCCACTGTCTAGATTTGGCCATAGTAGGCTGTAGTTTCAACTCCAGGAACCCCTGAAGACATGAAGCATGTCAGCCTACAGGTTTTCACAAGAACTGACTGTTGAATGCATGAGAGACCCTAATCATCGTTGCATCCAGGGACAAAATCCTCTCCAAGCTTCCCCCTCCCAATAAATAATAAACATCACCCTCCATTTCACTTCACAGTCACTGCCTCAGGTCCCTTGGATGTTAATGTTTTCCTGAATTCTCTTAAACTTCTATAACCTCCACTCACTCCCTTACTATCCAATCCACACTTGTAGTCAGAGGCCAATTATTTCACTGAAAGATACAGGTCTATCTTCATTAAATATGCAAAATATCCACACTGAGGTCCTACAAAAGAAGGTGTTCCTGACCATTCAATTTGTTAAATGTTGGTGGAGATGGAGTTTGAGGGAGAGCAGTGGAAAGTGCTGAAGTTCCAAAGGAGGAAAACAGCTTCTGAAAGACGGAGAGAGACCCATGTCATCTAAACAGCCTTTCCGGTGTTGCTGGAAGCCCTTGAATAATTTTTAGCACATTTCAGAGTTTTTTCCTAAAATACATCTCTGGGTTAAGACATTTTCTTTCTTCTTATTTTAATGGATTTGCTTACAAATTAAAGGGAGAAAGCTTCGCAATCAAAAACATACTAAATTTGTTTGAATTTGAAGACATGTCATTGGATTCTGAAGCCAAAGCAATTTCTATTCCTCAGGGAAGAAGTCATTTTGACCACAGAACTAGACCGAGCCGCGAAATCCCATTCTCTAAAGATATTGGCACCTGGAAACTCCTTGGAAGGCAAAACCGGTTTTTAAAGTAAAATCTATGTGCTTAATTTGTGGCTGTAGGCAACTGGCCGTCCTGCACCTGTGTTACTTGCTGCCGTTCGAAGCAAAGTTTAAGCAAAATCAAGGAACCTAGTGTCTTTCCTCTTGCAAAAATCGAAGGCCGAACTTGGCAACAAAGCCTTTTAAAAAACATTCACTAGATACTTACTAAAACTTTATTGCAATATGCAACTACGTAGCTCGATGCCTTAAGTCCGGTGAATCTATAGGAAAAGCTGAAGGGATTTTTAAAAATATTTTTCATTAACTGCGCGTGAGTCATAAAAACACAAACAAGTATGTGAAATTGGAGGCTGTTTTCCTCCTTTGAACCTTCAAAGAGTCAAATTATGTACCACTGTTTTTAACATTTAATCAAATTTTGGGGACTAACAAACACAGTTTGGGAGTCCAACCACGACAAACGGCTGGTGAGGGCGGTGGATCGGACGCTCCACCAATCACAGGGCAGCACCGACTTATATAAGCCAGGGCCGGAGCAAGACGGCATTGCAAAACTTGCTCTTTGGAATTTGAGTCTCTCTCCTTCTAGCAGGTTCTCCTTTCGCCATGTCGGAGACCGCTCCTGCAGAAACGGCCGCCCCGGCGCCGGTGGAGAAGTCTCCTGCCAAGAAGAAAGCAACCAAGAAGACCGCGAGCGGTGGAGCGGCGAAGCGCAAGGCTACCGGGCCCCCAGTTTCCGAGCTGATTACTAAGGCTGTCGCCGCCTCCAAAGAGCGCAATGGCCTTTCTTTGGCTGCGCTCAAGAAGGCGCTAGCAGCCGGTGGCTACGATGTGGAGAAGAACAATAGCCGCATCAAGCTGGGTCTCAAGAGCCTGGTGAGCAAGGGCACCCTGGTGCAGACCAAGGGCACCGGGGCTTCCGGCTCTTTCAAGCTCAACAAGAAGGCGGCTGCCGGGGAAGCCAAGCCCAAAGCCAAGAAAGCAGGGGCTGCTAAAGCGAAGAAACCCGCAGGGGCCACCCCTAAGAAACCCAAGAAGGCTGCAGGAGCAAAGAAAGCCGTTAAGAAGACGCCTAAGAAGGCGAAAAAGCCCGCGGCCTCTGGTGTCAAAAAAGTGGCCAAGAGCCCCAAGAAGGCCAAAACTGCGGCAAAGCCAAAGAAGGCTGCTAAGAGCCCCGCGAAGCCCAAGGCAGTGAAGCCAAAAGCGGCGAAACCCAAAACCTCCAAGCCTAAGGCAGCAAAACCCAAAGCTGCAAAGGCGAAGAAGGCGGCTCCTAAGAAGAAGTAGAAAGTTGACGCTTGAGAAGCAAACCCCAAAGGCTCTTTTCAGAGCCACCCAGAGATCTCTGGAAACAGCTGTGCACTATCTCCGCTCTCCAAGAGAATATTCCATCCGTAGATCTATTCCCGCTCTCCTTGCGTAAATAATTCCCATTTTCTTGCTACCAAGAGATAGACCCTGGTATGTGAGGTAATAAGTGAGTGAGAAAACTAGCACTGACAGCACGAAAACTAGCGTCTTGCCTGGACGGAGGACGGAAGACCCTGATGGACTGACTGCAGTACATGGCAGGCAACCGAGAGAATCCCAGGGACAGGACAGCCTGGTAAGGATGCCGTTTATGGGGACGCAAGAGTCAGACACTACTGAAGCAACGTAGCACACTAAGGTTAATACTACTGTCCCAGCTCCTCAGCAGAAAACGTAGGTGGCTCTGAAAAGAGCCTTTGGTTTGGAAGGCGTGGCTCTTGACGCCTTACTTGCCCTTGGCCTTGTGGTGGCTCTCGGTCTTCTTGGGCAGCAGCACCGCCTGGATGTTGGGCAGGACACCACCCTGAGCGATGGTGACTTTGCCCAGCAGCTTGTTGAGCTCCTCGTCGTTGCGGATGGCCAGCTGCAGGTGACGCGGGATGATGCGCGTCTTCTTGTTGTCCCGGGCCGCGTTGCCCGCCAGCTCTAAGATCTCGGCTGTCAGGTATTCCAGCACCGCCGCCAGGTACACCGGGGCCCCGGCCCCGACCCGCTCAGCGTAGTTACCCTTGCGGAGCAGGCGGTGCACTCGGCCTACGGGGAACTGGAGCCCGGCCCGCGAAGAGCGGGTCTTGGCCTTGGCGCGAGCTTTGCCGCCCTGCTTACCACGTCCAGACATACTACAACTCTTCAAGACTACAGCCGAAGGCACTAAAGTGAAAGAAAACTGCACATTTTATAGCTGCAGTTGGGCGCGAAAAAGAAGCTATTCCATTGGGTAAAGTTGCAGTTAATGTTGCAGAGTAAAGTGTAGGTCCTTAAAATGAGCGTTTTCATTGGACAAAATTGAATGTGATGTCACAACGAGTATTCGCCAATCAGACATAGAGCGTTACAAAATCTAATTTGCATATTGCATTATAAAATGGACGTGCTGGGAGATGCTTTTGTCTTTTTCCTGCGATCTTGTAATTATTGTCAGTCATGCCGGAGCCAGCCAAGTCTGCTCCGGCCCCGAAGAAGGGCTCCAAGAAGGCAGTGACCAAGGCGCAGAAGAAGGACGGCAAGAAGCGCAAGCGCAGCCGCAAGGAGAGCTACTCCGTGTACGTGTACAAGGTGCTGAAGCAGGTCCACCCGGACACCGGCATCTCGTCCAAGGCCATGGGCATCATGAACTCCTTCGTCAACGACATCTTCGAGCGCATCGCGGGCGAGGCGTCGCGCCTGGCTCACTACAACAAGCGCTCGACCATCACATCCAGGGAGATCCAGACGGCCGTGCGCCTGCTGCTTCCCGGAGAACTGGCCAAGCACGCCGTGTCTGAGGGCACCAAGGCCGTCACCAAGTATACCAGCTCCAAGTGAGCCACTGGCTGCTTGATCAGACTCCAGCACTTCCAAAGGCTCTTTTCAGAGCCATCCACGGTTTCCAAAGAGAACTGGCACTTAATTGATGTAACTTTAGAAGTAGGTAAAAGCAGTATTGGGCTTCCCCGGTGGCTTAGAGGCGAAGAATCTACCTGTAATGCGGGAGCCGCAGGGAGATGCCTTGATTGGAAGGATCCGCTGGAGAAGGGCATGGCACCCCACTCCAGTATTGTTTCCTGGAGAATCCTATGGATAGAGGAGTCTGGCGGCCTACAGTCCATGGGGGTCGCAAAGAGTTGGACACGACTTAATGACTGAGCACGCATAGAAGCAGGTTGTCCTACCTTTAGATTTTTCATGTAGTTAGGTGCTGCTGCATGTTCTTAAGTTTAAAGGTTTCACCCCTTTTGGTAATGGCACTACTGTTCACTTTTTTACATGGTCAGATTCTATAAGGGAAAAATCTAGAACATGTCAGTTTCTTTTCTGAGTCAGCTCCACAGTTCATTTCACTCATTTCTTTACCTTTTCTCCCCTTTGTAATAAGGGAGAAATTCTAAATGAAAAGGCAGTCTTTGAGACCTGAAGGAGAGTAGCAGGATGGCATTTTTTCTCCCAGTTCAGTTCAGTCGCTCAGTCTTGTCCGACTCTTTGCGATCCCATGAACCAGAGCACGCCAGGCCTCCCTGTCCATCACCAACTGCCGGAGTCTACCCAAATCCATGTCCATTGAGTTGGTGATGCCATCCAACCATCTCATCCTCTGTCCTCCCCTTCTCCTCCTGCCCTCAATCTTTCCCACCATTAGGGTCTTTTCAAATGAGTCAGCTCTTTGCATCAGGTGGCCAAAGTATTGGAATTTCAGCTTCAACATCTGTCCTTCCAATGACCATCCAGGACTGATCTCCTTGCAGTCCAAGGAACTCTCAAGAGTCTTCTCTAACACCACACTTCAAAAGCATCAATTCTTTGGCACTCAGCTTTCTTTATAGGCCAGGTCTCACATCCATACATGACTACTGGAAAAACCATAGCCTTGACTAGACCGGACCCTTGTGGACAAAGTAATGACTGCTTTTTAATATGCTGTCTAAGTTGGTCATAACTTTCCTTCCAAGGAGTAAGTGTTTTTTAATTTCATGACTGCAATCACCATCTGCAGTGATTTTGGAGCCCCCCAAAATAAAGTCAGCTACTGTTTCCACTGTTTCTCCCAGAGGGCGGTTCAATCTCCCAGTGGTTGCCTGTTAGTCGCTAAGTTGTTTCCCACTCTTTTGTGACCAAACAGACTATAGGCCGCCAGGATTCTCTGTCCATAGGATTTTCCAGGCAAGAACACAAGTGGGTTGCCATTTCCTTCTTAGGGAAATCTTCCTGACCCAGGGATCGGACCAGCATTTCCTGCAATGCAGGCCAATTCCACTTAGCCACCAGGGAAGCCCACATATGTTATTCAACTTCAGTTATATGCTATTTACTGCCTACTAGTTGGCTTCCTAGGTAGTGCAGTGGTAAGAATTCAGATTCAAGGTTGGATCCCCGGGTCAGGAATATCTCCTGGAGGAGGAAATGGCAACTCACTCCATTATTCTTGCCTGGAAAATTGCATGGACAGAGGAGCCTGGTGGCCTACAATTTATAGCGTTGCAAAGAGTCAGCTGTGATTGAACAAGAGCATGCACTTTGAGCCTGAAAATTGTTCTTTGTTATGACATTGAAAAATCAGGGAAGGGAGCAAGGATTAATATGTGTTAGGCCTTGAAGACCTACCAGCACCAAATTAACACGTCCCCAGTTACTTAATCAGAAAGATTTAAAGAGAGTAGAAAACAGAATGATATTTTCATTCTCTGTTTCAACATTTTAAATACCAAAGTCTACATACTACTTACAATAAATTTCCATGCTCCCAATGGTACTTAGTACAGCTGTGAAAAAAAATACTAGTTAACTAATGTACTATTCAATTAAGACACTATATGTCTAACAACAGAATGGGAAAGACTAGGGATCTCTTCAAGAAAATCAGAGATACCAAAGGAACATTTCATGCAAAGATGAGCTCGATAAAGGACAGAAATGGTATGGACCTAACAGAAGCAGAAGATATTAAGAGATGGCAAGAATACATAGAAGAACTGTACAAAAAAGATCTTCACGACCAAGATAATCACGATGGTATGATCACTGACCTAGAGCCAGACATCCTGGAATGTGAAGTCAAGTGGGCCTTAGAAAGCATCACTATGAACAAAGATAGTGGAGGTGATGGAATTCCAGTTGAGCTATTCCAAATCCTGAAAGATGATGCTGTGAAAGTGCTGCACTCAATATGCCAGCAAATTTGGAAGACTCAGCAGTGGCTACAGGACTGGAAAAAGTCAGTTTTCATTCCAATCCAAAGAAAGGCAATGCCAGAGAATGCTCAAACTACTGCACAACTGCACTCATCTCACACGCTAGTAAAGTAATGCTCAAAATTCTCCAAGCCAGGCTTCAGCAATATGTGAACCGTGAACTTCCTGATGTTCAAGCTGGTTTTAGAAAAGGCAGAGGAACCAGAGATCAAATTGCCAACATCCGCTGGATCATGGAAAAAGCAAGAGAGTTCCAGAAAAACATCTGTTTTTGCTTTACTGACTAAGCCAAAGCCTTTGACTGTGTGGATCACAATAAACTGGAAAATTCTGAAAGAGATGGGAATACCAGACCACCTGATCTGCCTCTTGAGAAATTTGTATGCAGGTCAGGAAGCAACAGTTAGAACTGGACATGGAACAACAGACTGGTTCCAAATAGGAAAAGGAGTTTGTCAAGGCTGTATATTGTCACCCTGTTTATTTAAGTTCTATGCAGAGTACATCATGAGAAATGCTGGACTGGAAGAAACACAAGCTGGAATCAAGATTGCTTGGAGAAATATCAATAACCTCAGATATGCAGATGACACCACCCTTATGGCAGAAAGTGAAGAGGCACTCAAAAGCCTCTTGATGAAAGTGAAAGACGAGAGTGACAAAGTTGGCTTAAAGCTCAACATTCAGAAAACTAAGATCATGGCATCCGGTCCCATTACTTCATGGGAAATAGATGGGGAAACAGTGGAAAGTGTCAGACTTTATTTTTCTGGGCTCCAAAATCACTGCAGATGGTGACTGCAGCCATGAAATTAAAAGACGCTTACTCCTTGGAAGGAAAGTTATGTCCAACCCAGATAGCATATTCAAAAGCAGAGACGTTACTTTGCCAACAAAGGTTCGTCTAGTCAAGGCTATGGTTTTTCCTGTGGTCATGTATGGATGTGAGAGTTGGACTGTGAAGAAGGCTGAGCGCCGAAGAATTGATGCTTTTGAATTGTGGTGTTGGAGAAGACTCTTGGGAGTCCCTTGGACTGCAAGGAGATCCAACCAGTCCATTCTGAAGGAGATCAGCCCTTGGATTTCTTTGGAAGGAATGATGCTAAAGCTGAAACTCCAGTACTTTGGCCCTCTGATGTGAAGAGTTGACTCATTGGAAAAGACTCTGATACTGGGAGGGATTGGGGGCAGGAGGAGAAGGGGACGACAGAGGATGACATGGCTGGATGGCGTCACTGACTTGATGGACGTGAGTCTGAGTGAACTCCGGGAGTTGGTGATGGACAGGGAGGCCTGGCGTGCTGCGATTCATGGGGTTGCAAAGAGTTGGACACGACTGAACGACTGATCTGATGTCTAACTCAGAAAATATAAAACTGTATGACCTAGAGAAGATCACTCTGTGGTGAAACATTTATTATACTTTTAATTCTTAAATTAAATAATTACTTATTTTGTTGAAAGGAAAAAAAATCTATGTAATGTCTCTTTCATAGTAACATTTGTGGACCTCATCCAGCTTCCAAGAACACACTTGGAAGCAGTGTATATCATCTTATAAAGTCCTAGGAAAACTGGGGCTGCATTATTATCTCCATTTTACAGGAGAATCATGGTGTTAGGCTATACTCTGTAGCCCTGCAAGTCCTATAATCCCCCAACCTTGAGACCAAAGAAAATATCTGGAGACAGCAACAGAGACATCAACAGTTTATTGGCTAGGGTATCTTACAGGTCTGAAACAGGACAAGGCAGCAGCCTTCATGGGGGTAGAGTGGCGAGGTGTAACAATTACAGTGGGAATGGATGTCATGTGAGCTCATCAACTACCAGGGAAACCAACAGATGATCTCCTTCAACAGTTCCTTTGGTTAACAACCATCAAGTGTTCTCTTTATTAACCCAGCATGCTAAAGCTATTCTGTTCTAAGAATACAACAATCACTTGTTGGAACAGGGGGCAAGCACTTAAGAAGTTTAATTTCTATGATTAAGACAAAAGGTCAGTCCTATGAGTGGGATGATGGAAAGCAGGGGCTGTTCAAGCAAGGAATGTACAGAGAGCAAGAGAACAGCCATCTTGTGTGGCCTGATCATACACATGGGTTCACTAAAGTAAAATCCAACATATCCAGCTAGCAAGTATTGGCATAACTTCAGTCTCAAATGGTTTTCTGGGGCCTATGCTACTTCTACCTGTTTAGGTTGCTTTCAGGTATACTCTTATTAGTTCAGAATATCAAAATGACCTGCTTTGGTAAACTATTCAGTTTTTCCATCTTTAGCATTTTATTGTCATATATTTCATTTACTTTATCTCCTTATACATCTGGATGTTTTTTATTTAACTTGCTCTAATATTTTGTCATTTACAGGATGACTGAATGTCAGCGTTTATGTTATGGCTCTTTACTCAAAGATCTGCCTTCAAGGAGTAAATTATATGGCATTTACATCTTGCTTTTGGCATACAGGGGGGAAAAGTCACGTTAATTATTGGCTGCCATGTGTTAAGTGTATATTATCTTTAGATACTGTGCATTATTTAATTTTTCTTCTTTTTTTTTATTTTTTCAATCTAAGGAGATACGTGCTAATAGTATCTTTGGTCTACAGGTAGAGAGACAGAGGACTGGGATTGTAGCATTATATTTATGTTACTGGCTGCTATGTTACTGTTACTGGTAGATTTCCTGGTGGCTGAGACGTTGAAGCGTCTGCCTACATTGAGGAAGACACGGGTTCAGTCCCTGGGTAGGGAAGATCTCCTGGAGAAGGAAATTGCAACCCACTCCCATATGCTTGCCTGGAAAATCCCTTGGACGGAGGAGCCTGGTAGGCTACAGTCCAAGGGGTCCAAAGAATTGGACACGACTGAGCAACTTCACTTTTACCTTCACCACTGCCATTAACAAGGTATTCCTGTCTGGGTGTCTGGGTGGTTGAAAAAACGGAAAATTGTTTTCTCATTCTTCTGTAATCTAGAAGTCTGAGATCAAAGTGCCAGAAGGGTTACTTCCTTCTGAGGGCCATGAGGGAAGGATGGGTTCTAGGCCCTCTCCTTAGCATAGATGGCCATGTTTCCCCCTCTGTCTTCACATATGTTCCCTCTATGCCTGTCTGTGTCCAAATTTCCTTTTTTAAGAGAACACTGGTCATACTGGATCAGGACCCAATCACTCTCCAATGACCTCATTTTAATTTAATTACCTATTTAAAGACTCTATCCCTAAATATGCTTACATTTTGATAGGCGGGAGGATTTTTCCCCATTAAAGCTGCCTTCCTTTAAGTAGAACAGGCCATGGAAATCAGGACCTCATGATTCCCTTCCCTGGACTAGGCCTAGTTTTGGTCCTTTGGAATGAGGAGGACAAAAGAAACTAAGAAAAAGAATAGGTTAATGTTTAGCATCCATTGCAAATAAACAGCATTCAGGTTTCATCCAGAGTGAAAGTTTAAGCCTTTCACTTGGGGAAATCTGAATTGCTGACCCTCTAGGAAAATGAATATAAAGGGTCTTCCCAGCTGGGCTGCTGCTTCAGGGAGGGCCCTCTGGTCAATTTCATTACCGCTTTCAAGGCAGAAATGATGGTCAGATAAGAGATATAATTCCATGTCTCACACAGCAGTTTCAGTGGGCAGGTTTCTCTCTGCTCCTTGGTAGCATGATTTAACAGCAAATTGGCACACATTTCCAACAGATGAAATACAGTCTGTGTACAAGCACTATGTGAATTTAAGTTGTAATTTTCGAACACTGTCTTTTGGAAAAGTTAGAAACAGGTTTCAGTTTTGATTTTTTAATTTCAGTATTATAATCAACAGGCAGACTTTGCTATACATGCTTGTTTCCCACAGGAAAGGCAAAAGTTATTAATTGAATGATGATAGGAGTAGGGCTACAGGACCCTCTAAAGAGAGCTGGACCAGTGTTCACCAAGAAAAAAATAATAAACTGCCCTTTTTTTTCTTTTCTGTTCTTGGGGACAAGAAGGACAAACTTTTTTTTTCCCCCAAGTAAAGAATGGCAACTTTTTCACTATTAAAACAAATACAAATGGCCCATCTCCATTTATTTATTTGTTTTGAAAGAAGACCACAAAATAACATCATTTTTATAGTGATGGCCACTACCATGAGGCTTAAAAACTGACTCTGTCATTGATCCTCTAGCTATTTAGACAAAATACTCCCCGTCTCTTTGCATCTAGAAAATAGATATGGAATGAGAGTGGCCTTAAAGGACTATTGCAAGCTTTCACCTTCCTACATAGGATGGACTGAAGTCTGGAACATTAGAGCAGCAGCACATGATACAGATAAATGGCATATATTCTTCAATTATATTTCTTAACTCCATCAAATTACAACTGAAAAACTATTCAAAGTCATGGTTTGTAGCTTTTAGAAGTCTATGTCCCACAGTATGGTCACTGCCAAAATTTAACACTAGGTTTGAAGGAAGCAACAGCTACAGTCTCATGTAGCCTAAAGAGATAAGCATTCCACCTTAAGAAGTCAGGATAGTGTTCAGGGATTTTCCTCCACCAAGATGTTGGATCCAATGAAAATGTATCAGAGGACTGTCAGGATGACAGACGTGAAGAATCCATAGTGGACGTTGTTCTGAGTACTCTGATGAGTTTAATTGCACTGATGGCTTCAGCAGGATCGCGAAGTGATGGATGTAGTTCTGGAAAACAAGGCATAAGTCAAAGTTTCAGGGAAAAATATGTGATTACAGAGGTGATAGCTTTGATAAAAATGTCCTTGATAGTGAGGTGAAGGTGTTTGAATGTTAAGTGTTAAGCTCTTTGGTGTGAACTCTGCAAAAATATAGAGCCAGATGAAATGCTAACGTTCAAAAGATTTGACTCAAATACAGCACGAACTTCTTTGAGATATATCCAATTTCCATGACTGAAGTGACTGAGCACACATGCACAGTGTTGGGGATGGCTATGGTAGAAGCTGATACACAGGATAATTTAAGACTGCCTTGGGAATTAGAGTTTGGATGGATTTCTAAGAATGGAAATCATTAAAATGCAATTTGCTCTCCTGAAATGAAATTTTAGTGAACAAAGCATCAGTGAGATTCTCAGGAAGATCTTTTTTGAGACTTCATCCTATAGCATCACAGGAGGTTAAGTTTCCCCTCATATAAGTACAATAAAATCTTAAGAATGCAAGGCCAGGCACCTTCAGGTGAAGAAGATAACTCATCTCCATGACATAGGGCACAAAGAGTTGGGAAAATATGAATAGTGTGACACACCATGTAAACTTCTTATTCAGCTCATTATATAGTATTTGCTCCAATTGCTTATTATCATGGATTCATGGCTTTTTATATACCAAACTATTCCAGTGGATGACTATAAAACTGTTCTTAAATCTCAAGTTGGCACTACTTTCAGGTTTTCTTGCCTCTCTTGTCTTAACTCTATTGTTACTCCAGACATGGGAGACCATCCTTGTGTTGAGTCAACATACATGTTGTACACCCATCAGGATTTCCTTTGTCTCAAACTTGTAATTAGTTCCTCTTCAAGGACTTTAGATTCCTGAGTAGAGGTGGAAATCTCCAGACCAAGATTTATGTTAGACTGCTTTGTGTGATGCCTGGCTGCCTTAGAGAACTTAGAACACTGCCATAACAAACTTAAAAAAATGTATTTTCAAAAGCTAAGGGCCTGTTACTCTTTTCACTGAAAGTTCTTCATCTTTTCCCAAAATAAAATTTTTTCAAATCAGACTCTTTTCTTCTTGAGCTGATAACTTCACTCTTCTCTGCCATGTAACATGTCACCTCACATTCTCAAAACACTGTTCCACAAGAACTAACTAGTAAAAGACACTGATATATTTGACCTATATTTGCAACTCCAGATTCACATCACATATACATATTCCTAGTATTAAGGTATAACTTTATAGTGAACATTGTCATTTTATGCATGAACAGGCCATGCCTATACTCTCAATTTTATATTCTGCATTATTTTCACAATTAAAGCAGACAGGATATAAAGTCATTTTTAAAGAATTAAAACATTGAAAAAATATCTTTAATTAATGGATATTTTTCTTCATTCTAAGCACATGAGGAAACCCTCTGGGAAATATTTTGTCTGTGTTTTAATAAAACCTACATTAAAATTATTATTAAATTATTAAATTAAAATTATTCTTTTTAATATGCCTAATATAAAAAGTCAGAAAGTTGAAATTATAAGTCACCTAGTGGGAAAAAAAAATAATAGTTTCCAAAGATGTAGGTTATACCTATTAATTCTGAATGTGAGGTCTTAAGCAAAGATTTTGAGTAGTTTTCCACATAGTAAGACTTTAGTCTTAAGAAACTTTTCGTGGCTACTCATTTATGTCTTGGCATATTGCAAATTAAATGTTAGGTCACCTATACATTTTCATATGCAGTATGAACAAATGGTCATTTTTTTATCAAGTGGTCACTCGATAGAATAACATGCTGTTAGGGGGAAGCATTGCCACCTTGATTCTGGGTAAAGACCAAAATAGTTTTAAATATGCCATTCCTAAGGGCCTAAAATGAAGAGATGGAATTTTATCTTCCTTTGAGGATGGGAGAACAGTCCTCTATTTTTAAAAAATTTATTCCAACTAATACAGCAAAAGTAAATCCCAGAGACATGCTGGAAAGAGAAAGAAACCAGGGTTTGGAGAAAATGGCAGAGTTTTTCCCATAAAGCCGCTTGGCCCAGAACTCTCCCGTTAGGATGGAGTCACAAGCGACACTGTTAGTAAATTTCAAAGTGCGCGCGCAGCGTCTGGATTGGCTATCGACGAAATGTGGCACCCGCCTAATCTGTAATTAGATTCTCACTTCCGTTTGTTTTGCTTTTGCCTTTTTAACTTAATACTTGGCAAATTTAAACTCAGGGAAAGGGGAAGAAAGACAGCAGCGCTCCACAAAGAAAACGTAAGTGGATAATGCGATTTGTAACTTTCCTACTGTGTTCCAAGGAACTCTACTCAGGCACACACACGTTAAAATTAAGGATGCAGGGGACAAGCCATGGTCAACGAAATCTTTTGTCAACTTCAGACGTAAAGGAGAGCTGATTTTGCTTTGGGACAAACGCTATTTTGTTTTCTTTACATGTCTGATAATGAACTTGACCTTTCTCGACATAAACACATAAAAACACCTCCAGCGTTGCTGCAGCACCATCTACATTACAGAGAAAGCAATTTCTAACAAGATCAAAGGAAATGTGAACAGAAAGAATACCTAGTGAAGACAGAAAAGATGGCCACCTGGAAGCCAAAGAGAAGCCTATGAAGAAACCACCCCTATTAACAGCAGTCTTGGACTTCTGCCTTCTACAACTGTGACAAGTAAATTTCTCTTGTTTAAGGGAAAACAAAAAACCGGAACTTATTACTTAATAGCATATAAGAAACACCTACTGAATAAAGTTAGTGCCAGTTCTCTTTAGAAGACTGAGTGGCTCTGAAAAGAGCCTTTGGGGTGTAGGCCAAGCCTTACCGATCACTCCATGGCGGGCCGGCTCACTTAGAACTGGTGTACTTGGTGACGGCCTTGGTGCCCTCAGACACGGCGTGCTTGGCCAATTCTCCGGGAAGCAGCAGGCGCACGGCCGTCTGGATCTCCCTGGATGTGATGGTCGAGCGCTTGTTGTAGTGAGCCAGGCGCGACGCCTCGCCCGCGATGCGCTCGAAGATGTCGTTGACGAAGGAGTTCATGATGCCCATGGCCTTGGACGAGATGCCGGTGTCCGGGTGGACCTGCTTCAGCACCTTGTACACGTACACGGAGTAGCTCTCCTTGCGGCTGCGCTTGCGCTTCTTGCCGTCCTTCTTCTGCGCCTTGGTCACTGCCTTCTTGGAGCCCTTCTTCGGGGCCGGAGCGGACTTCGAGGGTTCAGGCATGGCCGGGAGTTTACTGCCAAACAACCCAAAAGCAACAGGAAGAAAAGAGAAGCGGTAAGAATGCGCTTCCTTCCCAGCTTCTTAAAGGAGGCAGGGAGTAATGCCAGGCGTCTGATTGGTGGTGAATGCTGGAAACGTCACATAATAGTTTTGTCCAATTAAAAGAAGCGTATTTCAAACTCACGGTTTCATTGGGTTAGGTGAAACTGCAGCTTTAGCCAATGGTCCACCGTTATTTTCGCGCCCAGTAAAGACTATAAATAAGATAGGTCTGGTTGTATACACGCATATTTTATGTTGGTGAGTTTATTCTCTCATCATGTCTGGTCGTGGCAAGCAAGGAGGCAAGGCTCGTGCAAAGGCCAAGACCCGCTCCTCGCGGGCCGGGCTCCAGTTCCCCGTAGGCCGAGTGCACCGCCTGCTCCGCAAGGGTAACTACTCCGAGCGGGTCGGGGCCGGGGCCCCGGTGTACCTGGCGGCGGTGCTGGAGTACCTGACAGCCGAGATCTTAGAGCTGGCGGGCAACGCGGCCCGGGACAACAAGAAGACCCGCATCATCCCGCGTCACCTGCAGCTGGCCATCCGCAACGACGAGGAGCTCAACAAGCTGCTGGGCAAAGTCACCATCGCTCAGGGTGGTGTTCTGCCCAACATCCAGGCGGTGCTGCTGCCCAAGAAGACCGAGAGCCACCACAAGGCCAAGGGCAAGTAGAAGCCTGGCATTGCTTGGAACTCAAACCTGTTCAAACCAAAAGGCTCTTTTCAGAGCCACCCACTTTATCAGCAAAACGAGCTGTACTTTCAAATTCACATTGTTTCGGATAGCAAGGTATGAGGGCAGAATTAACGTCCTTTTGTGATTCCTTTACAAGGTAAAATGGCTATCTGAAACAAAACCTTAGGACCATATGACGGGCCTAGCTCCCCTCCTATTTCAGTTGAATCTTAGGGCGCACCACTCACCCTCCTAAATGAGAATAAACCCAGCAAGGTAAAATACTTGTTTCAAGTAGCTCCAGGCAAAGAATACACCTTATAGTGGGCTGTTTACATCAATGCTAGTGAAGTAAAAGACATCAATTATTCATCCATTAGGAAGATGTGCCTTAACAAATAGACAAGGTCGGCATTGTAAATCACATTTATAAGATAAATCTGCAAACCAGGTTCTTACAGTCCTAATGCTGTCATTGATTCTTGTTCCCCTTTTCCCCCACTATCATCACTCACCCTGCTCTCAGATCAAGTCATACTAACTATACTATAGTAACTATACTAACTAAAGAGGGCCTTCAATTCTCCACACCAGGTAATCTAGTTTTCATTATGAATACATTTTAATGAAAGGAATTACTATCTCATTCCTAGTCCTCTGGAATAAATTTTCTGAGTCTCTTGAAATATTTTTATTTCCTATATTTAAATCTCAACTGCAATCACATGTAAATAATATTCTTTGAAATAACAGTGACCACAACAAACAATCGGGAGGTTTCCTTTTTCTTTTTAAATTTATTTGATGTTGGAAGAATCGAATTCTGATTTCAGTGAATCTAATTATTCAGTTTTTTCCTCTTAAAAACTCATGTGCATTATTTGAGTCTGTAAGTTTTAAACAGCTATATCTCAGAACTAGAACTCTCGAGAATAAATGCTACAGCTCCAAGGAAGGCCTATGAGATCTTCATGTTTTAATAATAAAATATGCTATGGTTATAGTTATTGATGTTGATCATGCAAGAAGTAACCCTTCTTGCATCATTTCTATTCCCCACAACAAGGACCATCACACTGTTAAAATATTGCCTTTATTATTAATGTTAATCAATGAACGTGTAATCAAATAGTTGATATATGAATATAAATTGTGTTTTAAATAAAATATTCAAGTGTGATATGTCATTACTTATAATTCCACATATTAACTGAGCTTTTAAAATTGGGCTTCCCTTGTGGCTCAGCCGGTAAAGAATCCACCTGCTATATGGGAGAACCTGGCTTCCATCCCTGTGTTAGGAAGAGTCTGATCCGTGGGTTGGGAAGATCCTCTGGAGAAGGGAACAGCTACCCACTCCAGTATTCTGGTCTGGAGAATTCTATGGACTGTAATGGACTATTAATCCAATTTCATTGGATGAAGCACTTACTGTTCTTTACTATCTACACAATCAGAAAGAAAATAAAACGTATTTGAAAATGGAGATAACACAACTTTCCAAAAATCCTGCCAAAATAATTTAGATATTTCTTTCAATTAGATCCTGAAGAATTCCATAATTTATGCTGCAAAACCTTCATAAGAGGTACACTTCAGTTTGAGTGGCAGAAGATTTATGAAAGTATTAGTTAAACTTTGTTCTTGAAATTGGTCTCCACGTTAATTTCCCTCTCTGCAGACTGGACTACTATGCAAGCATTGGGCAGTATCTTCCCATATTAGATTTTTTTGTGTATTATTGGGGAGAAAGAATTTTCCTCTACCCTTCCGAGGTTCTTTTACAGGTCTAATAATCAAATTGACATGATGAGATAGATTAACAGAAGTAAGATCAAATTGAATTTCATACATATGGAAACCCCACACACGCGGGAAGTTCAAAAAAAGAATGTAAAATGAAGTTTATATGCCATTCTGAGCTAAGGAATTAGATAACAGCTTCCAAGTACAACAGGGTAATTCACAGAACAATAAGAGAAAAAGCAAATACTGGATAATTAGTTTGCCCTACCATGTAATTGAGGGACTCAAAATTTTTCTCTGGTAATAATTCTGGGAAAGTAAAAGTTTCAATTGCTCAGTCATGTCTGATTCTTTGTGACCCCATGGACTGCATCCCACAAGGTTCCTCTGTCTATGGGATTTTCCATCCCATAGAGTTCTTTGAGCAAGAATACTGGAATGGGTAGCCATCTCCTTTTCCAGGAGACATTTCTGACCCAGGGATGGAACCCAGGTCTCCTGCATTGAAGGCAGATTCTTTACCATCTGAACCACCAGGGAAGCCTAGAAAGACTCCCATTTTGAATTCTTCTAGATAGTTAAGAGAGGAGAAGAGTTTGTCTTGAGATTACAGGGTCTCAATTTACATTTAAAGTCGCTGAGTCGTGTCCAAATCTTTGCGACCCCATTGACTATACATGGACATGAAATTAAAAGACGCTTGCTCCTCGGAAGAAAAGCTATGGCCAGCCTAGACAGCATATTAAGAAGCAGCTATTACTTTGCCGACAAAGGTCCATCTAGTCACAGCTATGGTTTTACCAGTAGTCATGTATGGATATGAGAGTTGGACTATAAAGAAAGTTGAGTGCTGAAGAATTGATGCTTTTGAACTATAGTGTTGGAGAAGACTCTTGAGAGTCCCTTGAAATGCAAGGAGATCCAAACAGTCCATCCTAAACGAAATCAGTCCTGAATATTCATTGGAAGGACTGATGCTGAAGCTGAAACTCCAATACTTTGGCCACCTGATGTGAAGAACTGACTCATTGGAAAAGACCCTGATGCTGGGAAAGATTGAAGGTGGGAGGAGAAGGGGACAACAGAGGATGAGATGATTGTATGGCATCACTGACTCAATGGACATGAGGTTATGGGATCACAAAGAGCCCGACACAACTGAGTAACTGAACTGATTGACTTATTGAGTCCATGGCATTCGCCAGGCCTAATACTGGAGTGGGTAGCCTTTCCCTTCTCCAGGATCTTACAAACCCAGGTCTCCTGCATTGCGGGCAAATTCTTTATCAGCTGAGTCATAAGGGAAGCCCAAGAATACTGGGACAGGTAGCCTATCCCTTCTTTATGAGGTCTTCCTGACCCAGGAATCGAATCAGGGTCTCCGGCATTGCAAGGGGATTCTTCACAAACTGACCTATCAGGGAAACCAAAAATCTGACACTTGTAGTTTGTTTCCTCCTGTCTCTCAGTCAGTCATTTCAGTTGAAATGACTCCTCCCACCTTCAATCTTTCCCAGCATCAGAGTCTTTTTCAGTAAGTCACTTCTTCACATCATGTGGCCAAAGTGTTGGAGCTTCAACTTCAGCAGCACTCCTTCCAATGAATATTCAGGATTGATGAATATTAATTACATGGTGGAATAATAAAGAGATTGAGAGATTTGGGGGACCAGTAATTTGGTCTTCCCTGGTGGCTCAGTGTTAAAGAATCAGCTTGCCAATGTAGGAAACATAGGTTCGATCCCTGGGTCAGAAAGATCTCCTACAGAAGGAAATGGCAACGAACTCCAGTATTCTTGTCTGGGAAATCTCAGAGACAGAGAAGCCTGGCTGGCTATAGTCCATGGAGTCACAATAATGTTCGGCACAAATGAGTGACTAAATAGCAACAATTTGGAAGAAGGCAGGGACTCTGGACAGGGGCCAGCATTAAGGACAGAGAATTATGGAGCCCTCAATGATACAAATGGAGAAGGCAATGGCACCCCACTCCAGTACTCTTGCCTGGGAAATCCCATGGATGGAGGAGCCTGGTAGGCTATAGTCCATGGGGCCGCTAAGAGTCGGACACAACATGGCGACTTCACTTTCACTTTTCACTTTCATGCATTGGAGAAGGAAATGGCAACCCACTCCAGTATTCTTGCCTGGAGAATCCCAGGGACAGAGGAGCCTGGTGGGCTTCCATCTATGGGGCCGCACAGAGTCGGACACGACTGAAGCGACTTAGCAGCAACAGTAGCAATGATACAAATTTCTTAAGTTCTCAGAAAATGTCTTTCCCCAAAGTTGTTTTTGTGGTTTTTAAAAACTTCTCTACTCCCAGACCTTTATCTATGCTATTTCAATTGTTTATATGAATATATTAGTTTCACTCATTCTGTGACTGAGAGCTTCCTGTAATAAGAAACAGATTTACAAGAGAAAAACAAGTTTAATACCATGTATGTCTGATGTATACATAGAATACACAGAGGGGAACTGAGTAAAACTCCCAGAAGTGGCTTGAACCACTACTTTAAATATCATCTTCATCTAAATACAAAATATGTTGGAGATAGTGGCATTTATAGGGATTGAGCAGGAAACACAGAGTAAACCAGGTGCGGCAGATTTAAGTCCTGCACCTTCCTCAGGTAAATTTATTGTGAGTTATTAATATCTTTCTCTTCCTGGCTCAAAGAAGGAGATACTCTTACAAATGGAGATTTCTCATATAAATGTAAATTTCCCTTATGGTATGTGTTAGCTGCTCAGTTGTGTCCGACTCTTAGTGATCCCATGGACTGTAGCCTGCCAGGCTCCTCTATCCATGGAATTCTCTAGTCAAGAATACTGGAGTGGGTAGCCATTCCCTTTTTCAGGGGATCTTCTTGACCCATGGATCCAACCCAGGTCTCCTGTATTGCAGAAAGATTCTTTACCATCTGAGCGACCAGGGAAGGCCTCGGTATTAAATTCTGTTTTTATAGCTTCTCCTGTGTTTTCTTTTTCTCAAAACCATCAGCTCATTATAATTCTTATGCTTAAAAAGGATATTTAGGAGTGACATATTCTGGTACACTTTGTTAGAAATAGCAGTATAGTATACCCAAGTACAGTGAAGAAGTAAATTTTTACTAAATGGAAAAAAATATATTTTTCAAAAACACTGATTACTAGGGAGTTTGTTAAAACTATAAAAGAGAATTCATAAAGTTAACAAGCAGGCGTTAAAAATACATTTTCTCTTTAAATAAGGGAAATTGACGAAAATGTAAACCATGCAAGGAGGTTCCAAAATGCCATTTATGGCATTGCATACATTTTCTTTGAAAGAGTATGTGCTTTTATCTGTTCACCAAAATACCAAATAGCTACTAGCAGTGATCTGTGAATTATTATTTTATTACCTGCCTTTTCTGTATATTTTACACAACATTCGTGTTTTGTGCTCGCATTCAAAAGCAATTGCTAAAGTTTTAAAACAAGGTAACAAAAGAGTCACCACAGCACAAAGGAACAGAGAAGGCCTCTTTTTTTTTTTTTGGTCCAATTCCCCTCCCCCACTTAAGGCGTGATTTCCCGCCTCCTCCTTTCTTCAGGTTCTCAGTTCGGTCCGCCAACAGAGGTATAAAGGTGCATCGCGAGGCTGGCAAGTCGGGCTTTTTCGATTTTCTGGGTTTACGCCATGTCTGGTCGCGGCAAAGGCGGAAAGGGTCTGGGCAAAGGAGGCGCTAAGCGCCACCGCAAAGTCCTTCGTGATAACATCCAGGGCATTACCAAGCCTGCTATTCGGCGCCTGGCTCGTCGTGGTGGTGTGAAGCGCATCTCCGGGCTCATCTACGAGGAGACCCGCGGGGTGCTGAAAGTGTTCCTGGAGAACGTGATCCGCGACGCGGTCACCTACACCGAGCACGCCAAGCGCAAGACTGTCACCGCCATGGACGTGGTCTATGCGCTCAAGCGACAGGGCCGCACCCTCTACGGCTTCGGCGGCTGAGTGTCCACGTTCTCCGGTATTCAACAAAAGGTCCTTTTAAGGGCCCCCACTTTTTCACTTGAGGAGCCGTGATGCTTCTTTGCTTTTGGGTTTTCTTCCTCCTGTTCTGTACACTCCTTTAAACTGCTTAGGAGCACTGTTTCCACCCTTTGTGAGTGTTTGAGTTACATTTTACGCTTCCAGGCAATGTTTTGAACATAGTTTTGTATTTTACTTTGTAACCTACTCAGTGGAATGTTTGGTCTAATAGCCTGCTGCTAAGTCGCTTCAGTGGTGTCCGACTCTGCGACCCACAGACAGCAGCCCACCAGGCTCCGCGTCCCTGGGATTCTCCAGGCAAGAACACTAGAGTGGGTTGCCATTTCCTTCTCCAATGCATGAAAGTGAAAAGCGGAAGTGAAGTCGCTCAGTCATGTCCGACCCTCAGCGACCCCATGGACTGCAGCCCACCAGGCTTCTCCGTCCATGGGATTTTCCAGGCAAGAGTACTGGAATGGGGTGCCATTGCCTTCTCCAGGTCTAATAGCCTAGGCATAAATGAAAGCAAATATGTCACCCAAATACATGTGGCTTAAGATTTAACCAGAGTGGTATTTCTCTTCGAACACAAGCTAATATCTACCAAGGGAGAGAGAAAGGCACTTTCGTAGCGAGTTTAGACATGAAGTCTTACGGTTCTATCACAGTGATAGCTCCATGAGTCCTCATGAAGTAAACCTATGACTGTTCAATAGGCGTTAACACTAGTGTGGAAGGATGATAAAGTACAGGCTCACTGTAATATCCGGCAGAACAGTTGGTGAGGGTGGAATGCAATTAAAAAGGATTTCAACGAAAACAAAGTCATATTACAGAAATATTCTCTACAATGAAAAAATACATGGCAGCTTTATAAACCAGAACAATGAATTTAAAATTTAAAAGATCCTTGGTACAAAATTGGAAAGGAATAGGAATAAGATTGGGATTGGAATTGGAATAAATTGGAAAGGAATAAGATTAGGAAATCCAGACCTAAACTCTGAAGGAGGTCTTAGCATTTTCCTAGAATCTTAGAAGCTATAGAAAGAAACCCAAGGTCAAGGGGGAAACCTTGACTAATGTACACACACATTCCAAAGAGCGATTGCCACAGTTCAGTTCAGTCGCTTAGTTGTGTCTGACTACATGTGACCCTATTGACTGCAGTACACCAGGCCTCCCTGTCCATCACCAACTCCCAGAGCCTACTCAAACTCACGTCCATTGTTTGATGATGCCATCCAACCAGCTCATCCTCTGTCGTCCTCTTCTCCTGCCCTCAATCTTTCCCAGCATCAGGGTCTTTTCCAATGAGTCAGTTCTTTGCATCAGGTGGCCAAAGTTATTGGAGTTTCAGCTTCAGCATCAGTCCTTCCAGTGAATATTCAGGACTGATTTCCTTTAGGATGGACTGGTTGGATCTCCTTGCAGTCCAAGGGACTCTCAAGTCTTCTCCAACAACACAGTTCAAAAGCATCAATTCTTCGGTGCTCAGCTTTCTTTATAGTCCAACTCTTACATCCATACATGACTACTGGAAAAAGCATAGCCTTGACTAGATGGATCTTTGTTGGTAAAGTAATATCTCTGCATTTTAATATGCTGTGTAGGTTGGCCATAGCTTTTCTTCCAAGGAGTAAGCGTCTTTTAATTTCATGGCTGTAGTCATCAACAGCAGTGATTTTGGAGACCTCAGAAATAAAGTCTGTCAGTGTTTCCATTGTTTCCCCATCTATTTGCCATGAAGTGATGGGACCAGATGCCATGATCTTCGTTTTCTGAATGTTGAGTCTTAAGCCAACTTTTTCACTCTTCTCTTCCACTTTCATCAGGAGGCTCTTTAGTTCTTTGTGTTCTGCCATAGGGTGGTGTCATCTGCATATCTGAGGTTGTTGATATTTCTCCCGGCAGTCTTGATTCCAGCTTGTGCTTCATCCAGTCCAGCATTTCTCATGATGTACACTGCATATAAGTTAAATAAGCAGGGTGACCTTATACAGCATTGATGTACTTCTTTCCTGATTTGGAACCAGTCTGTTGTTATATATCCTGTTCTGACTATTGCTTCTTGTCCTGTATACAGATTTCTCAGAGGGCAGGTCAGGTAGTCTGGTATTCCCATCTCTTTAAGAATTTTCCACAGTTTGTTATGATCCACACAGTCAGAGGCTTTGGCATAGTCAATAAAGCAGAAGTAGATATTTTTCTGGAACTCTCGCTTTTTCAATGCTCCAGTGGATATTGGCAATTTGATCTCTGGTTCCTCTGCCTTTTCTAAACCAGCTTGAACATCTGGAAGTTCATTGTTCATATACTGTTGAAGCCTGGCTCAGAGAATTTTTAGCATTACATTGCTAGCCTGAGAGATGAGTGCATTGTGCAGTAGTTTGAGCATTCTTTGGCATTGACTTTCTTTGGGATTGGAATGAAAACTGACCTTTTCCAGTCCTGTGACCACTGATGAGTTTTCCACATTTGCTGACATATTGAGTGCAGCACTTTCTTAGCATCCTCTTTTAGGATTTGAAATAGCTCAACTGGAATTCCATCACCTCCACTAATGTTGTTCATAGTGATGCTTCCTCAGGCTCACTTGACTTTGCATTCCAAGATATCTGGCTCTAGGTGAGTGATCACACCATCGTGTTTATCTGGGTCGTGAAGATCTTTTTTGTATAGTTCTTTGTATTCTTGCCATCTCTTCTTAATATCTTCTGCTTCTGTTAGGCCCATACCATTTCTGTCCTTTATTGTGCTCATCTTTGCATGAAATGTTTTCTTGGTATCCCTAATTTTATTGACGAGATCTCTAGTCTTTCCATTCTATTGTTTTCCTCTATTTCTTTGCATTGATCACTAAGGAAGGGTAGCAATTGCCTACATGTAAAAAAAAAAAAATGACAAAATGACTAGGTTTACGTATTTTTATATCTGAAGCTAAAAATTCCCTTGTCTTATCAATATTAATTTTTGTAAAATCAAATGCTAAATATTCATCAAGCCAGTCTCCCAACTCAGGAATATTTTTTCAACAACCCTAGCCCCATCTCTGAAACACTATCAAAGACTTTAACAGGATCTCTGTTTCCCAGAAAGAGAGGGGCCTAACTTCCATTATTACAAGATTACAAATTGCCATGTCTACTAATTTTTGAGCGAATTGTATCCATCTAGCTGTATAAAAGAGAGCGATTTCTCTCCTTGCTTTGCAATCCCTTTAGCAAAAGTGCCTGTGATGTGCTTCACATTCTGGTTTAATGCTTATCCAGTAATAAAGCTTTTCTGTATTTACTCCCTTTGTGCAGAGGTTTTTCTGAATTGGGAGGTATTACTTTTAGCTATATTCCCACATTTTCTGAGGATCTATTAGTATTCTGTGGCTTTCCATTGACGTCTTGAATAATTCCTATAGAAGTCTCTCGGTTCTTAAAAACAAACAAAAAAACCCACAGGAAAAAAAATCCTTAAATATTCAGTACATAATTTAATGCTATCTTATATGTAGTGTTTGAGTATTTGTCTTTAGAAATCTATTGTTATATTTATAGCCTGATTTCTTTTTGATATTACCTTCTCTAAACCTAGACCACCAAATTTTGAATAATGAAGCCATTAAGGTATTATCTATTTAACACTTAAGGTTTGTTCTCTCGTTTACATTTGTAATTAGGCTTATATAATTGTGACAATTGTTCTGTTGTATATATTGTGCAATATTTGAAAAAAGAGGACAAATCAAAAACAGAAACTATACATCCCTAAATTAACCAGGTAAAAGGTTATCGATGTAAATGTTTAACAGTTATACTTTTTAAGTTGGGTGGACCATACTTGCATGCATATAAAGGACATATTGCCAACAGATTTTGTTCCTAAGTATAAATACCTTCTCACTGGGAGGCAACAGTAGCAAATACTTACAGTATATATCAAAGGGGAAATGTCAATATCCTCACTATTTATAATACCATAACTATATTGGGGATTCTATCCCACTCCATACTGATAATATTAATTACTATTATACATTGACCTGACTGATGATTGCTGTTTTTCTTTACAGTTGTCTCTAAGGCCCCTGCTACAAAATATTGGGCTTCCCTTGTGACTCAGCAGGGAAAGAATCTGCCTGCAATGTGGGAGACCTGGGTTCAATCACTGGGTTGGGAAGATACCCTGGGGAAGGGAAAAGCTACCCACTTCAGTATCCTGGCCTGGAGAATTCCATGGACTATAGTCTGTGGAGTCGCAAAGAGTCGGACACAACCGAGTGACTTTCACAAAATATAGATCTGAAATTGAGGTTTTCAGAAGAAGCATCAAAAGAACTTTAACAAATAAATAACTGTACCTGATACTGTCAAGCTCTACTACAGGATTTCTTTAAGATTTTCCAAGCCATATCAGAAGCAGGGGGCTTAATCCAAAATCAACAAAGCAAGAATTAATCACACTGGACTGAATGAACTGATTTGATTATGGCTGAAAGTCCTTTACTAAAACCTTCTTAAAAAAAAAAAAAAAAAAACACCAAACATTTTTATACTTTTGCTACCTTTTTCTAACTGATTCCTCAAGTTTTAGAAAAATATTTAAGTAACTGAACTTTTGATAAACTGTCAGGAATACTAACAATGCTTTTGAAAATATAAAATACACATTGCTAGGCCGTGTTTACAAAACAATACAGAAGAGTGATTGGATTTTGTTAAAACTCCTTTTTCATAGGAATGTGATTATTAACACAGGCTTAAAACTAAGCGTGAAAGTGTTAATCGCTCAGTCTGTCTGACTCTTTGTGACCCCATAGACAGTACCCTGCCAGGCTCCTTGGTCCATGGGATTTTCCAGGCAAGAATACTGGAGTGAGTAGCCATTCCCTTCTCCAGGGGATCTTCCTGACCCAGGAATTCAACCCGAATCTCTGCGTCTCCTCCGTAAACAAGAAGGCCTTCATCCCTTTTCACAAACTGTGTCATATGAACAGACCAACTTGTTGGTTCAGTGGTTAAGAATCCACCTGTGCTCTAGAAATCCAAGAGCAACAACTACTGAGCCCATGTGCAGCAACTACTGAAGACCACGAGCCCTAGAACCTGTGCTCCACAAGAGTAGGCCCAGCTCTCTACAAGTGGAGAAAGTAGCCTGCATGCAATAACAAAGACTCAGCACAGCCAGTAATAAATAAAAATAAATATTTTTTTAAAAAGCAGACCAAGTTGAACAAAAGATACAAATTTAAATGTTCTATTATATACTTATCTAAGAGTCTGGTCATGTTTGATCAAATTCTTGATCTTGGCTTCCCAAACATTTTGAAATATGTACTTCTTATACTATTTGCAGAGTTGTAATTCTGCTGCAGAGAAGCAAGTGAAACTCAAAAGATGCATTAAGTATTTTACATGATTCAGCTGTCGTACATCTCCTTGAACCCTTATTTTAAGCCTTAACTTACCCCATGTCTTTCTCCTTGTCTCAAACTGTATGTTTAAATTTATTTGTAAAAAATCAGGCATCTCTAGCATTTTAATTTGATTTGAGTCTTTTTATGCCCTGGGAGAACTTGCCTCACAGTTTTGTTGGAGGCTCCCAGGGCATCAAGTTAATTTCCCATAGGTTGGTGGGGGATCAAATATGGAAACAGGGAAAACACTAAGGATATTAAAACAAGTAACCTAGGAGAGAGAAGATAGTCCTCCCACCAAGGTGGGAGCATGGTGGTACTGAGAACTGATGTTTCCATATGTATTTTGAAGGCAAAACCAGGAAGATTTCTAGAAGAATTGAATGGGGAAGAATGAAGTCATTATCAATTAAATTAGGGAGTGATTTAATTAAAGATTAGGAGGAGGGAATACCAAAGATTCTAGTTTGGGCATGTTAATTTTAGGATGTCAAACATCCATGTGAAGAAAGCAATTAGGGGATAGGGGGAATTTCCTGGCAGTCCGGTAGTTACAATTCAGCACTTTCACTGCTGAGGCCCTGGTCAGGGAACAAAGATAGCACAAGTCACTTGGCCAAAACAAAAAAAAGAGAGAGAGAGAAAAGAAAGAAAGTAATTGAGGTTACGTCTGTCTGGAGTTTAGGAGAGAAGCCTGAGTTGGCAATATAAAGTTGGGAGTCATTGATATACAGATGGTATTTAAAGTCTGAGCTTGGTCAGATCTTCAAGGGGGTCAGTATAGAGCAAGAAGCAGTACAAACTTAGGCCTGTATCCCTCAACATTAAGGGTCTGTGGAGAAGAGATGAACTAACAAAAGATACAGAGCCTCTGATAAAATAGAACCAAATGAAAAAAGCATATCAAAGAGAAATTATAGGATCAATTATGTCAGTGTTTCCAATAGATTAAGTAAAATGAAGACTATTGGCCATTGGATGTATCAATAGGAAAATGATTTTGATGATTTTATACTAGTTTACTTTCTGTCTTTTCCCTAGTAGAAAAAAAGTGGGGACTTTTCCCCCTGGTGATATCACCAGTGCCAAGTACAATGTCTGAAATCTAGCAGTTATTCAATAATTAATAAATAAATGAATTAGTTAACTAACATTCCTGCTGCTATCGACGGAGAGCTCTTCTTACTGACTGCCCTACAGTGTACTCACTAGGGTAGAGTCCTGAGCAAGCAATGGAACTGTGTTAAGCAATACATGCTAATTCTCAAAGCATTTAGTCACAATATATTTTTCCTATTTAAAGTTTTAAAGACTATGGTTTCTTTTTAAGGGTAGTTTTCCTAGTATAGCTAAGAAAGGAAAGCCAGGCTGTTTACCTAGGTTTCTGATGCCTCGATTCTATAACCACTGAACCTAGCAGATGTTTATAGCAAGATCTTTCTATGCAACAAACTTTAATTCATTGACCACAAATAAAATAAACCCTTGCATTTGAACTCAATCCTCTCTTGGGAGAAAGGTAAGAACTTGAATTCCTGGACAAGACCTCTCATTGCAACAAAGAAAGTTTGATGCTTTGTCTCTTAATTTGGGTCTGAACCTTGGGGCTGAGAATTCCACAGCCTTTGATTGTATTCTCTTAAAGTTGAAATTGATGAAAAAATGATATTAAAAACCAAAATTTGCTCTTAGATTTGAAAAGGCCTGTGGAACCAGGAGAAATGAGAGGTGATAATGAGTTGTATTTGAGAAGACACAATCCCACAGATTCTGATAACTGGTCTAGGGAAACATCAGTTATTAATATTTAAACAAACAACTTTCTCATAGTAATTCTTATGTGCCTCCACATAAGAGAGAGATCTCATGCCCACATGATGCCTGGGTTCCTTTTTGGCAGTTAAATTCTATGCCATTCAAAAAAATGAAATGAGGTTGATAGAAAGGGAGAACATGGAGTAAGAGAAAGACAAAAATTACAGCAAACCTATCAGTTATGCTGTGATCATCCTCAGAAAGCTCAGGAAGGCTCCTCCTCCTCCCCTTTATTTACCACCCAGATTGTGAATACAAATGAACAGAATGATATTGGAGAAATAAAGTGATCCTTATCACTCAATTGTATAAATGGAGAAGCCAAAGCCCAGAAAAATATATAACTTAACTCATTATCACAAGGGAATGGTGGTATAGGTTTAATCCCAAGTCATCTGCTCCTAATGATTATGCTTACTTTTCACCATCTTGCACCCCTTTAGTTGGTATCAATAGTAAAATCACAGTAAGTCGGAAAGAGAAAAACAAATATCGAGTATTAACTAGAAAGATGGTACTGATGGACCTATTTGCAGGACAGCAAAACAGACGCAGACCTAGAGAACAGATTTGTGGACACAGTGAGGGAAGGAGAGGGTGGGATGAATTGATTAGCGTTGAAACATATACATTACCATATATAAAATAGAAAACCAGTGGGAATTTGCTGTATGATGCAGGGAGCTCAACTGTGACAACCTAGAAAGGGGTGGGGCGGGGGTGGGGGGTGGTGGTGGTGGTGGGCTGAGTTCAAGAGAGAGGGCAACATATGTATACCTATGGCTGATTCATGTTGATGTATGGCAGAAACCAATGCCATATTGTAAAGCAATTATTCTCCAATTAAAACCAAATAAAAAAGAGTAAAGTCATAAAAGAAGACATTTGCATCTCTCAAAATATCTATCTTTTACATCCTGAATAGATTGTTTTTTATATCCAAAATATATGTGGGTCTGCTTAGTGATGCCAAATCAGACTTTTCACAAGATGAAAATAAGTACATTTTTCATGAACATGTTTACATTAGTGACCCCAAAAATTAAGAAAAAACGTCTAAATAAAACATTTGCACTGCATGTGGGCCAGAAATTTTATGCTTTTGCTTTATCTGCATCCATTACTGTAACTGTCCCTTCTCAATTCTTACCACCAGTGGTATTCATTTCACCAAATACAGAACACCTAATGAGGACCAATTATGAACCTCGCCTTTAAAAAACCACCAAAGTAATTTAAAAATATTCTTTTTAAACTCTTAACTCACTTGATTTTATGAGTATACTAATTTTAAGCCTTCTCCCAGACTTCCCTTGTAGTCCAGTGGTTAAGAATCCGCCTGTCAATGCAGGGAGCATAGGTTTGATCCCTGGTCCTTAAAGATTTCGCATGGCACGGGGCAACCAAGCCCATGTGCCACAACTGCTAAGCCTGTGCTCTAGAGCCCGCGAGCCACAACTATTGAGCCAAGACGCTGCAACTACGTACAAGAGCCGGTGCCAGACTCGACTGTACCTTACTTACTAGTGTACGTTATATTAATCGAAATCTTCAAAGTACCCTACTCTTAATAGGACGGCTTAACTACAAGAATTTCGTTTTTTTAAAAAAGTTACTTGCCATCAAAAACTTTTATCTTGACTAGCTACATCCGTTAACTAGTCATGCAACTTTAGGCCCTAACCAACCTAGCACAAATATATGCTAATATAAAAGCTTGACGGGGCACAGGACCCCGCTGTACAAGTGTGGGACTAGGCGCGCACGCGCCTTGGAGCAGAAACAAGACGGCCTTTTAGACCAAAGTATTAAGTGTATCTTTGGCACTTAATGAAACGAGAATTACAGCTCCTTACAAGGAAAATTGGGAAGCCCTGAAAAGGGCCTTTTGTTAGGTGAATGGAAGCGAAATGAACACTCAGCCGCCGAAGCCGTAGAGGGTGCGGCCCTGTCGCTTGAGCGCGTAGACCACGTCCATGGCGGTGACAGTCTTGCGCTTGGCGTGCTCGGTGTAGGTGACCGCGTCGCGGATCACGTTCTCCAGGAACACTTTCAGCACCCCGCGGGTCTCCTCGTAGATGAGCCCGGAGATGCGCTTCACACCACCACGACGAGCCAGGCGCCGAATAGCAGGCTTGGTAATGCCCTGGATGTTATCACGAAGGACTTTGCGGTGGCGCTTAGCGCCTCCTTTGCCCAGACCCTTTCCGCCTTTGCCGCGACCAGACATGACGAAGACCTGAAGACCCGATAAAGCATAACTTCCAAGCCTCGCGATGCACCTTTATACATCTGTTAGCGGACCGAACTGAGAACCTGAAGAAAGGAGGAGGCGGGAAATCACGCCGTTAGTGGGGGAGGGGAATTGGGCCAAAAGGGAAAAAAAAAAGAGGCCTTCTCTGTTCCTTTGGACTGTGGTAACTCTTTTGTTACCTTAAGATTTAGAATTGCTTTTGAATGCTAGGGAAAACACGAATGTTGTGGAAAATACAGAAAAGGGGAAGTAACAACTTGTTATCGCACCACACATAGATCTCCCCTAGTAGCCAATTTGGTATTTTGGTGAACAGATAAAAGCGCAGACTCCAGGAAAATGTATGCTATTCTGTATAGGGCCTTCTAAAACCTCTTTATACTGGTATATTTAAATCAACTCCCCTTGAGTTTTTAATAACAAGTTATTAATGTCTGCTTATTACTGCTTATGAATTTTCCATAGCACAGTTTAAAACAGTTCTCTACCAATTCCTTAATCAGCAATATTTTTTAATTAATTTTTTTGCTGCTCTTGAAATACCACCTTTAACATACTTAGAACTATTACTAAAATTCTGTTCTATGTATTACAGTTCCCAAATAATCTATTTGTTACATTCAGAATTAATTTGGGGATAGATTATATTTTGTCTTTGATTAACTGTCCACCTAGCAAGATTTATGGATTTATTTCCCACTAAGAGTATCATCTTTAATGTAATTTCTGTAATATACTGAGAAAATTTGTCCTTCCTAGTGTGTTTCCATTAGAATGTTTTCAACATTGCAAAATGTTACAAGAAAAAAGAAAAGAAAACGCCTTTGGGCTTTTCAGAGGCACCAGGCTTTCCTGCCAACAGAGAGAAGGTGCATTGTTTCAAAGAGAACTGAAGAGGTGAAGGAAATATAAAGTTTTCCAATTCTGCACTCTTAAACTGGCACAAGAGAAAGGACTCAGGATTATTTTTCAAACTGCTCTTTAGCCATCTACTACCTTTAACAATGCTTATCATTTTACAGTATTTTTATGGAAGGTGGTGGAGCAGAGTGGGGTAAATTGCAAAGAGAGGGATCTAGAAGAGAACCTAGAAAACTGTTAAAAACTATGCTGTCGCATGACAAGTCAAGTCCTGTTAATACTCTATCTTAAAATTACTGTACATCCCAACTATAAAAGGTTGAGATTTTAATAACGCATGAGGTTCTGGGCCAGCTGCAGCTTGGAGAACAAGCACTCAGACACACTGGTGGTGAAGTAGGCCTCCTTGTCATCTAATATCTAAAACTACTAGATCCACCTCTTCAATTTCAAACGCAGTAAGTAGCTAAGTAGTGAAAAGTTGCAACCAAGAGAGCCGTGAGCTACACCGGGATTCATGACCTCCAGAGGAGAGGATTTCGATCAGGGGTCAGAGACGAGGCTTGATCACTTGAAGCTTACGTGAAATAAAACTTTATTAACGTATACAGGGACAAAAGAAGCTTCTGACATCAGAAGGGGGCATTAGAAAGGGACAGAATGACCCCCTTGCTAGCTCTTAGCAAGCAGTTATATATCTATTAAAGAATCATCTCAAAACAGAGTTGCATCAGGCCCCTCTTCCAATAGGCATTTTGAGATAGCACTGACATAAAGTGAATCATCCCCTGCCATAAAACAATTGACATGAAATTTAAAGAAAGGCAGCTTTCCAGCAAATACATTGTTTCAATACCATAGCTTAAGAGAAAATTTCCTTGAGTAAGACAATGGTTTGTTGAGCAATGGTCTATTCAAGGTTTGAGTCTTAGGCTGAACCGACTTGAAGACAGGCAGATTCCAAGGCAAATACATCTTTCATTAACACAGCTTAAGAAAAAGATTTCCATTAAAAAAAAACCCATTGGTTAGCTCAAGGTTTGAGAAAAGTTTAAGTTCAGGTAGAACCAGGTGTCATCATGACAACACAAAATTTACAAGAAACCTTTTAATTTTGTATAGCGGGGGGACAAAAAAAAGTCTGCCACTTGGCGTCTATTTCCTCTGCTTAGGGACCCCTAGCCTTGTTACCCTCTGTGTAGCTTATTGGTTATACTGCAAGGAACCAATTCTATGTTAGAACTGTCTCTTTGATTTGCTTCTCCTTTTTATAATCGTATAATGAGCTTCGTCAGAGGATCCTGGCCCTCAGCCTGTTAAATTGCCTTTGTTCACGTCACAGAGAGATAATTTAAACCGCCCAACTGTGAATGGCTACAAGAAATACATGCCTGCCCTGAAGCTGACCATTCCCGGAGTTCGCCCTTTTTACTTCCTTATTGCCTCTCCCTCTTCTGCTTTTTGACTTTAGTTCTAAAGAACTTGAAGTCCAGATACCGACAAGATGGTCATTAAGACATCAGTCTGCCACCATGTCGGTTTGGCGGCTTTCTGTATAGTATCCCTTAACCTAAATATTTTTCGAGACTCATTAGCCTAGAGTACGACGAGCAGGGAGTTTGGAGCCAGCAATGAACAAGACAGATGCCAGATAGCTTAATTGGAAGACCTTAACTCTAAGATCACAGAAAAGCCCAGAAATGATTGTAATGCCATGGCTACTTACACTGCAACAAGTTATCTTCAAATACTTCTGCGAACAAAATTAGAAAGCGAAACTTAAGCCTTTTATTAAGAAAAAAACCACTGTACTGCAAAAAACAAAATAACCTCTCAAACAGAAAACTCTCTAACATCACAAACTAAACACTTCAAAACAGTTATCAGTAGACAGGCTCTTTTATAGAAAAGGTAGGTGGCTCTGAAAAGAGCCTTTGGGTTCCAAACAGAAAACTCTCTAACATCACAAACTAAACACTACAGTTATCAGTAGACAGGCTCTTTTATAGAAAAGGTAGGTGGCTCTGAAAAGAGCCTTTGGGTTCCACGAGGCCTGTAAAGACGTTTACTTGGAGCTGGTGTATTTGGTGACGGCCTTGGTGCCCTCGGACACGGCGTGCTTGGCCAGCTCCCCGGGCAGCAGCAGGCGCACGGCCGTCTGGATCTCCCTGGATGTGATGGTCGAACGCTTGTTGTAATGCGCCAGGCGCGACGCCTCGCCAGCGATGCGCTCGAAGATATCGTTGACGAAGGAGTTCATGATTCCCATGGCCTTGGACGAGATGCCGGTGTCCGGGTGGACCTGCTTCAGCACCTTGTACACGTACACGGAGTAGCTCTCCTTGCGGCTGCGCTTGCGCTTCTTGCCGTCCTTCTTCTGCGCCTTGGTCACCGCCTTCTTAGAACCTTTCTTCGGGGCAGGAGCGGACTTCGCTGGCTCAGGCATGCTGAAGTACTGCGGTCACAGAACCACTGAAGAAGAGGAAGCCGAAAGGCACCTTTTTAAGGACAAGGGTTTATGCAAATGAAGTGCAGTAGAGATTTCTGGTGATTGGTGCGTCTTCTGTGTGACATCACAGCTCAGCTTCGCCCAATCAAGGTAGGCATCCTGCATAGTCGTATTTCCATTGGTCTAAACAAAAGTAAAACGGTAGCCAATCGTACCGCTTTCTTTTCGCGCCCAGCGAGGGTTATAAACTTTCCGTTTCTGGGTTCGCCTCTCATTCTCCACGGTGACCGTTGATCTTGAATCATGTCTGGACGTGGCAAGCAAGGCGGCAAGGCTCGCGCCAAGGCCAAGACTCGCTCTTCGCGGGCAGGACTCCAGTTCCCCGTGGGTCGAGTGCACCGCCTTCTCCGCAAGGGTAACTACGCGGAGCGGGTCGGGGCCGGGGCCCCGGTGTACCTGGCGGCGGTGCTGGAGTACCTGACGGCCGAGATCCTGGAGCTGGCGGGCAACGCGGCCCGGGACAACAAGAAGACGCGCATCATCCCGCGTCACCTGCAGCTGGCCATCCGCAACGACGAGGAGCTCAACAAGCTGCTGGGCAAAGTCACCATCGCCCAGGGTGGTGTCCTGCCCAACATCCAGGCGGTGCTGCTGCCCAAGAAGACTGAAAGCCACCATAAGGCGAAAGGCAAATAGAAGTCTGGATTACTTCGCACCAGTTTAGGTCTCAATCAAACCAAAGGCTCTTTTCAGAGCCACTTAAAAGCCCTTGGAAGAACTGAGCACTAAGTACTAAAGCTTACATACTAGATGATAGTTTAAAGTAAGCATGTATTATGCTAACCTTGAAGCTTAGAAGACAGTCCCTTTTAAAGTGTGTCATGTAGTCTATAAACTTACCCATGAACAGATACGAGGATTTATTTACTCACTAAATATTGCCATCCTGTGCCAATTATGAGTTGGGAAGCACAAACGTTATGAAAGGTCTATTCCTTTCTGTGGCAGTTTTAAGGCCCTTTGGTTTTCCGGGTTTTAGTAATTAAAGATTACGTGTGTCCAGGGATCAAATCAAACCTGTGCCTTAGGACGAAGGCAATTATTGGAGGCGTTAGTTTTCTGAAAAAGACCTACTGAAACAGTGGGGCCTTGTGGGACTCCCAAACATGGGGGCCCTTTCTCCCCGTTTCTTGTAGGCAAGACTAGCCTTGACCTTCCCTGAGTTCCAAATAGCAGATTTGAACAGTTGCTACTCTCAGGAGCAGACTAGAAACCACATGAGGCAAGATTGAAGAGATCAGAGAAACTCATCAAGATTAGGAGACCTGACCAACTGATAATCCTGCATACACCCTAACCTTGTCAGCAACCACGCCCTTGAGAAGTATAAAACTCTTTTTCAAATCTTCCCAGGTTGGGACGGTTTTTTGAGACAAGTTTACCTGGTGGCTCAGACGGTAAAGCGTCTGCCTACAATGCGGGAGACCCAGGTTCAACCCCTGGATCCGGAAGATCTGGAGAAGGAAATGGCAACCCATTCCAGTATTCTTGCCTGGAAAATCCCATGGATGGAGGAGCCTCGTAGGCTACAGTCCATGGGGTCGCAAAGAGTCGGACACGATCGAGAGACTTCACTTCACTTTGAGACAAGAGGCCGTTTTGTCTCCTTTTGCCTGGCAAAGGAACAAAACTTTTCTACTTCACCCAAAACTGTCTCCGAGATTCAGTTCTAAACTGATGTACAGAGAAGCTGAGCTTTCGGCATCGCTAATTTCACGTCAGTGTACGTTGTTTTACATCGTTGAATACGGACATTTTAAATCTTCAGGTCTTTTATCGGAAAAATTAGCTGAGGTACCTGTTAATTATAACCATTTGTTTATTATTGTGTTCTCAAGTATTTTCCTAGCTCCCTTGGACCCATCCACACAAATTGAGGTGTCGATATGAGGTAATGGCCATACGTTTCAGGATGAAAATGCTAAATTCTACTGTTAAAATACCACCTTCTTGGTCTTTCAATTGTGTTAAAGATCTTGATGTACTAATGGAATTAGATAATTTTCCACTTACTTTCAAGAAGAAAAAAATCTTGGCAGGTAACTTCTAGGCTCTGAGGGGAGGGAGATGATCAGAAAAATTCAGATGTCAGGCAAGGAGCTTATCCCAAGTTTCTGCCAGTGGCTTCCCAGGTGGCTCAGTGAGGAAGAATCCGCCTGCTAATGCAGGAGACGGAGGGTTCGATCCCCGGCTGGGGAAGATCCCCTGGAGAAGGAAATGGAAATCTGCTCCAGCATGCGTGGAGAATTCCATGGACAGAGGTGCTGAGCAGACTACAGTGCCTGGGGTCGCAAAGAGTCAGGCACAACTTAGTGACTGAGTATCGCACATGCATGCAAGGAACTATTATAGATGCAAACTCATGGGATGTGTGGTAAATATACATTATTGGAGGGGATTTAGATTCTTTAAAAACAAAGGAATTACATTCCTAAAACAGAAAAATCAATTATGTTGCAAGGGAATTGTTCGAAAAGAAGTTCATGCAAGGATGCGTTTCTTTATGAAGTAATAACTTGAATTCCTCACATGCAAATCAAATTGTTTTTCCTGAAAAAAATTTTTACAGTTCTTAAAATTTGTGTTTAGAGGAAAGATGAGGGGTGATGGTATAGAGCTGCATTCATTGTCAATATGGTAAAAACCAGTGGCCCTGGGCAATAGACATGTGGCTAACCTGAAAAAGGAAGTGGTGGACATGTTATATGTGTACACTGTATTTTGAATGGTTAGTGCAAAATTTAAAAAGAATGTGAAATATCTAACAATTGATTACATGTTGAAATGAAAATTTTAGATATACTGGGTTGAAATACTATCTAAAAGAATGTCTCCTGTTTTTTATTTTATTCTAATATAGTTGCTGCAGCTGCTCCTGCTAAGTCACATCAGTTGTGTCCGACTCTGTGTGACCCCATAGACGGCCGCCCACCAGGCTCCCGTTCCTGGGATTCTCCAGGCAAGAATACTGGAGTGGGTTGCCATTTCCTTTTCCAATGCATGAAAGTGAAAAGTGAAAGTGAAGTCGCTCAGTCGTGTCTGACTCTTTGCGACCCCATGGATTGTAGTCTATGTTTCTCATGTAGTGTGTATTTATTTCTTCTGAAAAATGCTATTATATAGCAAACAATTGTACGGGAAAAATTGAGAAAAAAATTGAGGTCAGGGGCTTTGGGCAACAATCGAAAAGTTCGCGTCGGCATCACCAACTCGATGGACATAAGTTTGAGCAAGTTCCGGGAGTTGGTGCTGGATAGGGAAGCCTGGCGTTCTGCAGTCCATGGGGTCGCAGAGTCGGACACGACTGTGTAGGAGCTGAACTGACTTGAGTCAGTCCGATTACCGATTGGACAGTCCTGGTCGCCTTTTGTCCAATCAGCTTCTGACTCGCTCTATAAATATGTGTCTAGGCGGAGTTCTTTAAACCTGCTGACACTATGGCTCGTACCAAGCAGACTGCTCGGAAGTCCACCGGTGGCAAGGCGCCGCGCAAGCAGCTCGCCACCAAGGCGGCTCGGAAGAGCGCGCCGGCCACCGGCGGCGTGAAGAAGCCGCATCGCTATCGGCCCGGCACGGTAGCTCTGCGCGAGATCCGCCGTTACCAGAAGTCCACTGAGCTACTGATTCGCAAGCTGCCGTTCCAGCGGCTGGTGCGCGAGATCGCTCAGGACTTCAAGACCGACCTGCGCTTTCAGAGCTCGGCGGTGATGGCGCTGCAGGAGGCGTGCGAGGCCTACCTGGTGGGCCTCTTCGAGGACACCAATCTCTGCGCCATCCACGCCAAGCGCGTCACCATCATGCCCAAGGACATCCAGCTTGCTCGCCGCATCCGCGGGGAGAGGGCGTGAGCCTGGCCGTTTTTCCTCAACACCAAAGGCTCTTTTCAGAGCCGCCCACATAGACAATGAAAAAGGACTGTTACCTTGCTGTTTACTCCTGGTATCCCTTGTGGCAGAAAGTGTTACACTAGTGTTTCTGAGTGGCGTTGTGAAACGTAGGACCTATGATTACCACGTGGAATTTGGGGTGATGCCAACATTATGCACCTTAAGAGGGAAGTATTGAAAGTCTCCCTTTCCCGGAATCAGCCTTTATATGGAAAGGGAGATGTTTGATCCAAAGTATTAATGCTCCCTCCTTCCCCCAGTCCCGGGCACGTGTAAGGCCAGCTTTTAATCTGTAAATTTTTGAGTGTGTAAGCCAAGCCTTCTGGGTTCGGGAACAGATACCAAGTCAAGAGGGGCCCAGGACAGATGGCCTTTCTGCTGGCTGGGTAGGGCACCCTCGCTTCAATATACGCAGTTATTATTCTTAATTTATCAGTTTTCATTTGAAGATTCCTTTCAGGGGAAGTTAGTAGCCCTAGTTATGTGGATATTTCTAGTTACGTGTGGACACAAATATTCCAGGTCTCGAAACTCCATTTGTTTTCCTTCCACCTAAACTTTTCCGGAATTTAAAGTTCAATCATCCCATAGTGTGTGCGTACGTGTGTATTCAGTCGTTGCCGACTTTGCGACCCCATGGACTCTAGCCCGTAATGGCTGATAAAAATACTCAGACACCAGACTATTTTCGTTCATGTTAATGGGTAAATGGTGATGCCTGTAAGAATCACTGGGGGAGTAAGGATGATGATAAGTCTGGGATATACATTTTTAATTTCCCAGAGATCTATGAGTATGCTGCTGCTAAGTCGCTCCAGTGGTGTCCGAGTCTGTGCGACCCACAGACGGCAGCCCACCAGGCTCCCCCGTCCCTGGGATTCTCCAGGCAAGAACACTGGAGTGGGTTGCCATTTCCTTCTCCAATACATGAAAGTGAAAGTGAAGTCGCTCAGTCGTGTCCGACTCTTAGCGACCCCATGGACTGCAGCCTACCAGGCTCCTCCATCCATGGGATTTTCCAGGCAAGAGTACTGGAGTGGGGTGCCATTGCCTTCTTCACTATAAGTGTATAAGAAAGTTAAAAAAAAAAAAAGGAATATCATAAAGTAGATGAATATGTATGTCTGAACTTGAATTAAGTCTGGGATGGACATAAAGATTTGGAAGTCGGCCTACAGTTCATAGGGTGGCAGAGTCGGACACGACTGACATACAAGATATATGGAGGATTTAGAACCAAAGGAATGTCCTAGAGATCCATCCCTCTGACTCCTCTCTTGTGGCCCCTCTGCTTTATTTTCCAATAGCGAACTTTTGGTCATTTGCCTGCACATACAAGCCACGAGTCTGGTGACTAATTTTCTGCTGAAATCCCTATGCTTTCCTCTATTTCCCAATTTGCTTTAATCCTCAGACCAAGTGTTACTTCTCAGTCTCCTCTATGCTCCTTTTGCATTCTGTGCGTACTCCTCTTGCTACGTTGTACTTTATTTCGTTTCTCATCAGATTTCCTTTAGAACAGGCAGTGTCTCATTAATGTATCAACGTATGGTACCTAGGTGTGTGGCATTTGTTGAAAACAAGTGCTTTAACATTTAATAATAGGAAGTCTTTGTGTCTGCAATCCTTGAAAAGGCCAAAATGCTAAACGGCATACATATTCCAAACATGTCTCATTCTGGAATTAGAGGACCTTGCCAGGCCTGACTACCAAAATCTTGTACTTTTGTTACAACCCAGTTTGTATTGTCCGGTTTGTTCTTAATTTTTCCAGTCCGGGTAACGATATGAATACTTTTGCAAGTCTATCTTCCTACAGTCACCCCAATGGCTTCTGCGTATCTTTCACAGAAAACCATTGATGGGCTTTCTCCAACATGCGACTTAGGAAATGAAAATTCACACCACATGCTTAATTTCCTCATGGGGACCTCTGGTTATAGGTAACCAAAACTTATCAATAAGTTTGAAACTTAGTCTAACACAAATGTTCTCTTGTTCACAACTGCCCCTAAATACTAACTCTGAAATATAGACTAGACACAACCAGAGCATTAAGTTTCAAGTCTCAGTACTGTAACAAAGAGTATTTAAGTTTCAGGTACCATAAATTGTGCTACTCTTTTCCCTGATCACGGAAGTGGCTCTGAAAAGAGCCGTTTATTTGGTTGTTTCCAATCTTGGTTCTTTACTTAGTCTTGTGGTGGCTCTCAGTCTTCTTGGGCAGCAGCACCGCCTGGATGTTGGGCAGGACACCACCCTGGGCGATGGTGACTTTGCCCAGCAGCTTGTTGAGCTCCTCGTCGTTGCGGATGGCCAGCTGCAGGTGACGCGGGATGATGCGCGTCTTCTTGTTGTCCCGGGCCGCGTTGCCCGCCAGCTCCAGGATCTCGGCCGTCAGGTACTCCAGCACCGCCGCCAGGTACACCGGGGCCCCGGCCCCGACCCGCTCCGCGTAGTTACCCTTGCGGAGAAGGCGGTGCACTCGACCCACGGGGAACTGGAGTCCTGCCCGCGAAGAGCGAGTCTTGGCCTTGGCGCGAGCCTTGCCGCCTTGCTTGCCACGTCCAGACATGATTCAAGATCAACGGTCACCGTGGAGAATGAGAGGCGAACCCAGAAACGGAAAGTTTATAACCCTCGCTGGGCGCGAAAAGAAAGCGGTACGATTGGCTACCGTTTTACTTTTGTTTAGACCAATGGAAATACGACTATGCAGGATGCCTACCTTGATTGGGCGAAGCTGAGCTGTGATGTCACACAGAAGACGCACCAATCACCAGAAATCTCTACTGCACTTCATTTGCATAAACCCTTGTCCTTAAAAAGGTGCCTTTCGGCTTCCTCTTCTTCAGTGGTTCTGTGACCGCAGTACTTCAGCATGCCTGAGCCAGCGAAGTCCGCTCCTGCCCCGAAGAAAGGTTCTAAGAAGGCGGTGACCAAGGCGCAGAAGAAGGACGGCAAGAAGCGCAAGCGCAGCCGCAAGGAGAGCTACTCCGTGTACGTGTACAAGGTGCTGAAGCAGGTCCACCCGGACACCGGCATCTCGTCCAAGGCCATGGGAATCATGAACTCCTTCGTCAACGATATCTTCGAGCGCATCGCTGGCGAGGCGTCGCGCCTGGCGCATTACAACAAGCGTTCGACCATCACATCCAGGGAGATCCAGACGGCCGTGCGCCTGCTGCTGCCCGGGGAGCTGGCCAAGCACGCCGTGTCCGAGGGCACCAAGGCCGTCACCAAATACACCAGCTCCAAGTAAACGTCTTTACAGGCCTCGTGGAACCCAAAGGCTCTTTTCAGAGCCACTCAACATTTTCTAGAAAAGAGCCGGTGCGCCTTTCTCGTCAGTTCAGTGGGAGTGGGGTACTATCCCTTGAGTGGCGTTTTTAAAAGCGTAGTTCTGTTATGAAAACCAGGTTCATCTGATGCCTCTCCTTATGTTTATACTGGATAGCCACAACACCTAAAAATCTCGAGGGCAACAGTTCAGACGCTGGAGAACTCCAGGAAACCACGAAACATTTACTGATTTCCTAACACATTTTTTAATAGTAGCTTCTCAGGAAGCCCCAGATTCAAATACTTGCAGTTTCTTATGTTCTATTAATGTTTCTGGGAGCTTGGGAGCACTGAATGGGGGCCATTTTTGCATACACGGGAACTCCAGATCTGTCATACTGCAGGTCAGAATGCAGGATCTAAGGAACATATCTTACAGCTACACAACGTGATCTGAATTGCTTTCTAACTCCTTAAAATGTACATACCCCTGGAGACGAACTTTTACAAGTGAGAATGGAAATACAAGTTGGAATCAGCCACTGAAGCCAGAGGGTGCTAGAGAGTAACGTCCACAGCGGTGACCCTCTTGCCCTTAGCATGTTGGGTATAGGTTTTGGGGTCATGTTCACTTTTTTTAATAAGATTTCAGCACCCCGCGGGTCTCTCTGTAGCCGAGATCAAAGATGCCTTGACCACCCCTGCGGGCCAGGCGCCGGGTGGCGGGCATGGTGATGCCCTGAATGTTGGCACACAGGAACTTACTGTGGCTTACCGTAATTTATAGTCCCTCCCCGCCTTGCCACTGTCTTAACATGTTGAGAGTACAGATAAATCGAAGTTCTAAAGACAAAAGTGGGGTGGGGGTGGCGGAGATGTACTTTCAAAGGGAGGGGGGAAGCCAGGTGTTTAGCTGAATTTTTCGGACCAAATTGAAAACAGAGAAATTCGGCTGGACAGATTAGCAGTTCTCGTTTCTCCCGCTCCTTGTTTCAAACAAAGGCGGAGGAGGAGATACCAGCCGAGGCTGCTCCCGAAGTAGCAGAGTTCTCTTGGATAAGGTGAGGCTGACGGTATGGTACCCGTGGAAGGAAGAAAGGATCCTGTGGATTGAGATGTATTGGGCACGAAAAGGAGATTGACCAGTGAACGTGGATCTCCAGTTGCTACTTGCCTAACTGCAGATGTAGACACAAGATGTAGTGAAGCTCTCAGCCTGAATTGGATTAGGAACGGAAGGACTAACTTCTGGCCCCAGCTCCACCACTTGCTCTGTGGCCATGGAGAAATTTAACCACTCTGAGTATTCCACTCTGTGGAAGGCACTGTTCGCAAACACACCATGTGCAATGTGGCATATTACAGTGTGCTAACAATGTATGCTAGATTGTGAGGACAGTTCTACGGAGTAGGTAGTGTCATCATCTCCATCATCTCAAGGCAAAACACAAGTAATTTACCAAAGGTCCCCACAAAATTTTAGGTGAATGGGATTTAGGCAGCCAAGTTTAAAGTCCATGCTCTTAGCAGTAGGATCCACTGCCTGTCTTAGGTCATAATCGCCACGTCTGAAAGCAAAGTGACAGTAAAGCTCTGAAACAGGACTTTGTTTTTATCAGTCACTCCTACAGCATGACTTCATGTATTCAAAGTTATTGGGCATTAGCCATGTTTTGAGTACTGTGCTATATTCTTAGACCAACTAGGCCACTTCTTGACTGTGTCTTGCCATAGGCTATGTAAGGTATGGATCACCAGACCTTTCCTCTGTAAATGGAAATAACTCAAAAATTGCGATGATAAATTTAGAGGGAGTTTAGTAGCTCTTGGTCACTCAATGTTCTTTTGTCCTTTTCTCTCCGGTATTTTTGCATATGTATCAGAATGACATGAGATAATAAATAAGAAGACTTTAATTAATAAAGCATTTTTTTCTACTGGAAAGCCGGTAAATCAGTGGGACTCTAGCTAATTTTCTATTATTAACACCCCCCCCCCGCAAACACACACACCCTGTTGCTTTACAGTATTAACAAACTTTCAATAATGCTTTTTTCTTTTACCGCGCTTTCCATGTTCTAAAAGAAATCTCTATAAAACTGCTCAAAGTGATCAGTAAAAGTTAACTATTTCTATTCTGTCTTCTAATAATCTTCAATGAATAATAGCAAACAATTTTAAACATTTAAATGGGATTTAATGCCAAAGGGATTTTAAGTGTTCTTGCTGCCACCAAAACCCAACTGTATTTCCTAAACCATCCTTTCATCCAATTAACTAGTAAATATTATTCAGCATCTACTATTCACTACAGGATAGTCACTGTATGCTGGGATACGAATGGAAAATTCCGAATAAGGCTGTTCTTGAACTTAATTCTCAGTCACTGCTGGTGGCCTTGAAAACTGGGAGAACTTTCATACAGGAAAAGTGGGCGGTATCCAGCGTATTTAAAAACACACATATACTCCCAACAACCTCATTTCTAGGAATTTAACATTTTTGAAAATGTGAAAAATGATATGTTAGAGTTTTCCAAGCAGCCCAGTTTGTAGAACCAAAGACTAGAAATAATCTGAATGGTGAACAATAAAATAGAACATTACAGTATATCATTCTACCTGCAGGTAAAAACAAATCTGAAGGCTCTTTTGCATAATATTAGTAGCAATATTTACTGCTTAGACATTGCGAGATAATGTCCTAAAACTTTCCTTGTGTGCTTTGCCGTGACCAACTCTGCGACCCTTTGAACTGTAGCCCACCAAATTCCTCTGTCCATGGGACTTTTCAGGCAAGAATACTGGAACAGGTTGCCATTTCCTTCTTCAGGGGATCTTCCCACCCAGGGATCAAACCCACCGTCTCCTGTGTCTCCTGCATTGCAGGCGGATTCTTTACCTGCTGAGCCATAGAGGAAATCCCAAAATGTCCTTGTATACATTAAATCACTTATTCTTTATAACAATATTTTGAGTTAAATTAGTTTATACTTGTTTTATAGATTATAAAATACAGGTCCAGAGATGATGAGAAACTTACCTGTAAATGTACAGCTAGTAACAGTCGTGCCCCACTCTTAGCGACCCCGTAAACTGTGGTCCAGCAGGCTCCCTGTACGTGAAAATTTCCAGGCAAGAATACTGGAGTGAGTTGCCATTTCCTTCTCCAGGAGATCTTCCAAACTCAAAGAGTGAGCCTCGAGTCTTCCGAGAAGTCTTAAAAAGAGATGCCCCCTCTGAGGTTCGAACTCAGGACCTTCAGATTATGAGACTGACGCGCTGCCTACTGCGCTAAGGAGGCAGATACCTGTACTTATTTCTATTCCGAAGTAGTCTAGCTTCAGAATCCGTATTTGTAACCACTATGTGGTTTCCTCAAGTATTGATAGGTGATGATCTCCATGATTTACTGTCAAGGGCCAAAAGCAACATACAGGATAATGTGCAGTAGATTTTTGTATACATGGGTTTGTATAATCTAAAATATCTCCAGAAGACTACTACACAAATTGCTACTATTGGTTATTTTTGCAGAAAGGATGCTGGATAGCCTAGGAGCAGGGATGGATAGAAAATCTTTTTTGATTGTGATGTTTTTACGCACTTTGAATTTTTAGTCATATGTGCACATTGTCCATAAACAAACAAATGAAATAATAAGATAATAAATGCTTCAGTAGAGATGTATGTGGAAAACCCAAGGAGCAAAAAATAAATAATAGTTACCAGCAGAGGGGAGTGGTGTACAAAAAGCATTCTGGGCAGATGAAGTAAGAACACAGATGTCACATTCAAGGCACTGGGAATGTTGGTGGGATTAACGTCTACAGGAGTGGGCAAAAGGGAGCAGTGCAAAGGGTTGAGCAAGCAGTCTGAATGTTACACAAAGGGCTTCATTCTGTATCATGAGCACACTTGGCAAAACAATGATAGGACTTCAGTATAAAACCTCTAGGTATGAACCATGAAGAGTTTATCAAATAAGATTCTGAAATAGTCATGATTCTAGATGCCAGCTTAACATTGTATGGTCATTTAAATGAAGCAGACTCTCACATTATTTGTTAAATTATCTATCAGTCATAGATGTTTCTTTGTTTTTCTGAGCATGATGGAGACAGAGAAAGTACCACTAATCCATTAGGGAACTAGTAGTCCTTTTCTTAACCAGTTAAAAAGAGATGACAAACACAACATTCTTACCTTTGCAACCAGGGAGTCAGAATTGCAAACTGCATTGATCTGTATTTAAGTACGCTGCAATAAAGGTCTAATTTTTGGTCATGGACCTGTCTTACAAATCAAGTGACACTCCCACATTTTTATTAGCTGAGAACAGACAGTAGTTTCAAATACTGGCACAGAATTTCATATTGGACAGGAGAAAGGGAATCTGACAACACATCAGGTCACTTTTTACAGCCAGATAATTAATAAATTAATGAAATTCTTAATATATCAGCTCCTTAATGGGTGATGTGGATAAAAATAAAGAAAGGAAAGAGGACGTTGAGAAAGGTAATTTTAAGGAAGGCACTTGGACAAGGCCTCACAGAGGAGTCATTGGCATAAAGTGGTGAGTCACTACCTGGGGGAATCTGTTCCAGGCAAAAGGAACAAGTACCCAAATCAGGCTCCTACTTAGTGTGTTTTGGGAACTGCCAAAGGCTGCTGTGGCTGGAGCAGAGGGAGCCATGGGATGAGAAGTTTCAACTTCTCATCTTTTTATCTTTGTTCAACTTAATTTCTGCATGGAGCCTCAACAACCTGCAAGTTTTCTAGATAGCTGCTGAAAAAAATGCCCTGCAAAGCAAGAGAAGATCACTCCATCTCTGTTAAGATCTACATCCAGAAAAACAAACAATAAAATTGTTATAAAACCATTCCTGAAGAGGTGGGTTCTACCAAAGGAGTCTTATTCTCAGCCATACCCCAGCACCAAGCCCAGAGCCTAGAATGTACACTGAGTCAATGACATGCCAACCAATGTCTCTTTACAGCTTAATATAATGAAAGGACATAGCACTTAGATGGTTATTTAAAGAGGGGAGTTTTCTTATCTTTAATCATCCCACTCTCACAAGACCCCACACAAGCCTGCCAATTTTGTGAAAAAACATTAATTTTGAAAATATATGACAAACAAATTGGCCCATAGAAAGACACTGATGTTCACATTACTTATGGTGGCAAAATATTGGGAACACTCTCATTGAGCAAAACTAAGATTAGGTCAAGAAAATTCCTGTTTCTAGACCTGTTCAGGTTACTGTTCCTGCATGCTAAACAGCCCAAACTTGATGGCACAAAGCATTTTATTAATCTTCATGGAGTCTGTGGTCAGGAATTAGGTCAGAGCACAGCTGCAATGGCTATCAGCTCTAAAATGTCTGGGGCTTTAGGCAGAAGATCATTGACTTGTCATTTACAGGACAACTGCTGAGGGCTAGAATTATCTAAAAGCATCTTCACTCATTTGTCTGGCAATTGACACTGGCTGTGGGCTAGGACTAACATTCAGAGCACTTTTCTTTTTTTGGCCACTGACCTGGAGGATCTTTTTCCCTGACCAGGGAGCCAATCTGGTTGCACATGGATGGAAGTGCAGAGTCCCACTGGATGACCAGGGAATTCCCAGCCTGAGCACTTTTATGTAATCTGGCTCCCTAACTGTGTGGTGGCTTCAGAATGGTCAGACATCTCATACATTCCAAAGAGGAGTGCCCCAGAACACCTAACCAGAAGTTGTGACATCCTATCTCAGAATAAAAGTCATAATCCTAACAAGGTCCCACACAGCACTGCCAGTTGTATATGAGAAGATGATTAAGTGAGAGGGTACAAAGGTGGAAGCAGGGACTTTACCCTTAGAAAAGATCCTTGAAAATCCAGATGAAAATGTTTTACAAAAGTCATGCTGTTCTACGGATAATTCTTGGTATAGGAATGTCCTGAGTATCACTGGACTTCCAGCATCTGGCCCTGACCTGAAAACCAGTTGTGCCACTAAGCCATGTGAGACAACCAAAACACCCACACATTTTCAAAATTACCCCTCCAGAAGGTACAATTTTGTTGGAGGGTTGGGGGTGGGGGTCACGTTGTTTAAATTTTGATAATTGGCATCTAGTGCATCAAAGATGAATATTTGCCACAAGAGATACTTTTTCAAAAGCCTCCCTTGTGGGCCCCATGGTGTAATGGTTAGCACTCTGGACTTTGAATCCAGCGATCCGAGTTCAAGTCTCGGTGGGACCTTCCTGGTTGTTTCCATATTCCATTTTACATCTGCAATCTCGTCCCAGCGTTTCCCCTTTTCTCTTGTAATCCAACCCACCACACGTCAGTCTTAACGATCAATAGTAACAGAGTCTCCTCTGATGGGAAGTCGGAGCCCACCGGCTGCTGAGCGAAGCTGTGTTCAGAATCCAGCACTACCAGGAGAAGCCGCCCGTCCTGTAACCCGTGCCCAGGTCTGCCCAGGTCCGGATGTGGAGGCGCCGTCTCTCCGCTGTCTCCCTTTGCTTTATTCCTAGAAAGAAATCTGTGTGAGCAGGCAAAAGAACTTTTTTAAAAAGAATGGCCACTTTATCCTAAAACTGGAAAAGGAAGTCTAAACTGAGAAGTGATAAATTTGTGATTAGAAGGCGATAAACACGGAGCGTTTCTGTTCTCTCTCGCGGCTGGGCTCTTCACAGAGGGCGCTCAGAGGAGGCATCTGAGCCTACAGGAGCAGAGCACGATAGATGGACTAGCAGTCCGCGCCCTTAACACTTTCAGGCCACCTCTTCCCGTTATAACTGCAAATTCCTTCAATTCTTAGACATGCTAGGAATACCTCTGCACAAAGTTTATCTTGTGGGACTGTTCTTCAAACTGTGGGTAGCAACCCATGAGTGAGCAGCCCTTGCTATCACCTTTGAGAATTCCAGTACAGGACAAGTTATTTCCACTTTGCTGGGGGCAGCTCCCCACATTTTCATGACTGTTGAAACCTAACCTAACCTGGCCACACCTCCAACCTCGTTTGTCACCGTTCCTGTTACACTCGTCCCTCCAAAATATCTTCTAGTCACAAGCTATGATACAATTATTTCTACCATCTTCTTTTCCTTTCCGTATTTACTACCAGCAAAACGTTTTTGCCCTCCATTTTGCCCCCAGTTCTGATTCTCTATTCATTCCTCAAATATTAACTTAGACCTTTCAGCACTTCTTACCCAGGCCTTCATCCGCTCCCTTGTCTAGGCTCGTGTGCTCCATCTGTGTTTCCTCAGCACCCAAATGTCCCCTTCTCCTACCATCTCACGTTTTAATTACTTGTTGAATAACTCCCCCACTGCTGCTCTAGACAGAGGATATCCTAGGGGAGAGACCAGTACTGTGGCTTTGTTCACCTTTCACTTCTCAGTCCCACAATCCCTGGCTCCTGTTAGGAGTTTAAAAATATTGAGTGCAGAGTTCCCAGGCGGCCTAGTGGTTAGAATTCCAAGCTATCCTTGGTTGGGGAACTGAGATCCTGTAAGATACGTGGCCAAAAGAAACAAAAAAAATAAATTAAAGAGAAAAGAAAAACTTGCTGAGTGCATAAAGTTTCATCCCAGAACCCAGGGTAGCTTGTGTCCATGTTTGGTTACAAAACATTCTGCTCTGCTTTTTCCCAAATTTCTTCTCACTCTTTTCCTTCAATGATCCCAAGTCTACAGTAAACTCTGAGAACCAGACTTTGCCCAGGACTGGAGCAGAAACTTCCCTGAAGGTGAATGTCAACCATGACTTTGTCTTAATGAGGCCACAGCAATAGCTCAATTTGGAGTTGAGGAAGGATATGTAATAAGAGCACTGAATTTTGTACTTTTGAATGAGAATTTGAAAAGAAAGTCTCTTTTGACTACATGCTTGCCCTGTCATTCTAAAGTCTGAATGTGCCTACTTGTGGTTATCTATTGGCTAGGGGGAGGCCAGTGCCTGCCATGGGCCTAGCCTCTGAAAAGAGCTAATTACACATTTGTCATTCAGTTGAAGATTTTTGAACGCTGCATAGAAAGTGAGGATTTAATCTGAAGGCGTTCTTTTTCCCTTGCTGGGGGTGCAGGAAGGAGACTTTAGCCTCTGAACACTGCACTTTATTTATTCCTTGCTGGAAGGGCTTCACTTGCTGTCCTCATCACAGTTCGCCTGAGGGCGTGAGTCTGGGAAAGCTGTAGGATGGGGCCCTGGGGAAGTACAGGCCTTTTCTCTGCTACACGGGGTACGGCTGCTGCACAGGTCAAGGCCCCTTCCTCACGCAGTGCACTTTTGCTAACATATCAGGAATCACGCAGAGTCAAGGCCATTGGGACTATTCTCTAGGGCGCTGGAAAATGTCATCGGGCTGGTATATCCGTTGCTGACTAAGTTATGCCGATAGAAGAGGAATCTACCTGGGTTCTCCCCGCTCAGGTTTAAAAGCGTCTCCTTTGTAAGGACGTTTTTCTTGTACCCGCCAGGTTTTGACAGTTTAGGATCTCCAGTGGAGGATCTTTACCCTCTCTCCTGAGGGTCTTCTACCCACTCTATGCAAACAAGGAACAGTCTTCGGCCATTCTTCGCCTGTTCTAGAGGAAAACTCCCAACCCAGCATTTCGGAAAAGAACCAATTTAAAGATTTTGTCCAGTAAAAGCCACCCTGAAAAAATCCTTCTGTAAAGGAATCCTGGAAGAAACCTGGCCTTTTGTTTTTGGTGATTTCCACTCGCCCCCCTACGCCCGCCCCAGGTAGTGGGAGTTGCGCTTCATGGTCTAAATCCACTAGAGGCGCACGGACTCCGAAACCCGCCTCCGGTTTAAAATCTGAAATCCTGGAAAGCAATCCCAATCTGCAAATCATGAAAGTATTTCAGCTAGGTCAGTCTCATCCGACGGGCGTCGAATTTCAGGAAATTGCTTCGATCAAAGCTAGACTCCCCAGTACCGCTAAAGAAATCGCTGGGTACACACTGCTAAACTTGTGCTGGGTATTTTCGCCCGCGAAAAGCCAGCCTGAGGAGTTTGTGGAGATACTGGATTAGGATGCGACTCAGAATATTCACCAGGACCCATCACAGAAACTAACTGTCTTGCAGGTTTTCACCAAATATGGACGCCGAAGTGTGTGCGGGAAACAGATGCGGCAGCAGGGGAATCTTCTCTGTGTCCATTTGGGAGTCTCTATATTTTCTGTTGGTGAAAGTAGGACCGTGGGGCTCGACTCGGTCCTAGGAAGACTTTCGAGGGCCTTTCCTTTCCTTTTCCCCTCACCTCCCCGGTTCCACCTTGTGCTCCCAGGGCAGCAGGGATCTTACTCCAATCGCATCTTCCAAGCATGTTTAATTCCATTTTCCTTAAATGTCAGTGTCTTGTCTGCGACTCTGGTAAATCTTTCCATAACGCGTCAGCAAAAGAGGTAGATCAGTTCAGTTCACTTGCTCAGTCGTGTCCGACTCTTTGCCACTCCATGGGCTGCAGCACACCAGCCTTCTCTGTCCATCACCAACTCCCGGAGCTTGCTCAAACACATGCCCATCGAGGCCGTGATGCCATCCAACCATCTCATCCTCTGTCGTCCCCTTCTCCTTCTGCTTTCAATCTTTCCAGCATCAGGGTCTTTTCCAATGAGTCAGTTCTTTGCATCAGGTGGCCAAAGTGTTGGAGCTTCAGCTTACCACCCTAGAAAAAGACGATTTTCCGTGAAGTAATAGAATCTGAGAGAGAAGGGTGAAAGACACCAGGTCTCTGCCTCAGGTTATTCATCTGTAAAATAGAGATCATGATCCCCATCTCGTAGGACAACTCTGAGCCTTGGGTGAAGTAACAGTACAAAACGGTTATCATAAAACTGAGCACTCCGTGAGAATGGGTGGGTGGAAAGGCCGATTCCTAACATTAGGGAGGCAATGTTTTGCAGTAGAGTCTGGCTTAGATGATAGATACAGGCATGTGACAGGTAAGGGTTCATGACTTAATCCTAGAGGAGGAAATGCAAAATGTATTTCTACCCTTTAGAAAACCACATCAAGGTTCTTAGGGAGGAAGAATTATATCATCAAAGAATTTAGAAGGTATTTGTCCAGGACAGGCCCCATGGTGTAATGGTTAGCACTCTGGACTCTGAATCCAGCGATCCGAGTTCAAGTCTCGGTGGGACCTGTAAAAAGTCTGTTTTTACTTGATTTCACATCCCCTTTCTGTAAATTTCTGATAACACTTATTTCTATGGAAATCTCATTGCAACCCCTGGAAGCTTTCACCCGCAGACACGAGGGCTAGGAAAAAAGTGCTATCTCTCTTACTACAAATTTTCTTTTCGTATACTAAATGCTTCTCAAAAATTACATCTTTACTTTTTATTGGTCACTTGCTACTATTAAACTTGAAAACAACTCAAACTGGGGGAGGGGGGAGACCCTTGAAATACAAAACACACACCAGAAATAGTTAAAATTATATTTATCTTTTAATATATTTTTCTGTTTCAGAGTAATATAATAATCAGTAACAGCGTTTAAGCATAGAAAAATGCAATATGGAAGGATAAAATTTAATGGTATCTATAAAATAGAAATACCTTTGAAAGAAAAAAAGAATTCATGAACACTGACTTGTATACTTTTCAAGGATGCTAGCATATATCATGGAGACAGCAATGGCAACCCACTCCAGTACTCTTGCCTGGAAAATCCCATGGACAGAGGAGCCTGGTAGGCTGTAGTCCATGGGGTCAAGGAGTCGGACACTTACTGAGCGACTTCACTTTCACTTTTCACTTTCATATATTGGAGAAGGAAATGCAACTCACTCCAGTGTTCTTGCCTGGAGAATCCCAGGAACGGGGAAGCCTGGTGGGCTGCTTTCTATGGGGTGGCACAGAGTCGGACAGGACTGAAGTGATTTAGCAGCAGCAGCAGCAGCAGCATGTATCAAATTGCTCTTGGGTACCAATGGATAAAATTCAGTGATGGACTGGACTATTTTAATGTTCAAATTTTACCAATTACATTGTGAAAATGTTGGCAATTATATTCTTTAGGACGATTCAAACTTATGAAGAAACAATTTAGAAGACCACTGGAAGGCAATGTGAGAGCATCAGAATACTATGACAATTCATAAAGACTCTAAGAAATGAAGATAGCTTAAGGATACTGTCCTAGGTTAAAACAATGAAGTGATAAACCAAAGCAGCCCCCTCACCATCATCTCATTCTTAGACACATTTATTTCTAATTTTCAGGTGGATTTCTTTCTTATGTGAATTTGCCATTTAAGACCGCCTACTTTTCTTGTAGGCTTTCACCAAAGCATATTTTTACTAAAGCTTAGTTGCTCAAACATTTCTTATGCTATAGTTTCCAAGTAAATATTTTTTTCTTCTGAGTTTTCTTATTAATTGCAACTACATGCTTTATTATTTTACATTTTGTATTTAAATCACTAATCAATCTGAAATGTGATTTGTTACTTGTTGAAGGTAAATGTTCATCTCTGTTTTCTGCCAAAGGCAAAGTTAGTTATGTCATCACAGTTTATTTTAAAATTATCTTTGCCTACCTACTGAATTGAAATATCAAATTTGTCACTTATTAATGTCTATATTATTTTATCTATTTTATAAATTTATTTCCCTTTATGTATACTTATGACAATGCTAGGATCTTCTGATTAGATTTTATTTTAATACATTTTACTGCCCATAAAGCATTCTTCTCCTAGGGCATTTGACATTTTCAGATGAAGGGGAATAAGAAGATAAAGAAGGGGAGGTTGGAGATTCAAATAATGTTTCATTTTGTAATTTCAAGCTTCTTGTAAAAGTTGAGAACACATTGAATAAGCATACATATAAACCAGATATCCTGGAGTACAGAAATCTCAGGAGTTAGGTTTCAGTCCTTTGGATCTCTATTTAGTTATTAGTAAAGGTGCTGGTGCCATTAAACCCTGTCTTTTCCTTGGTGAACCCTGCAGGCTTTGAAGAGATCCAGAAAATAAAAATTATAGGTCATGAGGTTTCAGCATTTGTTTGAGGTAGCTAAGATGTGATAAAGCATAGTTTCTCTCTTTCAGTGAAACTATGAGCCATGCTGTGTAGGGACACCCAAGATGAACGGGTCATGGTGGAGGGTTCTGACAAAACGTGGTCCACTGGAGAAGGCAATGGCAAACCATTTGAGTATTCTTGCCTTGAGAACCCCATGAACAGTATGAAAAGGCAAAAATATAGGACACTGAAAGATGAACTCCCCATGTCGGTAGGTGCCCAGTATGCTACTGGAGATCAGTGGAGAACTAACTCCATAAAGAATGAAGAGACGGAGCCAAAGTAAAAACAACACCCAGCTGTGGATGTGACTGGTGATGGAAGTAAAGTCTGATGCTGCAAAGAGCAATATTGCATAGGAAGCTGGAATGTAAGGTCCATGAATCAAGGCAAATTGGAATCAAGCAAACAGGAGAAGGCAAGAGTGAACATCGACATTTTAGGAATCAGTGAACTAAAATGGACTGAAATGGGTGAATTTAACTCAGATGACCATTATATCTACTACTGTGGACAAGAATCCCTTGGAAGAAATGGAGTAGCCATCATAGTCAATGAAAGAGTCCAAAATGCAGTACTTGGATGCAATCTCAAAAACAACAGAATGATCTCTGTTCATTTCCAAGACAAACCATCCAATATCATGTTAGTTCAAGTCTATGCCCCGACCAGTAACGGTGAAGAAGCTGAAGTTGAGTAGTTCTATGAAGACCTACAAGACCTTCCAGAACTAACACCCCCCAAAAGATGTCCTTTTCATCATAGTGGACTGGAATGCAAAAGTAGGAAGTCAAGAGATACTTGGAGTAACAGGTAAATTTGGCCTTGCAGTACAAAATGAAGCAGGGCAAAGGCTAACAGAGTTTTGCCAAGATAATCCACTGGTCATATAAAATACCATTTTCCAACACAAGAGCTGACTCTACACATGGACATCACCAGATGGTCAGTACTGAAATCAGATTGATTATAGTCTTTGCAGCCAAAGATTGAGAAGCTCTATACAGTCAACAAAAACAAGATTGGGAGTTGACTGTGGCTCAGATCATGGACTCCTTATTGCCAAATTCAGATTTAAATTGAAGAAAGTAGGGATAACCACTAGACCATTCAGATATGACCTAAATCAAATCCCTTATGATTATACAGTGGAAGTGACAAATAAATTCAAGGGATTAGATCTGATAGAGTGCCTGAAGAACTATTGACAGAGGTTTGTGACATTGTACAGGAGGCAGTGATTGGAGACCATCCCCAAGAAAAAGAAATGCAAAAAGGCAAAACGGTTGTCTGAGGAGGCCTTACAAACAGCTGTGAAAGGAAGAGAAGTGAAAGGCAAAGGAGAAAAGGAAAGATATACCTATTTGAATGCAGAGTTCCAAAGAATAGCAAGGAGAGATAAGAAAGTCTTCTTCAGTGATTAATGCAAAGAAATAGAAGAAAATAATAGAATGGGAAAGACTAGAGATCTCTTCAAGAAAATTAGAGATACCAAGGGAACTTTTCATGCAAAGATGAGCACAATAAAGGACAGAAATGGTAAGGACCTAACAGAAGCAGAAGATATTAAGAAGAGGTGGCAAGAATACACAGAAGAACTATACAAAAAAGATCTTCACAACCCAGATAAATATGATGGTGTGATCACTCACTTAGAGGCAGACCTCCTGGAATGTGAAGTCAAGTGGGCCTTAGGAAGCATCATTACAAACACAGCTAATGGAGGTGATGGAATTCCAGTTGAACTATTTCAAATCCTAAAAGATTATGCTGTGAAAGTGCTACATTCAATATGCCAGCAAATCTGGAAAACTCAGCAGTGGCCACAGGACTGGAAAAGGTCAGTCTTCATTCCAATCCCAAAAAAGGGCAATGCCAAAGAGTGTTCAAATTACCGCACAATTGCACTCATCTCACGTGCTAGTAAAGGAATGCTCAAAATTCTCCAAGCCAGGCTTCAACAGTACATGAACCATGAACTTCCAGATGCTCAAGCTGGATTTAGAAAAGGCAGAGGAACCAGAGATCAAATTGCCAACATCTGTTGGATCATTGAAAGAGCAAGAGAGTTCCAGAAAAACATCTACTTCTGCTTTACTGACTATGCCAAAGCCTTTGACTGTGTGGATCACAACAAACTGTGGAAAATTCAAGAGATGGAAATACCAGACCACCTGACCTGCACTCTGAGAAATCTGCATGCAGGTCAAAAAGCAACAGTTAGAACTGGACATGGAACAACAGACTGGTTCCAAATAGGGAAAGGAGTATGCCAATGCTGTATATTGTCACCCTACTTATTTAACTTATATGCAGAGTACCTCATGAGAAATGCTGGACTGAATGAAGCACATGCTGGAATCAAGACTGCTGAGAGAAATATCAATAACCTCAGATATGCAGATGACACCACCCTTACGGAAGAAAGCAAAAAAGATCTAAAGAGACTCTTAATGAAAGTGAAACAGGAGAGTGAAAAAGCTGACTTTAAACAACATTCAAAAAAACTAAGATCATGGCATCCTGTCCCATCACTTCATGGCGAATAGATGGGGAAACAGTAGAAACACTGACAAACTTTATTTTTTGGGCTCCAAAATCACTGCAGATGGTGATTGCAGCCATGAAATTAAAAGACGCTTACTCCTTGGAAGAAAAGCTATGACCAATCTAGACAGCATATTAAAAAGCAGAGACATTACTTTGCCGACAAAGGTCCATCTGTGGTTTTTCCAGTAGTCATGCATGAATGTGAGAGCTGGACTATAAAGAAAGCTGAGCACCAAAGAATTGATGCTTTTGAAGTGTGGTATTGGAGAAGACTCTTGAGAGTCCCTTGGACAGCAAAGAGATTCAACCAGTCCATCCTAAAGGAAATCAGTCTTGAATATTCATTGGAAGGACTGATGCTGAAGCTGAAACTCCAATACTTTGGCCACCTGCTGCGAAAAACTGACTCCTTGGAAAAAACCCTGATGCTGGAAAAGATTGAAGGCAGGAGGAGAAGGGGACGACAGAGGATGAGTTGATTGGATGGCATCACTGACTCAATGAACATGAGTTTGAGTGAACTCCAGGAGCTGGTAATGGACAGAAAGGCCTGGAGTGCCGCAGTTCATGGGGTCACAAATATTTGGACATGACTGAGGGACTGAATTGAAATCATAGTTTACACAAATAAAGCCAAGGGTTCAATCTCTGAGGAATATCTTTTGATTTCTATGATCCACACTTCAAGGACAGTCTGTGACTCTCCTATTTTTTTCTCTCTTCCACTCTTTCCTGTTCCTTCTCTATTTCTCCCATAAAATTTTTGGGTTGGCCAAAAATTTCGTTCTGGTTTTTCCATAATGTCTTAATGAAGTTTTTGGACAACCCAATACTTCATGTACCCTAGAACTATTACTACACTTTTAGATTGCCAGTTTCACTCATCTATCTTTGCTGTTTTCTGTTTTCCTGACTCCCCTTCCTTCTTGAAAAAAGATAGCATATTATAATCTTAATCTGTACATCCCCTCACATAAGTAACAATATCTCCTGTTAATCACTCCATATCTTTTTTACAGCTGCATGGTACTTCTCCTCAGAGTCTATATGTCTCAGTTTATTCAACAAATCTCCTGTGCCTGGACATTTTCAGTTAAAAATGCTTTTTGGGAATATGCAAGCAAAATAAATTGAAAATGGTTGGTTTTGCCAAATAAGAACATATTCATCAGTGAAGTAAAGGAAGGAATGAAACAGATCCACCACATGCAAAATTTTATTAATATTTTTTCTTTTGATATTTTTCTCTGTGAATTCTCACTGCTTAGAAGAATTTCTATTTTCTTGTCATATATAGTCACTCATTTTAAATTATTTTAATTAGACATTTTCTCTCAATTTCTTTTGCAAATATATCAGTAAAACTATTTTTCTTCTAGTTTCTCCATGGAATTCTGATGCACAAAAAAATTGTAAATGTAGTCTACTGTTTTATATCATTTCATATGCAAGGTTTTTGTTTCTTTTTCTCGTAACATTCCCATGAATTCAGTTTATGTAAGTATGAACAGGGATAGTGTATGAAAGGTGTCTTCTCAATTATTGTAACATAAATTGCTTCAGAGAAGAGTTCACAGCATGTTTCTATTAACTTGAACATTATAAATCATGCCTAAGAATGAACAAAAGAGTGAAAGGAACCTGAACCCCCCGACTCAAGTAAAAAGGCAATGTAGGTTTCTAGCAACCAATGATCTCAGGCAAAATAACAATGTTTTTTTTTCTTTGAGTGTAAGGAAATGTGCAAGAAAATAAAAAATTATATCCTATCTCAGTATATAATCTCTGTAACACAAACGGTTAATTTGTTGGAAATAAACATGAAATTTGTCAGCTCTTCCTCTACTCCAAAGATAAGACTTGTCTCTTATCTTTTGAACGAGAAGGAAATTGTGCAGTCATTTGAGGAGAAAAAAGGAAAACGCTGAACCCTAAATGAACTTTAGGAAATCAAATACACTCTCCGAGGCCGTGTATTGGAGATGTTACAAAAGTACTAGCAGAGGATGGTTTCGATCCATCGACCTCTGGGTTATGGGCCCAGCACGCTTCCGCTGCGCCACTCTGCTCCCGTTGAGCCACTGGTTCTCCTCTTCCTTACCATATTAAAGATCAGCCACTTCGTTAGAATACATATTTTTTTCTCCCTCTTTCCTTAGCCTGAGATCAATTTCCCCAAGAATTAAATGACCTCAGTATTCCCCTCCATGTTGCGCTTTCCCAATCTGCCAAAAATCCGGCATCTTTCCTTCAGGAGCTGCTCTGAGCTCAGGGGAGGAACTTCGAAACAAGACGAGCAAAGTCCCCAAGTCCTTCCTTACGGATAACCGAGGAAGGCATGAATTCAGACTTGAGGAGAAAGGATATTAACTAGCTCGTTCTGTTTTCCGTCCTCAAGAAAGTTTCCCTGAGGAAACTAGAAGCAGCATTTCCATATATTGACTGACTAACTGCCATTTTCAGCTTTCCGGGCACCTGATTTACCCTCTCAGGCCTCTGCCCTTGGCTTCATGAAAAGGGGCTTCGTATCCCTTTGACAGTTTTCTCTCGTCCTCAGCGAATGCTGGATTTCCCAGACCAAAGAACAGAAACCTCTATTCTATTCTATTTTGGTCTGGATCTCCCAGACCAAAGAATAGAAACCTCTGACGCCTTTCATCCTGTGCTCTGTCTACCAAATAACTTCCGCAAGTTTCCTCTTGCTCTTTTCACCATCTTCCTTCAGTCCCTTCAGGAGTTTCTGTTTCTTCATTAAATACTTGTTTTCCGGGTCCCAGAACAGGTAGGGTTTTGGTTAAGAAACAAACTCTGTAAACCTCAAGAGAGAATCTGAATGAAAACACTCCCCTGGCGGTTCTCAGTTGTCAGTACTAATTTCATTGTGGCTTGGTACTTTGTTCTTGTTCGTGCTACGGAAGAAGGGTCCTGTGTTTAAAGATAAACAAAGATCAATGTGGTCAGTTGGAAACCTCAAGCAAAAGCTATTGTTTCCGCCCGGTTTCGAACCGGGGATCTTTCGCGTGTTAGGCGAACGTGATAACCACTACACTACGGAAACAAGATATAGAGTTTTTTTTTTTTTTTTTGGTCAGGATAGGTGAAAGCATGTCTATAACCCAGGGCTATTTACCAAAATATCCTGCGATATTTAGTCGAGAGAATAGCAACTTTCCAAGTGCTCATCTGCAATTGCCTAGGTCTGTTAGCGTCAAAATCTATAAAGCAACAAGAAAAAATAGTCCATAACGTATAAGAATGAACACAGACCTGCTGACCAAAAGAAACCACGCGCAAAAGAGAACGTATTCTATGACGCCAATTGTTTACATTACAAAGTAGGCAAGAAGCTTTTGCATTGTTAGGAGTCAGAATAGTGGTTCCCTGGGAGTAGGTAGAGTGGGTAGTTACTAGAAAGTTCTAGGAATATTGCTGATACGCCTGCTGGTTATCCAGAGATGGTCAATTTGTGTAGAATCATCAAGAAAACATTTTTATACTGGGAGGTGGGGTTATTTACTGAAGAAACTGGGGAGTGCCAGTTGTGGGGACTGGCTAAGCAAGTTGTAAATCCATAGGGCAGGCACTCAGGTAAGACTGGCAATCAGAAAGGGCAGGCAGGAAACAATAGAAAAATTATTAATGAAACAAAAATTTGGCTCTTTGAAAAGTTCAACAAAATTGACAAATGTTTAGCTAGATTTACAAAGAAAAACATAAAGAAGATATTCAAATTACTAAAATTAGAAATGCAAGTGGGGATATTACTACAGATTTTGCACAAATAAAAATATAACAAGCCAACACTATGAAAAATTGTATGACTGCATATTGGATAACCTAAATGAAATGGAGAAATTCCCAGAAACACACAATTTACCAAAACTGAAACATGAAGAAACAGATATTTTGACAGCCTATAACTGTTAAGTATATTGAAGCAGTAATCAAAAAAATTACAACAAAGAAAAGTCCAACCTAGACATTTTCACTGGTGGATTCTACCAAACATTTAAAGAAGAATTAACACAATCCCTCTCAAACTCTTCCAAAAAATTGAAAAGACGGGAACATAACTCATTCTATGAAGACTGCATTCCCTTAATATCAAAGCCATTAGAAGAAAAGAAAACTGCAGATTAATATCCCTGATGAACATAGATGCAAAAATCCTCAACAAAATGTTAGCAAACTGAATACAGCAACATATTATACACCACAGCCAAATAAGATACATTCCTGGAATGTAAGCGAGATTTAACATATTAACAGAATGAAGAAAAAAAGAACAGGACCATCTCAATAGATGCAGAAAAAGCATTTGACAACATTGTTTCATGATAAAAAAAATCAATAAACTAGGAATAGCAGGAAACTATTTTATCTTCATGATAAAAGTCATTTATCAAAAAGTCACAGCATCTTCAATGGTGGAAAAGTGTAAGCTTTTTCTCTAATACCTGGAACAAGACATAGGTGTTCACTTTTACTACATCTATTCAGCATAGTAATATCAATTCTAGCCAGGACAAGTAGTCAAGAGAAAGATATAATGTCATACATAGAAAGTGCTGAGGATTACACACACACACACATTAGAGCTAATAAAAGAATTCAGCAAAATTGAAAGATACAAAATTCAACATACAAAATCAGTTGCATGTTTATTCACTTACAATGAACAATCCAAAACAAATTAAGAAACAGTTCCTTTTACAATTGCATGAACAAGAATGAAACATTTAGGAATGAACTTAATCAAGGTGGAGGCAGAGGTTTACACTGAAAACCATAAAACTTTAGAGAGAGAAAAAAAAAAATATTAAAGAAGATATCAGTGAATGGAAAGATATCTGTATTCATGAATTGTAAGACTAATATGGTTATAATGTCAATAAAGTCCAAAGTGATCTGCAGTTTCAATACAATCCCTATCATAATCCCAATTTTTTTTAGAGATTAAAAAAAATTCATCCTAAAATTAACATTGACTCTTGTGGAACCCCCCAAATAGCCAAAAAGATCTTGAAAAAGCAGAATAAATTTGGAGCCCTCTCACTTCTTAATTTCACAATTTACTTTAAAGCTACAGGAACCAAATCCATGTGGTCCTGACTTACAGCCAGAAATATAGACCAATGAAATAGAATAAAGACCCCACAAGTAGATTCTTGCATATATGATCAGTTGGCTTTTGACAAGAGTGCCAAGACCATTCAATGGAGAAATTACAGTCTTTTCAACTAATGGTGCTAAGAAAACTGTTTATCTACTGAAAGAATTAAAGGTGAACTTCATTAAAATTTTAAAACTTGCTATGTGAAAGACATTTTAACAAAAATTAAGACAAGACAGAGAAAAATATTTGCAAATGAGACATCTGAAAAACGACTGTTACTCAAAATGTTATTTTAATACTCAACCAGAAAACAACCCATTAATTTTCTAACTCCTGCTTCTTTGCTTGTCTTCAAAATATCTTCTCCAGCAGCCTTTGAAGATTAAAGTTCTGAGGCCATGGAGTTTGCTTTTGAAGCCAAGAAGATAAAGGCCTCGCTGGGATTCGAACCCAGGATCTCCTGTTTACTAGACAGGCGCTTTAACCAACTAAGCCACGAGGCCCCGATAGTGAAGAACGTCACAACGTGTTGTTTTTCATTTCAGCGGTTTGGTTGAGATTTTACTACGAAGTATATTTGGACATGGAGAAGGCAATGGCACCCCACTCCAGTACTCTCGCCTGGAAAATCCGATGGATGGAGGAGCCTAGTAGGCTGCAGTCCATGGGGTCGCTAAGAGTCAGACACGACTGAGCGACTTCACTTTCACTTTTCACTTTCATGCATTGGAGAGGAAATGGCAACCCACTCCAGTGTTCTTGCCTGGAGAATCCCAGGGACGGGGGAGCCTGGTGGGCTGCCGTCTACGGGGTCGCACAGAGTCGGACACGACTGAAGTGACTTAGCAGCAGCAGCAGCAGCATATTTGGACAGGAATCTCTTCTAGGAATGGAAACTTGATCTGACCAGAGATTCAAAATCAGAATTGAACAGTCAAAGGACTTGAGGGGGCCATTTCTTTTCCATGAATTTATCAAAAAGAAAGATCTGGTTATGGACGGAGGCAGTTCGAACAGTCCAAGTAAAGATTGAAAAGAAAGTTAAAGTCTCTCAGCCTTTGCGACCTCACGGACTGGAATTCTCCAGGCCAAAATCCTGGAGTGGATAGCCATTCCTTCTCCAGGGGATCTTTTCAACCCAGATATCGAACCAATGTCTCCCACATTGCAGACGGATTCTTTACCAGCTGAGCCACAAGTAAAAATTGGACTGCCCCAGAAACTTGAACAGTTGTCTTTGGACCCTCTTTGCTTATCTGGTACAACTGACACGACCCTTTCATCGTGGGGTTTCTCTTGGTTACCTGAGAGATATTCACACATTAAGTGTTCAATATTACTTCATTCTATTCCAACTTGTGCTTCAGGATTTCATTTCAGCTCTGTCTCCTCCAGATACACAAAATTCCTATTTGGGAGCTTCGTTCATGGATTCTTAAATTCCCCATGACAACATTCAGCACTCCTACATGACTGTTGCCATTTAAGACAGTTGATGTTAGGATTACCTGGGAGTCCTTGGTAAAATTAAGATTCTTGAAATCTACCCTATTTATTAAAGGATCATTGCAAGAGGGGTTCTGGAATCTGCATTTGTAATAAGTCTTCCGGGGGATACTTTTGAGTGCAAAGATTGGAGTCCCTATTGTCACAAGTGCTGTCTTTTCTGGAAGCACTTGAAGTTCTAGTCTTCCCGTCTGTAGCCAGCAGTACCTGAATTGAGAACTTCCAGATGTACAAGCTGGGTTTCAAACAGGCAGAGGAACCAGAGATCAAATTGCCAACATTTATTGGATCATAGCGTTCCCCACCCCCACCCAAAAATCTACTTCTGCTTCATTGACTATGCGAAAGCCTTTGACTGTGTGGATCACAAATAACAGAGGAAAATTCTTAAAGAGATGGGAGTACCAGACCACTTGAAGAGGAGAGTGAAAAAACTGGCTTGAAACTTTACATTAAAAAAACTACGATCATGGCATCTGGTCCCATCACTTCAGGATAAATATAAGGGAAATAGTGGAAGCAGTGACAGATTTTGTTTTCTTGGGCTGTAAAATCACTGTGGACAGTGACTACAGTCACGAAATTAAAAGATGCTTGCTCCCAGGAAGAAAAGTTATGACAAATATAGCGTATTAAAGACCAGAGATACTACTTTGCCCCCAAAGGTCCGTACAGTCAAAGCTTTGGTTTCTCCAGTAGTCGTGTATGGATGTGAGAGTTGTACGATAAAGAAAACTGAGGGCCAAAGAATTAATGTTTTCAAACTGCGGTGCTGGAGAAGACCCTTGAGAGCCCCTTGAACAGCAGGAAGATCAAACCAGTCAATCCTAAAGGAAATCAACCCAGAATATTCATTGGAAGGACTAATGCTGAAGCTGAAGCTCTAATACCTTGGCCTCCTGATGCGAAAAGCTGACTCATTGGAAAAAACCCTGATGCCGCGAAAGATTAAGGACAGAAGAGTAAGGGGGCAGCAAAAGATGAGTTGGTTAGGTAGCATCAGTGGACATGAATTTGAGCAGACTCCGGAAGGTAGAGAAGGACAAGGAAGCCTGGCGGGCTGCAGTCCATGGAGTGGCAAAGAGTCGGACACGACTTAGGTACTGAGCAACAACCACAGCCTATACCTAGCCCAGTGTGTTTCTTTTATGGACATATTGGGCTGTCAGTGAAAGCATTTTGCCATTAAAATCAAAGTCACGAATTTGAACTGCCTCTGGGTCCACTGCTGCTGCTGCTAAGTCGCTTTAGTCGTGTCCGACTCTGTGCGACCCCATAGACGGCAGCCCACCAGGCTCCCCCGTCCCTGGGATTCTCCAGGCAAGAACACTGGAGTGGGTTGCCATTTCCTTCTCCAATTCAGGAAAGTAAAAAGTGAAAGTGAAGTTGCTCAGTCGCGACCCCATGGACTGCAGCCTACCAGGCTCCTCCGTCCATGGGATTTTCCAGGCAAGAGTACTGGAGTTGGGTGCCATTGCCTTCTCCGCTGGATCCACTAGTGATTTCCAAATGTAATCCCAAAGTGAGCTCGTTTCAATATAGTGTCTCTTGGGCCCCAGTCTGTTGTCGTGCGGTGGGGGGTTGAATTCAGCAGGCAAACCGCTAATCTCTTAAGGAAAATTTGGGACAGTGCCTTCGGTAGTGGTACCTGAGAAGCCTTGTTGTTGGCGTTAGTGCGGTAATTTCTGCTACTCTAGGGCCTCCTCCTCCCACTTGTTTATTCCTTTTCGGACAGAGGATTAGCAACGGGGGTGTAGCTCAGTGGTAGAGCGCGTGCTTAGCATGCACGAGGCCCCGGGTTCAATCCCCGGCACCTCCACTTGGGAGTTTTCGACCTCCACCACTAGAATTTACAACAGCTATTGATGAGTAGTAGGTGAATTTAACGAATGTTGTGATTTTTCTCGTAATCCTTTCCTCTTTTCTTGGGCTTCCCTGGTGGCTCAGCTGTAATGAATGAGATTTCTCCAATTCAGGAGACTCCGCTTAGATCCCTGGGACGGGAAGATTCCCTGGCGAAGGAAATAGCAACCCATTCCTGTATTCTTGCCTGGAAATCCCACGGACAGGAAAGCCTGGAGGGATACAGTACATGGGGTCGCAAAAGAGTCGGACACTACTTAGCAACTAACAACAACAACATCAGCCTTGAGAAAAGACAAGCATTTCTCTGGATTTGAGGTGATCTAGTGAGAGCGGACAGGAAAAAGTGAGAGGTTTCAGAAAGCACAGAGAGCTTGCTGTGTTTTCTCAGTCATAATCCTCCTCATATTTTGATGCAATTCCACAAAGCCAGAAATAATTCAGTGTTTTCTTATATGCACAGGACAATACATTGGTCCTAATTTTAAAAAATAATTGCAGAACAGCGGTAGTCAGCAACCGGGATGGCCGAGTGGTTAAGGCGTTGGACTTAAGATCCAATGGGCTAGTGCCCGCGTGGGTTCGAACCCCACTCTCGGTAGGTGAAATTTTGCTCTCCTAAATCTTTCCTGAGAGAATACTGGCCTTTAGAAATAAACTTGAAAGATTACATATCTGTTTTTCTATCCTTTTGTGAAACACTTCTTGTCTTCAAACCGAAAGAAATTGCTTCAGTAGGCAGTATTAAGTGTGTGAATTATTTCCCTGCACAGTTCTATTAAGACTGCCAACATAGGAAAACCGACCAAATCAACCATCTGCCTAAAGATATTTAAATACTTCAGCTCTGAGTTCCAAGAGAAATAGAAACTTGGACACCCCCCCCCCCCCCCCATTTGCTCTTCAGGCAATCAGGCAATAGTAAAAAAGAAAAGAAAGTTCTCTGTAGCCCCCGCGGAAGTGAGGAGAGGGATTCTCATTGTTTCCAAAGCGTCCTACTCAGAAAGCTCAACTCTGCCTGGGCAGTCCCTCCAACTCACTCTGGAAAGCGTAGTTGATTCCTCACAAGCAGAATACAAGTGTTTTGTTCTATTTTGTTTTTCCAGTTTGAAATGTAAAATATGGTCTCCTAGTGGAGTTTTTATTTACATTTTTCTTGTGGTGGTATTATTAAACATCTTCTATGTTTAAGAGCCATGTGTACTTCCTTTTCTGTGAACTGTTTTTTAATATCCTGTACTCATTTTTCTTCACGATTGTTGGGTCTTTCTCTTTTGATTTGTAGAAAGTTCTTTAAATGAGTCAATTAAGTCATGTTTTGATATGTAACAAGAAGTGCATTTGCACTTTGTTGTAATTTTGGACATGCAGACTTTGGACTATGAGGGTGAGGTTATCAGTCTTGTCTTTTGTTTTATGTCTAACTTGAATATGCCTTTTCCCTATACAAGATCAACAAGAGTAACAAAATAACTCATTTTTTCTAGAATGTCCCTTACTTCTTTTTAAACTTAGATCTCTAATATATATATATTTTTTCCTGTCTTAATATGTGAGGTATCAGTCCAACTCTACTTCATTTCCAGAGGATTACCAGTGACCCCAGCACCATTATTGAATACCCATATTATGTCCAATGATTGAAATTCGAGCATATTAAATTCCGTTCTCTTTAAAATCCAGAGGACCAGAAGTCTGGCATCTTCAAGATGATTTAAAAGAGCATGGACTTTAAAACTCAACAATCATATACTCTAATTCTGGCTTTCCCACTAACTCTTTGAGCCTCAAGTTCTTCATGTGTTAAATGGGGATAATAATCCCTACTTCATGGAAGACAGTTGAAGAATGAAAAGATAATATATTAAGGGCTGGCAAATTAAGAAGGGCTCTTTGCCACTCTGAATACCCATATTATCTTTGCCACTCTGCAGGTTAGTTTCCTTCCTCCTTAAAAGAAACTCACACTCTTCCTTTATAGCAGTCTTTAAAATAAACCCAGAAATCAAATAAAAACTGTCCTGATAGTTAAAGTGCTTATGTTTTGAGATCAAACACCTAGATTCTGCATTTCATAGTTCTCTAACCCCAACGGAGTTAGACAGCTCAGCAGGTCATTTTCATGAGCTTCCTCGGGTTTCAGGTCAGAGTCATCAGCATTGGGTTTGCTCCTGGTCGCCCTGGGAAGAGGAAGGAAGCTCCTCCTGAGAACTCATCTGAATAAGCTGGTTTGAGAAACACCAAGTTTCCATGGAGAGGCAAGACTCATCCTTAACAAAAGTGGATATTCTTGTTTCTTTCCCTTGGATGGGGTAGAGAAAGAGTGAGTGAAGAGTTTGTTTTTTCTGAAATGAGATTCCAGGGAACAAAGATTTTACTCATATTGAAACTTTCTGAAGAGAAAACACAACAATCTCCTAGTGGTTGGTTTGCAAAGTAGTTTAGGTTATAATGTTGATGACACCAATGTCCAAGTTCCATCCCTACAGAAGTTAAATTACATACTTTTCTTCACGAGAGACTCAAATGAGATCTGAAATCACCATGCCATTCCCATCTCTGCCACAGAGAAGGTCTGAACCTGTTGTATCAGAGTTGATTAAATTCCTCCAGTCAGTGGGGGCTGCTGGCAATTTCTACTCAAATCCAACCTCTGTTGTTGTTTCTTGAGGTAGGCAGAATTCAGTGGTAACACAGATGCCCTCCCTCTGACATACAAATCCTGCACAATCCCTCATACTGTGAATATGATTAGGGTATGCTACATAGCACCACTGACTAAAAAAGGAAGATAATCAGGAGTGAGCCTGACCTACTTAGGTGAGCCCTCGAAAGGGACTGGGCTCTTTCTGAAGTCAGAGATTGTAAGTGTGAGAGGAATTGAGGGATTGAAGTGAGAGAGAGTCTCTGTTGCTGGCTTTGAAGATGGAGGGGGCCAACAGAATGCAGGTAGCCAGTGGGAGCTGAGAACACCCAGCCAACAGCAACAATGTAAGGATTTGACCATCACCATGAGAGCTTAGAATGCAGCCCCATGTATGATTTTAGCCTCGTTAAATCCTAGGTAGCAGAGAACTCAGCTACCTAGTGCTCACACTCCTTACTTACAGAAATCTGAGTAGATACTTGGGCATTGTTATAATCTGCTAAACTATGATAACTGGTTATGCGGCAACAGAAAACTAAAAGATTTCTGTTTATTTTTTTAAAGCACATAATGTAAAATGTAAAGCTGGAAATGTTATAACAGAAAGTTGAATTGTGTCAGGTAGAGGGTCAGGTGCCTCTGGGGGCCACTCTCCATCTTTGTTCTTTCTGTCCCTTTCTTGGGCTCCTGCTACTGACTCTCTGAGTGACCCTCACGTTTCATCTCTATGGATACCTGGAAACTGCTATTGGTATTTTAGATTAATATAAGCATATGTTCCCTGTTATATATATTATGTATTATAAGCGTTAATTTCACATCTAACACATAAAGTAAAAATAGCTACCAACTGATTCCTTAAACTACTTGTAGCATGCATTTCGATATGAAGTATGCAGCACTGGTGGTGGAGGGGGGCTAAGTTCCCACCCTCCCAGGCTTCTGGATAGAGGAAGAGACCTGCCAATAGTAATTTTAAGAGGTATCACTTAGTATCCTTTAGTTTTAAAACTAGAGTATGTATATCCCTGGGAATAAATGGACACAAGGAATCATTTTCCTGACCTTGGACATGTATGTGGATTCATTTAGGACTGACCTGCCTAAAAACTCTGTGTTTTCCCACCATCTTTTGTCACAACTCTTCTCCCACTAAGAAAAAGGAGATAACTTTCAACCATCCAATAGCATACTCGTCTTATTTCCCCAAGACACAAAGCCTCCTCAAAGCATCTGACAAAATGACTCTAAATAATGCTATCAGTAAGAAAGTGAATGTCTTTAAAGACTGACTAACAAAATTCTTTTGCAGACTCAGATGGTTTCTTGAGGTGAAGGAATTCAAGCTGAGCTATTTCAAATCCTAAAAGAGGATGCTGTGAAAGTGCTGCACTCAATATGCCAGCAAATGTGGAACACTCAACAGTGGCCACAGGACTGGAAAAGGTCAGTTTTCACTCCAGTCCCAAAGAAAGAAAGGCAATGCCAAAGAATGTTCAAACTACCACACAATTGCACTCATCTCACACGCTAGCAAAGTAATGCTCAAAATTCTCCAAGCCAGGCATTAACAGTACCTGAACTGAGAACTTTCAGATGTTCAAGCTGGATTTAGAAAACGCAGAGGAACTAGAGATAAAATAGCCAACATCCACTGGATCATAGAAAAAGTAAGAGAATTCCAGAAAAACATCAACTTCTGCTTCATTGATCACACCAAAGTCTTTGGCTGTGTGGATCACAACAAACTGTGGAAAATTCTTAAAGAGATGGGAATACTAGACCACCTGACCTGCCTCCTGAGAAATCTGTATGCAGGTCAAGAAGCAACAGTTAGAACCAGACATGTAACAACAGACTGGTTCCAAATTGGGAAAGGAGTATGTCAAGGCTGTATACTGTCATCCTACTTATTTAACTTATATGTAGAAAGTATATACATCATGTGAAATCCTGGGCTAGATAAAGCACAAGCTGGAATCAAGATTGCAGGGAGAAATATCAATAATCTCAGATGTGCAGATGACACCACCCTTATGGCAGAAAATGAAGAGGAATTAAAGAGCCTCTTGATGAAAGTGAAAGAGAAGAGTGAAAAGGTTGGCTTAAAACTCAACATGCAAAAATCAAACAGCATGGCATCCGGTCCCACCACTTCAATGCAAATAGATGGGGAGACAATGGAAACAGTGAGAGACTTTCTTTTCTTGGGCTCCAAAATCACTGCAGATGGTGGCTGCAGCCATGAAATTAAAAGCCACTTGCTCTTTGGAAGAAAAGCTATGACCAACCTAGACAGCATATTAAAAAGCAAAGACATTACTTTGCCAACAAAGGTTCATCTAGTCAAAGTTATGGTTTTCCCAATATTCATGTATGGATGTGAGAGCTGAACCATAAAGACAGCTGAGCACCCAAGAATTGATACGTTTGAACTGTGGTGTTGCAGAAGACTCTTGAGAGTCCCTTGGACTGCAAAGAGATCCAACCAGTCAATCCTAAAGGAAATCAGCCATTAATATTCATTGGAAAGACTGACACTGAAGCTGAAACTCCAATACTTAGGCCACCTGATGCTAAGAACTGACTCATTGGAAAAGACCCTGATGTTAGGAAAGATTGAAGACAGGAGGAGAAGGGGACAATAGAGGATGAGATGGTTGGATGGAATCACCAACTCGATGGACATGAGTTTGAGCAAGCTCTGGGAGTTGGTGATGGACAGGAAAGCCTGGCCTGCTGCAGTCCATGGGGTCACAAAGAGTCCGACATGACTGAGCGACTGAAGTGAACTGAACTGTGCCTTCAAACATGAATGAGGGTCCAATCCAGTTGTCAACAATAGACTAACAGAAAACTTTAGTGATAATGTGGTTTTAGCATGTGGTTAGAAAAATTAGAATTGCATTCATATTTCAAAATTCCTTTAATTCCTAACTACTTAATTAGCTCATATCTCTAATAATTAAATAGACATAAAATGATGTTGAACCTTGCAACATCAGTCTTGCAACAGGGACTACTCATCCATGGATACACAAATTAATTAGAAAATATTAGTCCCATCCATGTCATTAAGAGATGAGTTTGCAATTCAATTTTATTTTATGTTTATAACTTATCAAGATATTAATACACTCACAGTGATTTGCTGTAACAAAAACTGCAATAACAATGCAGGAAACAAATTGTTAACTTAAAGCTATATAGTCATACAGAGAAGAAGTACAACAGAGTAGATAAAAAAACGACCATATTACAATACAATGTATTTTTGTGGAGTGGGGGAATGAAAATAAAGTTCAAATACAAAAGAGAGGATATAAAATGTCAAATGTTAAAGAAAATTTATTTTTTTTTAATAGACGATAGTCCATTAACCAAATATTCACTACGGTATTTAGATTTGTTTAGAAGAGTGATGGTACACATTTTTAAAATGCCACAAATTACAATGTACTGGGAATCACATTCTTTACAACTATTTGAACTTATGATTTGAAATTTTTAGATACTGATCTAAAAATGTACAAGGGGTACATAATTTTTCAAAGGGGTATGCTTTCAAATTTTGAAGGCTACTACTCTAGAGCAGGAATTCTTAACATGTGATGTCACACAGTGGCTATAAACACAGATTTAGGAGTTAGTCTTACTAGTTGTGTGACATTGGGCAAGTGACTGAAATTCAGCTCAGTCTACTTACCTATAAAATGGGGACAGTAAAAATACCCTATCTATAAAGTTGTCAAACTTCAGTAGACGCTAGAATCACCTGGAGGGTTTGTTAAAACACAGACTGTGGGCCCTGTTCCCAGAGATTCTGCCTGAGGAGGTCTGGGGTCAGGCCTCCGAACCTGCATTTCTAACAAATTTCCAGGTGAGACTAATGCTGCTTGCTCCTTTCATCTATCTCATAAAGTCATTCACTGTATGGATTAAAAATGTTAGTACATAAAGCAATTATCCTTCAATTAAAAAATAAATAAATTTTAAAAATATATATGTGCTTAAAAAAAAAGTTAGTACATAAAAATTCTTAGAAGTCCACTGGCCCAAAGCAGGTACTAACACACATTAGCCATATCATCAGTTAGAATTTGATTCACTGCAAAAGAAAATTTTACTGCAGTGGATTAAACAAAAAGGAGTTTGCATATATCATTTAACAAGAGGTGCTGAGGTCAATCATCCAGGGCTGGCACCACTGGTCAAGAATGCCATGAAGTTCCCAGGCTCCTTCTGTCTTCTTTGCTCAATTGTCTTTGCTCAGTGGCTTTCATTACCATAGATTGAGAATAGCTGCTGTTCCTCCAGGAGTCTTGTCTGAATTCCAGATAGGAAGAGAGAAGAGAAAAGGAGCAGAGGGTAGAATTGATGGAGCATGCCAGCCAAGTCACAGACCCTCCCTTTCATAATTTATTTTTTAGAGAAGTCACTTGCTTTTAAAAAATGTTTCCAGAAGTTCCCAACATGTGGTGAATGGAGCTAATAAAATTAATCAACATTTAGTAAAACAGACTCAACAGTACTAGCCACACTTCAAGTGTTCAACAGCCACAGGTAGCCAGTGACTACCATGGTGGACAACACAGATGTAGGACATTTCCACCATTATGCAAAGTTCTATTGAATGACATTAGACTACAAGATGCACCTCTAAGTCTCCTACAAGATCTATAAAGCTCTTTCTCTCCAGACTTACCTGCTGTTGCTATACACTTTAGCAAAGGTCAGCAGGCTATTTCTCAGGCCTGCATTTGTTTACAATTCTGCTACCCGGGATTGTACTCTCTCTCCACCTCGTCCATCTAGAAAACAAGAATCCTTCTTTATACACACATATTCAAAAAGCCAGAAGAACTGAACATGATGCAGGAAGTATTTCTGAGCATACCTTCTCTTTTATCTACCATTACTACAAAAAATAGCAGATCCAAGAGATTATTCAGTCTTTTAAAAAATCACACAAAAAACAGCTTGATTGAAAAATGGGAAAGGAACTTGAACAAACATTTCTCCAAAAAAGATATATTAATGGTAATAAGCACAGGAAAAGATGCGTGATGACACTAATCATTAAGCATATGCAAATCAAACCTACAGCGGTACCACCTCACATCTATATTGGCTACTATCAAAAAACTCAGAAAATAACAAGTGTTGGCAAGAAGAAGGAGAAATTGGAATTCTTGCATATTGTTGGTGGAACTGTAAAATGGGGCAATTGCTATGGAAAACAGTATGGAAGTTTCTCAAAAAATTAAAAGTACAATTACATGATCCAGCCATTCCACTTCTGGATATACACTCCCAAAGAACTTAAAGCAGGGTGTTGTGGAAATATTTGTCCAATCATATGCAATACCAGCATTATTCACAATCGCCAAAAGCTGAATGCAATCCAAGTGCCTATCAATGAATAAATGGATATACAAAACGTGGCATTGGCATGCAATGGAAGAATATTCAGCCTTGAAAAGAAATTCTGACACATGCCACAACCTGGCTGAAACCTGCAGGCTAATATATCTTCAAACATCTCTGATTTTTAAACTACAAAATGATCTTGGTTTTTTTTTTTTTTAATTGAAGAAAAATCTGCTTAAACATAGAAAAAAAAAATACTGCTGAGTGCCTCAGATTAAATAGGATAAAATGAGAACTCGCTCTACTCATTCCTTGTATTATCCAAGTGTTGGACTCAGTACCCTGCTGATAAATTTCCTTCTGAGAATCTCTCTACACAAATTAAGTGCCAGTTAGGCCTCACGGCTTCGACTAGACAGTGTTAGAAGAATGGTTTCTGCCCAGAAGAACAAAGAGTCAGATGCACTTCTTGGATCGGACAGTAGCCCAGTGGTTATTTCCACCCACTGCACACTGGCAATACCTGGGAAATTTAAAAGCCCTCCAAGTGGTTCTAAGGTGAGAGCAGGCTGGCTGTGGAGATGTACTGATATTTTCTGATGACTAACGCCCCCAACCCCTAACCACTACACATCTCATATTTACTTGATGCCCAGAATCATCAAACAGTGCGCCTGACACAGTCGCAACATTTCTGTCTTCCGGGTAACGGTTCTCCACTAGGTATCATTATCTAGAGCACGTGATCTCTCCAGCACCTGTAGCTCAAGCGCTTGAATCTCTCCCTGCATGTGTCCGCCCCTCACAAGCACACCCAGAAACCATGACTCGCTACCTATTACGGTCCACAAGGCAAGGCCGCTTCCGGATGGACTTTGCTGATGGGGAGCGTCCACGCCTATGCCATCTGCTCTCGCGCCAGATACGCTTCTGCTTAATCTTCGATTAGGTTCAGCTCCCAAACCCGCGGGGGTTGTATTGGGGTCCGGGGATAAAGCGCCGAAACTTACTTGCCTTCATCCTTGCCCGCTGACACCTCCTGATTTTTTGCAAACTGCTGCTTCTGGGCAAGAATATGCGCCACGGGGAACAGCTCTAATCCAGACTTCGGAGTCTGGACATTTACCAAAGTCCTGCCTTTGTCAGAACAGAGGCTGCGAAGCCTGATCCTTCTCTGTCTGCCTGGAAGGTCCAGGCAGTCTTGCTTGGGCACGAGATTCAGGGCGTTTGTTCCGGAAATCGCGGAGGCCTGCTGCCAGGAAAACAAGAACGTGAACACTTACTCCTCTGGGGTTGAATAGAGAGACAGGATGGTTTACTTTCACTGGCCTTGTTTCCAGGTCCCCTCTAGGAACCTGGGAGGTTTCTGCGTCTCTGTGGTTATTTCTACAGCTTCTTGTCCCTTTACTCTGTTCTAGGCCCTGCCTTCTAAATGGGTTGGGAAAGTTTGACAGAGAAATCGTTTGGGAAAGCTTCAAAAGTATATATGCAAAAAAAGAACAGTACGATGAATTCGATGTATCTGTCTCACACCTTCTATCAACTCATGGCAATGTTATTAACCTATAACCCAGCCCTCATTACTTCAGACACATTGCTTGAATCTCAGACCCGTGTCACTGATAAATTTAACACAACCCCGACTAAGATGAGTTAGACACTTGCCTCAGGCACAAAATTTAGGAGACTTCCAAAAAGCTTTGCAATAGAGACAATAACATTTGAAAGTATTTTTAAAGTAAAAATTAATGCAAAAAACTATAATGAATACAATATCAATATTTTAAATAGAGAATCAGTATTACTGATTCTTTCCTTCTGCCCAGCTCCTATATGACTGACAAAAGGCTGAAACTTAAGTATCTCTAAGAATGAGGATGCTTTTGAAAAACATAATCACAATATTATTATCACATCTAAAAAAAATACCAAAAATAAGATCATCAAGTATCCAACCATTGTTCAGACTTTACCAGTTTTATATATTTTATAAATATATTATATAACATATATTATACAATCATATGTGAGTTACAAGGAGGGCTGGAGTGAGAATTCTCAGGCACCTTTTATCTAAGGTGTGTAAGTTATCAAGACCTTGGACATAGATCACTTGAAGCATTATGTCATCATCAAAGGTTTGGCAACAAACTTCCAACAGGCCTGGTCCAGGAAAGTTGTCTTGAGAAATCTGATATATGGGTATGAAGTTTATGTGAATGAAAGAGTAGAACAGTAGGAAAGAGGTATAAATGTGAAAGTCTCTCAGATAGTGGTAATGGTAGGTAAGGGGGTACTAGAATGGAGTGCTGAGGAAGAAAGAAAATCAAGGAATGTGGACAGGAATAGAAATACAAAAGGAGAAACAAAGATCATAATCGGTGGCATGGGTAAAGAGGAAAGATTATTATGGCTGTGGGATAGCACAGGAAAGAAAAAAGAAGAATATGGTATTTATCAATCAGAAAGATGAGTAAAACGATCACAGTGCATGAAGGAGTAGAAACTGTAGACTGATCTATGGTGGGTAAATCTCACCATGCGAACGCTAACTAAAAAGTTAGAAGTCATTTACAGTGTTCCCAATGTTAAGGCCTTCTCTTATATTCCATCAATTGCCTAAACTCCTTTAAATTTTACTTTACTTCAAATACAGATCATTGTCTTTTTAAACCACATTATTTTGGCCTTTGTTTCCTGCTGTATAGATTTACCATAACTGCACCAGACAATGTTGTTAACTAATCAGGGATCTTAGTTGCAGAAGATAGAATCCACACAAATAAGGTAAAATTAAAAGGGATTTCTTAGGCATTCACAGAGTTTCTTGGAGACCAGAATCAAGTATAGATTACACTACACTGCCAGAAGCACTCAACCATGAAAATGCTTCCGTAGAAATCTTACTGCTGCCACTTCTGGTTCCACAAAATCCTAGACAGTAGCTGCACATAAACCAAAATACCTGCAACAACCTTGCATATGTGAAAGGACTTCAAGCTAAAATCAAACCAGAGGATATGAAATGAAAGGTCACATATGCACCCTCTGAAGAATGGTAGGTAAGAGCTAGGAGACTTATTTCCCCTAAAATGCCTAATTTACAGAAGACAGAGACTTATCTCCTAATCAATGAGTAGCCCTTAATCTGACTGGACTTGCCCTTCTTTGCATTCTTGATCATAAATACAACCACCTCAAAAACCTCAATAGACCTACCTTGCTATATATTATGAGTTTCCTGAATTGTAATTCCTTTGCTATTCCTGAATAAACTCTATTTTTTGGTAATTTGAACTTGTCTCAGTTTACCTCTTTATTTATGTTGACATATGTCAGAAGAGCTATTCAGTCTTTATCTCACAATATTCATTTCTCCCAGTCTTACACTGCAAAGTCAAGTGGGCCTTAGGAAGCATCATTATGAACAAAGCTAGTGGAGGTGATGGAATTCCAGTGGAGCTATTTCAAATCCTAAAAGATGATGCTGTGAAAGTGCTGCACTCAATATGCCAGCAAATGTGGAAAACTCAACAGTGGCTACAGGACTGGAAAAGGTCAGTTTTCATTCCAATCCCAAAGAAAGGCAATGCCAAAGAATGTGCAAACTGCCTTACAATTGCACTCATCTCGTACGTTAGCAAGTAATGCTCAAAATTCTCCAAGCCAGGCTTCAATAGTATGTGAACCATGAACTTCCAGATGTTCAAGTTGCATTTAGAAAAAGCAGAGGAACCAGAGATCAAATTGCCAACATCCACTGGATCATCGAAAAAGCAAGAGAATTCCAGAAAAACATCTACTTCTGCTTCATTGACAAAGCCTTTGGCTGTGTGCATCACAGCAAACTGTGGAAAATTCTTCAAGAGATGGGAATACCAGACCACCTTACCTGCCTCCTGAGAAATCTATATGCAGGTCAAGAAGCAACAGAACTGTACATGGAACAACAGACTGGTTCCAAATAGGAAAAGGAATATGTCAAGTCTGTATATTGTCACCAACCCTGCTTATTTAAGTTCTATGCAGAGTACATCATGAGAAATGCTGGACTGGATAAAGCACAAGCTGGAATCAAGATTGCCAGAAGAAATATCAATAACCTCAGATATGCAGATGACACCACTCTTCTGGCAGAAAATGAAGAGGAACTAAAGAGCCTCTTGAGGAAAGTGAAAGAGGAGAGTGAAATAGTTGACTTAAAACTCAACATTCAGAAAACTAAGATCATGGCATCTGGTCCCATCACTTCATGGCAAATAGATGGGGAAACAATGGAAACACTGACAGACTTTATTTCTGAGGGCTCCAAAATCACTGCAGATGGTGACTACAGCCATGAAATTAAAAGATACTTGTTCCTCGGAAGAAAAGCTATGACCAACCTAGACAGCATATTAAAAAGCAGAGACATTACTTTGCCAACAAAGGTCTGTCTAGTCAAAGCTTTGGTTTTTCCAGTAGTCATGTATGGATGTGAGAGTTGGAGTATAAAGAAAGCTGAGTGCCAAAAAATTGATGCTTTTAAAGTGTGGTGTTGGAGAAGACTCTTAAGAGTCCCTTGGACAGCAAGGAGATCCAAGCAGTCCATCCTAAAGGAGATGAGTCTTGAATATTCATTGGAAGGACTGATGCTGAAGCTGAAACTCCAATATTTTGGCCACCTGATGCAAAGAACTGACTTCTTGGAAAAGACTCTGATGCTGGAAAAGATTGAAGGCAGGAAGAGAAGGGGACGATAGAGGATGAGATGGCTGGATGGCATCACCGACTCGATGGACATGAGTTTGAGTAAACTCCGGGAGTTGGTGATGGACAGGGAAGCCTGGAGTGCTGCAGTCCACGGGCTCGCAAAGAGCCGGGACACGACTGAACTGAACTGAGTCTTACACAAGCACATCTGCTCAGCAAAAGCTATGTGACACAGGAAATCCTAGTGACAAGGAGATCTGAGAACTGGAGATTTTACTGCTGCAGGTTTAGTGTACAGGAGGCACATTGCAACAGGTTTGCAGAGGTGTAGAGTGAGCAATCTTTACTATTGGTCATGGTTGCTACCTGGTATCCATTTCACCCTTTTTCCTTCTTAAAAAACTGATATTGTTCCAATATCCATCATTCATAAATTGAAGAACTCAGGAGACTCTACCCCCATTTTAAGTTCCAGGGCAATTTATGAGTAGTTTAAGATGAATTTGTAAATACTATACCTTTATAGGGAGAAGGCAATGGCACCCCACTCCAGTACTCTTGCCTGGAAAATCCCATGGATGGAGGAGCTTGGTAGGCTGCAGTCCATGGGATCGCTAAGAGTCGGACACGACTGACTTCACTTTCACTTTTCACTTTCAAGCAATGGGGAAGGAAATGGCAACCCACTCCAGTGTTCTTGCCTGGAGAATCCCAGGGACGGGGGAGGTTGGTGGGCTGCCGTCTATGGGGTCACACAGAGTTGGACACGACTGAAGCGACTTAGCATGCACGCATGTATGCCTTTATAGATGATTGATTTACAAATTTAGGTTTAAACAAATAAGCAAAAGCATTCCCCTGCTGGCTGTTATAAGTTCAGAGGTAGGCAGGCAAGCTAAATTGTCATAATCACACTTTAATGATTGAGAGGAGAGGTTATGCTTTTCCTTTGTGTTAAGAGCAAAGAACATTTTGCCCAAAGTGCTTCAGGCTGCAATATTAAAGATAGCTGTAAGATTAGGCAGCCTAAGCGTAATACTGACAAACTGGTTAAACTTGGTTCTATTCTTGTTTCACACTGTTGGCCATCCCAGTCAGACTTAAAAGTGGCCCGTACGGGGATCGAACCCGCGACCTTGGCGTTATTAGCACCACGCTCTAACCAACTGAGCTAACCGGCCCTCATACAAACTACTACTCTTCGTTAATGGTTTAATTGCATTGACCTTCTAGAATTTCTTTATCACAAATGGGAATATCAGTCCTATATATAGTGGGTCTGCTTCTGTTAAAGGGAAACAAAAGAAAAAAGTCTATCAAGGTCAAGAATGAACCTTACCTTTCAGAACATACCTTCTTGGAACCAATGCAAATGCATTTTGTAATGCAAACTCTTCTGTAACAAGTACAAAAACCATTTTTAATGAAAATGGCAAATTGGAACATTTGATAGTAAGGACTTTGATATATTTGCATCTTGGAGACCACAGTAAAAGATGGTAAGAGAAGGGAAAAGAGTCTTTCTACCTACAGACTTTTGGGGAATGAGAAGAATAGGTGCTTGGAAGAAATACCAGCAGTATTTTTAAAGACAAATTGAATTAAAATAATTCATCCATCCAAACACGCACTCATCCATCCCTGAGCAAAAATTAAAAGCTTCCTTCCAAGAGCAAATAATGGAAATGTAATGCTAGTGATAAATGAAAGGTATATAACCTTAATAATGAGCTAGAAAAAAACTCAATGTGAAAAAGCTCTACATGAACCCAGGGAATAGTAATGAATAAAGCTTTCCATGAACAAATGAGGAACTAGGTCTGAGGTGGAAAAAAAATGAGCTGATGCTTAGGACAGGTAGAAAAAAATATACATTGAATTTGGGAATGAATGTGGTGTTGTGAGAGTAAAATGGACCTGCTTTTTAACGTTGCTATGCAATACTTCAGTTCTAGTTTTTCAGTACTTTCTATTTAGACATCACAGGTGTAAATAAAATCTTACTTAGCCATGATTATGAACCAAAGACTATTTATGTCTTTTAAATGAATTAACATATTTAAACATAACTAATTTATGAGGTGACTGTTACAATCATTCTCGTTTTACAAATAACCGAGGACAGAGTTTAGAGTCAGCATTCTGATCATTTAACCTTAGAGAACTTCCTTTTCATTGTCACTAAACTGCTCCTTAAAATCGGTATTTATCTTTTTTTTAGTGGATGGCCATATTCTGAGGACCCTCCTATTCAAAAAACCAACTTTATAGCATCTTGATTTATATCCCAGGATATTAATTGCTTCAATTTTCAATTAATATTAATCTCACCACTAATATTGAATATGGAACATGGATCTGAAAACTCCTATCCCAGGTAAGGAAAACTCTGAGCATCAGCCACGTTTACTGTATTATTATGGCAGGGCAATTCTTTCTAGCAATTTTACTGTATTATGTAGTGATTCACTTCCTTTTCTTGGTTCCCCAATACGGAAAGGAGATATATTGAGAGCAAACACCCTAGAGACATTGATTTTTTTTTTCTCCCTCTCTCTTTTTCCTCTGATTTTTTTTTCTCTCCAAGAAACAGTTTCCTTATGGAAAACAAAACAAAATGAAATAAAGAAAGGCCCTCTGTTGTACCTTTTAGCTGCCAGGTCTCTGCTATCGTTCTGTTTTGTTAATTGGAGTGGGATCTGTTCACTCCGCCTAAGCAGGTTCTAGAACCCGCTAGCAAGAAAATTTGCAGACTCTCCTTCTCTGCAAAGAAGCTCCAATGCCAAATATAGAACTCTTAGGCTAGCACAGGTTTCCATTTTAGAGGACAAAAATCGAGGTCAACCTTGGCCCGTACGGGGATCGAACCCGCGACCTTGGCGTTATTAGCACCACGCTCTAACCAACTGAGCTAACCGGCCAGGACGACACCCTTGCCCTTCAAATTACAAACGACACTTAAACAGCATGGTTTTGCAGTTTACTGTGGGAAGCGTAAGTTGCTTCCATTCTTCTTCTCGTCTTTCTTCATTGGCCTAGAAAATGGATGAAAAAGCTTCTCATTCTGCCTCAAGAAAGTGTCCTTCTTCCGGAAAAACTTAAAGCTCTCTCAAACTTTGGATTCTGACCCGAGAAGATTCAGGCCAACGTCCCCAGGCAGGGCTTCCTGAGACCGCGACGGGTGCATCACGGAACTGACCACGAAGCCTCCAGAGGCCTCGAAGGACTCGGCTCCGGCGCGCAAGACCCAGATTCCTCTCTACTCTTGGAGATCTTTAAGCTTTCCTCGGAAGCCTCGGGTCCCATGAACCTGAACCCTGTCGCCGCCTGGCCTCTGGGTGGTTTTGCCCGCCCCGCCACCCGGAATCCGCAGCTGTGAGCCCCAGGTATCGGGCTCCGAGCACGGGAATGTATGTGAGTCTTGGTGTTGCAGTGTTGGTCATCAAACACGTGGTGGCGCCCGACGGACCGGCTGCGGTCAGCGGGAGCGAAAGAAACTTGGGGATGGGAGAAGTGGAGACCCGGATTGGGCAACTCTGTGAAGAGGCGGGAAACCCCCTTTGAGCGGCTAAACTGCGAGGTGAACCCTGAGGGCAGGGATCAACCCAGGGAAAGGCCGGCAGAGGAGCTAATTCCCTATTCGCCCTCTGCTCTTTTCTGGATTCTACTTCTTTCCTCCTTTCCAACACGACTGTTCCTGTTAAGGATAGTAGTGTTTTTAGAAGTTAACTGTGTTCATGGGGTTCTCAAGGCAAGAATACTGAAGTGATTTGCCATTTCCTTCTCCAATGGACTGAAATCAGATTGATTAAATTCTTTGCAGCCGAAAATGGAGACCCTGTATGCTGCTGCTAAGTCGCTTCAGTCGTGTCAGACTCTGTGCGACCCCATAGACGGCAGCCCACCAGGCTCCCCCCGTCCCTGGAATTCTCCAGGCAAGAACACTGGAGTGGGTTGCCATTGCCTTTTCCAGGAGACGCTCTATACAGTCAGCTAAAACAAGACAGGCAGCTGACTGTGGCTCAGATCATGAACTCCTTATTGCAAAATTTAGACTTAAATTGAAGAAAGTAGGGAAAATCACTAGACCATTCAGGTATGACCTAAATCGAATCCCTTACGATTATACAGTGAAAGTGACAAATAGATTCAAGAGATTAGATCTGATAGAGAACCTGAAGAACTATGGAGGGAGGTTCACTACATTGGATAGGAGGCAGTGATCAAGACCATCCGCAAGAAAAAGAAATGCAAAAAGGCAAAATGGTTGTCTGAGAAGATCTTATGAATAGCTGAGAACAGAAGAGAAGCTAAAGGCAAAGGAGAAAAGGAAAGATATACCTATTTGAATGCAAAGTTCCAAAAAATAGCAAGGAGAGATAAGAAAGCCTCCCTCAGTGATCAGTGCAGAGAAATAAAGGAAAACAATAGAATGGGAAAGACTAGAGATCTTTTCAAGAAAATTAGAGATACTAAGGGAACATTTCATGCAAAGATAGGCACAATAAAGGACAAAAATTGTATGGACCTAACAGGAGCTGAGGATAGTAAGAAGAGGTGGCAAGAATACACAGAAGAACTATACAAAAAAGATCTTCAAGACCCAGATGACCTCGATGGTGTGATCACTCACCTAGAGCCAGACATCCTGTAATGCAAGGTCAAATGGCCTTAAGAAGCATCATTATGAACAAAGCTAATGGAAGTGATGGAATTCCAGTTGAGCTGTTTCAAATCCTAAAAGATGATGCTGTGAAAGTGCTGCACTCAATATGCCAACAAATTTGGAAAACTCAGCAGTGGTCACAGGACTGGGAAAGGTCAGTTTTCATTCGAATCCCAAAGAAAGGCAATGCCAAAGAATGTTCAAACTATTGCACAATTGCACTCATCTCACATGCTAACAAAGTAATGCTCAAAATTCTCCAAGCCAGGCTTCAAAAAATTCTCCAAGCCAGGCTTTCAGTACATGAATCCTGAACTTCCCGATATTCAAGCTGGATTTAGAAAAGGCAGAGGAACCAGAGATCAAATTGCCAACATCTGCTGGATCATTGAAAAAGCTAGAGAATTCCAGAAAAACATCTACTTCTGCTTCATTGACTATGCCGAAGCCTTTGACTGTGTGGATCACAACAAACTGTGGAAAATTCTTCAAGAGGTGTGAATACCAGACCACCTTACCTGCCTCCTGTGAAATCTGTATGCAAGTCAAGAAGCAACAGTTAGAACCAGACATGGAACAACAGACTGGTTCCAAATAGGGAAAGGAGTATGTCAATGATGTATATTGTCACCCTACTTATTTAACTTATATGCAGAGTACATCATGTGAAATGCTGGACTGGATGAAGCACAAGCTGGAATCAAGATTGCCAGAAGAAATATCAATAACCTCATACATGCGGATGACACCACCCTTATGGCAGAAAATGAAGAGGAACTAAAGAGCCTCTTGATGAAAGTGAAAGAGGAGAGTGAAAAGGTTGGCTTAAAACTCAACGTTCAAAAAAATAAGATCATGGTATCCTGTCCCATCACTTCATGGCAAATAGATGGGGAAACAATGGAAACAGTGAGGGACTTTATTTGGGGGGCTCCAAAATCACTGCAGATGGTGACTGCAGCCATGAAATCGAAAGATGCTTGCTACTTGGAAGAAAAGCTATGACCAACCTAGACAGCATATTAAAAAGCAGAGACATTACTTGGCCCACAAAGGTCTGTCTAGTCAAAGCTATGGTTTTCCAGTAGTCATGTGTGGATATGAGAGTTGGACTATAAAGAATGCTGAGTACTGGAGAACTGATGCTTTTGAAGTGTGGTGTTGGAGAAGACTCTTGAGAGTCCCTTGGACAGCAAGGAGGTCAAACCAGTCAATCCTAAAAGAAATTAGTCCTGAATATTCATTGGAAGGACTGATGCTGAAGTTGAAACTCCAATATTTTGGCCACATGATGCAAACTACTGACTCACTGGGAAAATCTTTCTCTGATGCTGGGAAAGATTGAAGGCAGGAGGAGAAGGGGACAACAGAGGATGAGATGGTTGGACGCTCCAGGAGTTGGTGATGGACAGGGAAGCCTGGGGTGCTGCACTCCGTGGGGTCGCAAAGAGTCAGACTGGACTGAGGGACTGAACTGAATTGACCTGTTTGCATATGTATTTATGTATATTACATAGTTTCTTTTGGATAGGCACTGCTAGTAAATAAAGTTTTAAATACAATACTTGGTATTCACTTTTTTTTTTTCCTGGAAATGGGAATCATACTCTTTGGTTGGCTGAATCTGCCATTTTTTTCTTGCTTTCCATTTCACTAAAATTTTGCTTTTAATATCATACATATAAATTATTCTTCTGGCCCTTCAGCACCTTTCACTAACTTTGTACATCTTTTAATCAACTTGTACATGTCTTCATTTGTTTTGTTCTTTGGTGAAAATTCTGAAAGTTTGTATAGCAGAATGTTATTAGTAGTACCTGACATTCTGGTTCTACTCAGGTACTTGGTATGTTTAAGTGGTTTTTGAGAACCTGGGCCCTATTCAGACTTAGATGGTAGACTGTAGTCGCTTGCTTTGTGTTAAAGGTCAGTTTCCTGGGAAATAAACATTGCAATGGAGATAGAGATGCCAAAGCAGTGACCCAGGGGAGGCTGCAAGGCCGGCTGCAGGGCCAGAGCTTGCCTCGTCCTCCACCCCTAGCCCCCACCCCCCACCCCTACCCCACCGCCTCTGCTGATTCATAGCAGCTCCAGCTGGCAGCAGCCTTTTCTGGGGATGGCTGCTGCTGAAATTCCTCAGAGATAACCAATTGCTTCTCCTTGAGCCTGGTGTAAGATGGTGTTAGAGTCTTATTGGGACCACTCTTAGAATCGACCGCAATAAGAGGGTGAAGGAAACAGGATTAGGAAGAGGCAAAAGTTGAACTTGATGTTGTAAAAGAAGCCTCAGTTCAGCTTACCAGGATATCTGAACCTGAAATGGCCCTTTAGTGATATTCTGAATTGAGGCTGGATTTGAGCTACACTCAAGGGTTGGTGTACTCTTGAGCAAGGTTTCCCTCTTGTCTGTTGCCGATAGCGCAGAGTAACCCAGCCGTAAGCCATTAGAAGTCAACATTCCTGAAGTGGAGAAATAAGTGCCACCATTCTGGAGGGTGATTTGACAGGTGCATCACACCACTGTTCTTTCAGAAATCTTGTGTCAAATACATACTTTTGACCAGTATCTTTGATCAGTAACCCCTCCTTCAACACACTAATATAGAAGAGAGCAGGTGTGGCTAAAATAATATGATGGCTAATAGAAGATCATTTCATTTTTTCTTTTAGGCTTCAACAAAGGTCTCTGACACACACTCCCCCACCCCTAACACTTCATACAACCCCCCAGCCCCCACCCCCGACACACACACCCGTTGCCAGAGTTTATAGTCTAGTTGAATCCAGTGATGTCCACTCTGAAACAATTTCTCATGAGAAGATAGTCATCTTAATCTAGTACCTGTATTTATTCTTCCAAAAGAACATTTTTCTTTGGTTTTGACTGACATAAGTTTGCTTCCCCTCCTGCCTCCCCGCCCCCTACCCCCCCACCCCCCCCCCCACCCCCGCTTTTATCACCTGGCAAACCAGTTTCTAAATTCATTATAGCGAAGAGACATATGAAATTAAGTTCAAATAGAGTATAACTAAAAACTTTGTTAAGCTGGGCTCCGTGGCTTAGCTGGTTAAAGCGCCTGTCTAGTAAACAGGAGATCCTGGGTTCGAATCCCAGCGGGGCCTGTCAGAGTCTTACTCTGGTTCTGATTTTTGCGAAAACTCAGAAAATATTTTTCTCTAAGTGAGTAGAAACTAACTTGAATTGACACTGGATGAATATCCTAATACTCAGAACTTAAGCTTTGCTTGGGAAAAATGGGGTACTTTGTAGAAGAGGACAGAGGTAAAAGGGTAAAGAATACCCCGAGAAGCATTCCCAAATCATAGATCAGAAGTAATTTAAGGACTCTCTGATTGTTTGTCTGAATCATGATATTAGCAGTGAATAGGTAATCTAGCCTAGCAGAGGTTTGCCCTTTTGTCTAACTATTGGAATCAAGTGAAGGAGATTCAACAGCTTTAAATACATGCTCTTTCAGATATCCTTTAGATTTGTCTGATTACTGGAGAGCTTTAATTATTTTTTTGCAACCTCAGATACACTTGGAGTAGGGTTGGCACTCAAGTTTTTTTTTTTGTTTGTTTAATAGACTATTAAATAGCTAATGGCTTTTCTAATTTCAAGGTAATATGTAGAAGTATTAGTACCAATACTTTAAGGAACAATGGATAGGGTAGGAAGACCTATGGTCAGAAGTGATTAGTTTAAATCCTCTGTCATTGAACCTTTTCTTGCTACTCACCACTTCTAGGAAGCCTTCAATTTTCCTTTGCATGTCTGCTCTTAGCCTCATCCTAAAGAAGGTAAGGGGGAAAAAAGAGAAAGGGCTAAAAAAAAAAAAAAAAAAAAAACACCTAATGTAAATGTTGAATTGAGTACTGTAATAGCTGTTTCTACTTTTCAAGTGATTCTGTACTCTAGGTCATCACTGAAGTTTTTGAAAAGAGACAAATGGTTAGTGACAAAGAAGAGTAGTTAGTGACAAAGCATATAAAGCATCTAGCATGAGTTTAGAGACAAATGAAGTCACACTTTTTTCTAGACAGATTTTTACATAAAAGTTCTGATAAAGACATTAAATCCTAAAAACAAAGATGTTTCTGCTTACCTACTGTTTCTTTTGACATTCTAAGATATATCTTAAAATAATTAGGCTCTACAAATGTCCACTTCCCCATACTTAGTAATGTGCACAAAATTCTACAGGCAATGATTGCACCTTAAGTACCTTCTTGCTTCTCATTGTCATGGCCTAACAGATTAATTACTCCTTTGTTGAGCATCTGGGAATGCAAATGTGTCAAAAGACTGACATTTTAAAGAATCTCTTAAAATGGAGTTGAATCTAATCAGTGAAATCCTGTACCTCTAGAAGTGTTCAGTACTTAATAGGTCTAAATGATAAAAGGTTGTTATTCTATAAAACAGTTTTAAACAAGTCATGGACATTCTCAATTGTGTCTTTGTTAAAGGGACTTCTCCTTAGTTGAACTACTCTTTCTTTCTTGACCTACCGTATTCTTCATTCAAACTTCCTTCTCCATTAAATGTTCTCTGGCTTGGGATGCTCAAATGGACAGCTCCTCTTTTGTGCTCTGAGGGTACAACTGACATTGTCTTAAGCCAGCTGTGTGGGTCTTTCTTCTTCATATCCAGGTATACACTTCCCATCTTGGACACTGGATAAAGTTTGGTGAACAAATTCAAATGGAATGTCCCTTGAAAAGGTGGAAAAGTAAGGCATGGTGATGAGAGAAAATGTTAGGGAAAGAGGAGTCTCTGGAGCTGACCCTTCCTTGGCTGCCTGCCTGGAGCTGATCTTTCAAAATATCTATGTCTGAAAGAGGTCTCTGCCTAATTTCAAATTCACATTTCCATTGCCACCAGGATTTCACATGAGTACCACTGGCACCATACACCATAAACTCAACTGATCATTATTTCCACTGGAAATCTATTATTAAACTTGACTCTTCCTGCTGCCTTACCCCACCAAATTACAACAGTCTTCCTGATTTACATTTAACATATGTGAGGTGTTTTTCTCTCTGTTCATCTACTTGGTTCTTATTTGGACCTTCTTCACTACAATCTCTAACAGCCTCTTCCTGTTCTCCCTGTCTTCAAGACTGGCCATCTGAAGTCATTCTCAACCCAGAAGACATATATCTCTGGCTGAAAATACAAAACATCATTTCCTCCCTAAGATTTCCCAGTCTTAAACCTTTCTTCTTTTTCTAATATATGCATTTAAACCTATATATTTTCTTCTAAGCACTACTTTAGTTGCGTGTTGTATTTTCATTCTTTCAATTCAAAGTATTTTCTAGTTTCCATTGTACTTATATTTTACTTAGAAGTATACTTCTCTGGAGAAGGCAATGGCACCCCACTCCAGTACTCTTGCCTGGAAAATCCCATGGATGGCGGAGCCTGGTAGGCTGCAGTCCATGGGGTGGCTAAGAGTCGGACACGACTGAGTGACTTCACTTTCACTTTTCCCTTTCACACACTGGAGAAGGAAATGGCGGCCCACTCCAGTGTTCTTGCCTAGAGAATCCCAGGGGCGGGGGAGCCTGGTGGGCTTCCGTCTATGGGATCACACAGAGTCGGACACGACTGAAGCGACTTAGCAGCAGCAGTAGCAGCATACTGCTCAAGTTTCCCAGTATTAGAATTTTTTTAGTTATCATTTTGTTATTGACCTCAAGTTTAATTCTGTTATTGTCAGAAAACATTTTTTTAAATTGTTTGAATCCTTTTAAATTTATTAAGACTTGTTTTGGGGCCCTTTTTGTTTTGGTGTAGGTTTAATGTGCACTTGAAAATAATGAGAATTCTGCAGTAGTTGGATGTTCTGTGTGATAAATGTCAACTAGATCAAGTTGAATAGTTACTACTATGGCTCATGTCCTCAATTCCTACTTATTTCCCCTTTTCTGTAAGTTTCTCATCAGCTACTAAAAGTGATCTTTAAAATCACCAACCATAGCTCTGCTTATTGTGGTTCTTGTTTTAGTTTTCTCAGTTTGGCTTCATATAAGAATTGACGTGTCTTCTTGCTGAGTTGATCACTTTATCATTATGAAATGTTCTTTATCTCTGGTCTTACTTTTTACTTTGATGTCTCCTCTATTTGTCAACCAAGTTTCTAATGGTTGATGTTTGCATAGTTCCCCGACACTTTATTTTCAACCTGTTGTCTTATTTTTCAAGTATATTTCTTGTAAGCAGGACACAAAAGGCTCTTGTTTTCTTTATTTTACTATTTAGCCAGCCCATTTATGCCTTTTAATTATTTATTCCATTTACATTAAAAGCAATTATATATATCTGGGTTTAAGTTGACATCATTATTTGTTTTCCACTTATCCTACTTGTTCTTGGTTCCTCCTTTTCTACCTTCCTTTGAATTAATATTTCTTATTCCATTTAATCTTTATTTAACCTAAGATGTAGTATCATTTCCCTCCAGCTGCTTTTAAGATGTTTTAAATCTTTGTTTTACAAGAATATCAACATAATTTGGCTAGTTATAGTTTTCTTTATGTTTATTCAGATTGTTATTTGCTGAGCTTATTCAATGAATGAGTTGTCACATGTTTTCCCCCACTGAGCTATAAGTACCCTTAAGTTTAGAGCATTTTAATGTATGTAAATCACACTTAAAAAATTACACTTACACCTTAAGTGTAAATATAGATGACATCTACACTCCAAGAATTAAAGATTAGTCTCCACTCCCTCTCTCATCAGATTCAAATTGAAATATACCTTCCCCAGTTTGGGAGGCACATCCATCTTGCCTTTGATCTGGCCCATATATAACCATTTAGTCTTATTTCTTTCCATGTCTTGCTTCAAATGCTTGGATTCCCACCCCCTCCACCCCGAAGATTATTCCTATTTCGTTCACTTCCCAACAACAAAAAAATTCCCTTATTAACCTCTAACCATCATACTTCTTTTCATCTATTAAGTCTTAGATTTGGTGTCATTTTCTCTTGGAAGCCTTCAAGGGCATTCCAATTTTTTGGCCGTTCAAGCAGGTTTTTCTGAACATTATGGTAGATATGTTTGGTAAACACATTTCTACTTGTATTTGTTATTGATTTAAAAAAAAAAAAAACGAAGAAAGAAAAATGGAAACATTTCAAAGACCTAGAACAAGAAAGAATATTTACCTCTACCTATTCGCCCCTCAGGGAGAAGGCAATGGCACCCCACTCCAGTACTGTTGCCCGGATAATCCCATGGATGGAGGAGCCTGGTGGGCTGCAGTCCATGGGGTCGCTAAGAGTCAGACACGACTGAGTGACTTCACTTTCACTTTCCACTTTCATGTATTGGAGAAGGAAATGGCAACCCACTCCAGTGTTCTTGCCTGGAGAATCCCATGGACAGGGAAGCCTGGTAGGCTGCAGTCCATGGGGTCGCAGAGTCGGACACGACTGAAGCGACTTGGCAGCAGCAGCAGCATTCGCCCGTCATGTCTGGTTTCCGTAGTGTAGTGGTTATCACGTTCGCCTAACACGCGAAAGGTCCCCGGTTCGAAACCGGGCGGGAACAGGCGTCAGCTGGGGATCGTTTTCCATTTCCACAGAAGACCTCTGTACGTTGTTTTTGCGGTACCAGACTTCAAAAATATACCACATTTGCCCTTCTCTTGAGGCCGAGGGGTTTAAAACGAAAAGCTGTCCGGACGCCCTCTGCTCTGAAGCCCGGGTTTCCCCTTTCCCACCCGCTCTTTCCCCTCCTGCACTCGGCGTTCTCCTGCTGGAAGGACCGAGGGGCCAGCCTGGGGTCAACCGGAGGAGACCCCTGATGCACCAGGCCTGCGCCGTGTGTCTGTCTTGGACGAACAGGTTTTCTGCAAAGTGACTTTCTCCTGACCTTCAGAGAGACAAAAGTGCTTCACCTCGAAACCAGACAGCGATCTCACAACTGTTCAGTTATTATTACTCCTATTAGTACCATCCAGTAGTTCCAAAGCTCATCAGGCATAGATTGGGAAAAAAGAGTTGTGGGGAGCAATTGGGGTTGGGGAATGGATAAGAGGAGATTCCTGTCCTCAAAAACTCCCCGGGTATCTGTGCTGGAGCAAGAAGGCTCTTACCTGCATTTTGGGGAGCGCCCTTCCCCTCTGTTCCCACCACCCCAGAAAGATCCTCTGGGACTGTTTCTCCGTGGGGCTAGATTTTAGGCTATTCAACCGCAGTGGAACAAGCCAGACCCGCCCCCACCTCCCCCCCGCTCACCCCCCAGCTCTCACCCCCAGTCCGCCCAGGCCCAGGGCGGACTCCCGGCCTTGGCTGTTGCGGAGAGCCTCCTCTTCAGCGGAATCAAACTCTACGTTCTCCTAAAACTCAGCATCTGGCATCCAGCTCCGCCCTAAGTGGGAGGCCAGCAGGCGGAAACGGCCTCGGATGAAAGGAAGGATCTTGAGCATTCCTGAAATCAGTTACGTGCCAGCAGTTTGGGGATTTCCCGGAAATAAGAAAGGGTTGAAAAGTTTGGCGGCTTGTTTGTGTGTATTTCATGATGTATTTTGCTAAAAGTCACTTTAGAGGGATGGTTTTTCTTTTGGAATGGGCCTAACACAAGAAATAGCATGCTTTCACTTGATCCACCTTCAGGGAAATGACACTGTCTCCAGGTGTTCAGCTCAGTTAACGACCGCGCCTGCATTCAGAGACCACATGGGGGCGACAGAGACTGGGCTCTCCGGATGGGAAGCTAGGGCCCAGAATTTGCCCCCAATAGTCCAACCAGTAGACTAAGAGGATTCTTTCTGATGTGAATTCATTCAGATTTATTGGTGGAATTTAACTGACTTTTTTCCTTAGAGGTTAAGTCACACCAGATCGCATATTCTGGATACTTTGACTAGATAAAGGCAAAAGGAAACAGAAACGAGATGAAGCTTTCTTGGAGCAGGGCTGTGGCAGTTGGAGGGGTGAAAAGTTTTTCACATCTAAACACATTTTGAAGGTAGAACAAGACAATTTCCTCACATCCACGGAATGAAAGAAAATTTGAAGTAAAGAATATTGCCAAGATTTTTTTTTCCTGCCTAAATACCTGAAAAGTTGAAATTGTCACTAAGTGAAATACGCAAGCTTGGGGTTGGAGAAGGTCTTCTTGGGGACACTCAGAAACCGGTGGTCCTCTCTTCTTTCAACCTTGCAGGGAAACGATAAATACTGGTTTTTAGTCCAATGAGTAAAACTGGTCTTGCTGAGCTGTGATGGCCGAGTGGTTAAGGCGTTGGACTCGAAATCCAATGGGGTTTCCCCGCGCAGGTTCAAGTCCTGCTCACAGCGTTCTCGTTTTCGGTGTATCCTTGACTCTTGAAACTTCCAAATAATTTGCTGCCGTCCCACGCAGCATGCATTACAGAAAAATCTCTTGAAAGGCAGTTCTGAAAATTTTAAAGAGAGTGGGCGCCAGCCAGCTTAGAGTTTCAGAGTTCCCTTTCATAGTCTGAGCCTCTGTGAGCATCCAGAGCCCAGCCTACCCACTGTCTACAAGAGGCTTGGATCACGCTCAAACATACTGGCTTCGTTGAGATGGTTTGTTAAGTCTGTAAGAGTGATGACAGTAGCAAAGTGAACAGAGGAGACGTTGGGAAATAGTTTCTCTTTGTGATTTGTGATTATAGAGAGCTGCAGCTACTTTAAATCATTCCCAGGCAACCATCTTCAGTGTTTGTCCTGATATCAGCGGCTGCAGGTGAGAGCCATAAAAATGGAAGATAATACTCCACGGCATTTGCCACGCTCTCTTTAAGAGAAAGCCTTTTATACAAAGGAGGAAATTGAGGCACAGAGAGAATATATTTTAAATTCTCACTTTGTTTTGAATTTCAAAACCATACAAAGTCTTGTCTCCTTCTCAACGTACTAAACCACTCTTTAAAAGCACTGTTGCATTTTCAGCTGTTTTGCCTACTTTGAACAGCTAAGTACATTTTTAAGCCAATTTTATTCTGTTTTTTGAGTTTGTTAAATGAGATTCTTAAAATGTATACTTCTATTGAATCCTTGTCTCCTTATAGGATTTTGAGGGCAGATGAACATTCTGTAGGAAAGAACGGTGTGTGTGGGTGTTGTGGGGCGGGGGGCGGGGGTGCGGAATGAAGACCTCAAAACTAGCACTAATATACGCTGGGTAAGACAGGATTTGAAGTGGAATAAGAAATAGATAACTGAGTCCACAGAGATTTCATACTAAGCAGCAAACAAGTAAACAAGTTGTCAATGCATAGTCAGCAAGTAAGTGAAGACTCCTCATTGTTTTCAAAGAAAGCATTTTCTGTAAATACATGTTATGGAACCAAATCAGAAAAGAAAGCATGCTTTCCCGAAGTCAATTTAGTCTCTGGTTTTAACCCCTTACTAGATTTTAAAAAATTAATCATGTCTTTGGTTGGCATGAACTGCGGATACTGATGAAAACATGAACGTGAAGCGCACTTAACCAGCGAGGGCCAGTGGCGCAATGGATAACGCGTCTGACTACGGATCAGAAGATTCTAGGTTCGACTCCTGGCTGGCTCGTTAGGCTGACTTTTTTCCCTTCTAGGTACTCTTTTCTAAAGGATACTGAAACAAGTTTTTAAAGTCCTTCGAATATATTTTCGTGGAACTGATCCTTCATTTTCCGTCCGTTGAGTCTGAAAGAGACTTCAAGAATCATCAAAGGACCCATCCAGAAAGCTTTTCTTCCTACTTTTCATCGCTTCTTGAACTTGAGAAAAGTGACTGAAAAAGACCATCGGAAGGGAGGTTTTTACATCAACGAAACTTTAAAGAAAAACGAAGAGAAAAAAATGTCCCTACCAGTATCTTCTGCATCAGTATTTTTTTTCCAACTGGGAAGAGTCCTGACTCTGAAGACCATCCTGCAAAGCTCTTTCCTCGCATGCTGCTGCTGCTGCTAAGTCGCTTCAGTCGTGTCCGACTCTGTGCGACCCCATAGACGGCAGCCCACGAGGCTCCCCCGTCCCTGGGATTCTCCAGGCAAGAACACTGGAGTGGGTTGCCATTTCCTTCTCCAATGCATGAAAATGAAAAGTGAAAGTGAAGTCGCTCAGTCGTGTCCGACCCTCAGCAACCCCATGGACTGCAGCCTACCAGGCTTCTCCGTCCATGGGATTTTCTAGGCAAGAGTACTGGAGTGGGGTGCCATTCCTCGCATAGCTACTGGCAAAAAGAGACATCTCCTATGGAAATGCTGAGTCAAGAAGTGTGGTAGAGACGCGATGAGGAAGGTTTTTTACCTCAGGATGGGTACGGTCGTTGTGAGCCCGGATAGCTCAGTCGGTAGAGCATCAGACTTTTAATCTGAGGGTCCAGGGTTCAAGTCCCTGTTCGGGCGTCTGCGTTTTGCTTCCCAGGTGCCACTAGTGGTACAGAACCTAACTGCCAACACAGGAGACATCGGAGACGAGGGTTCCACCCCTGGGTCGGGAAGACTCCCTGGAAGAAGGCCTCCAGTATTCTTGCCTGGATAATCCCAAGGACAGAGGAGCCAGAGGGCCAGAGTCCATAGGGTCGCAGAGTCTGACACTACCGAAGCGGCTTAGCACACACACCCTTGAGGTCCAGTGGTTTCTTTTCATCCCTGGTATCTACCCCACCAGCCGGAAACGTCAATCTTACGGACATACGCAGGAGCTGGGAAACTGGACCTCAAGTGGACAGAAAAACCAAGAGGAATCTCCCCACTATTTTTTAAAAGAAGATGAGTGTGTAAGGAAGGCGTGGAAAGGCAGCGTTGGAGCGGCATCTCCAAAGAGAACAGACTTGCCTCTTTCTCTGCGTTGAGGCAGAACAGAGAGGCTGGGGGAGATCACTGCCAAGTGAGGGGGAATTCCTCAAACTATACCAAAAGAGGATCTTCATAGGTGGCTAGATTTCTGAATGTGTAACTTGTATCCTCGCTCTGCACCGTAGGTAAAGTTCACCGCCACGAGGGAAAAGTTTAAGCTTGTGGACCTCGGATTATAATAACCGTGGGTTGTAAAGGTCCACCCAGCGGGTATCCTAAGTCCAAAATCAAACCAGGAATGGCCCGTACGGGGATCGAACCCGCGACCTTGGCGTTATTAGCACCACGCTCTAACCAACTGAGCTAACCGGCCACCACAGGAGTGTCTCTCTTTTATGAAAGTAAATTGGTTTACATTTTTCTTTTAGTCTAAAAAATTATAAAAAATAATGTTTTTATCCCTCTTCCTCAGACCACATTCATAGATTTTAATGAGGAATCTATACTATTTCAATTCTTCGTATTTGGACTAGAAAATCCACGGATAAATTTTCGTGCAGAAATTGAGCATAGATTATTTGTAGAAAAAGCACTGTAATAGGATCTTCAATAGTGGGTGAAGGGAGCCTTCCGTTTTTAAAAGCATGTCCCTACTGTATCACAAATTGCAAATAATTTGTAACTTAGAGACCTAATGTTTTCAAGTTGGTATTAAAATTTTCACCCAGTGATACAGTGCATTCTCTGTATCACTCATCTTCCATTTTGCGAATGGAAGGATCCAAGCACGAGGTTGGAGAAGATAGAGTGAGATGAGCTCGTTGGCCCTCGGGGAGGCTATAGTTTTTATCACCTAAAGTTGAAGGAATCTCCTGCAGCCTCGGGAAATGTCCCTTTACATTTCCTGGGGTTGCATTGTTTTGTTTTGGTTTGGTTTTTTCCCTACTTTTTGAACTCTCCTGCTGACCTACCCCTAGTTAAATTTTCACTGAATATATTCATTTAAAGCTAAATGAATCAACAAGTAATGATTTTTGTCGAATTTTAAGCCGACGCTGATGCAAGGGGGAAGTGTGAGTTGCTGCTGCTGCTGCTGCTGCTGCTGCTGCTAAGTCGCTTCAGTCGTGTCCGACTCTGTGCGACCCCATAGACAGCAGCCCACCCGGCTCCCCCGCCCCTGGGATTCTCCAGGCAAGAACACTGGAGTGGGTTGCCATTTCCTTCTCCAATGCATGAAAGTGAAAAGTGAAAGTGAAGTCGCTCAGTCGTGTCCAACTCTTAGCGACCCCATGGACTGCAGCCTATCAGACGCCTTCATCCATTGGATTTTCCGGGCAAGAGTACTGGAGTGGGGTTCCATTGCCTTCTCCATGTGAGTTGCTAGTGGTTGCTTAAGTATTCAATAGTGAAAGGCTCAAGTCCCGCCAGTCTTCTAGGTTTTACTTCTCTAGTCTTCAAGAGCTCTTGTCCTAGTAAGGCTTACAGGTGCTCAAAAGTCACAGAAACGAAATCTGTTAACTCTTAGTCCCACGTCCTCTGTACTTTTCCAAATCAACTACCTTCTGGCTTTTGAGGATTCTTCTACATTCCAAAATGTGTGTATAGACCCCTGATGTTCACTCAGAAAGCCATCGCTAAAGAATGAGCGTGTTTTAGCAATTTGAACTCCGAAAGAATTACTGTAAATAAGGGACAATTGAAATTGCTCGTGCCCTGCTTCTTATAGATGCCTTTAATAACATCTAAATAAATACATAAATATAAAGCACTAAGTGTTTTGCTTTGGGTTTTTTTCCCCTCTTTACCTTAAGGAATTACTGGTAGTTGTGGAAGAATTACTGTATATAGGCACAGAATTACGTTTTGCCATAGAAATTGAGGGTAAATGTATGCAATTCCTCAGTATATAAAAGGCACTATAGACTTATTATATTGTATATTTGAAGGCGATGGACATTTAGTTTGGCATCAGTACCTTGTAGTTCACGTTACAAAAGGTAAGAAAACAGTTGCCGAAACCCGGGATTGAACCAGGGACCTTTAGATCTTCAGTCTAACGCTCTCCCAACTGAGCTATTTCGGCCACCCGCTGGTCATTATCTTCTCAACTACTCTCTTTAAATAGTCTTTTCTTAACTACTTACTCCATTTCAGAAAAATGTAAGAAAACTTTTTGTCTTGTTTTCTGAAAACATAACACACTTCCCCTTTCAAAAATAATTGTACCAACAACAAAAAATAAGACAATGGGGAAACACCCTCAAATTTCGTGAGTATGATAGGAGGAACAAAAGAACAGAGTGGTAAAAGAAAATTTATGTATATTTCTTAAGGATATGAATTGGAGAGCTAAAGGGGCGTGGTGATTTATAGCTTCCTGTTGGAGTGGTAAGCTTCCTAGAACTCAAGACAACACCGTTTGAGATCATTTCTAGCTTGACGCTTAAATACCTTCTATTCTTTCAGTCATTTTTATTCTTTTATTCTATTAAAGTATAAGTTATATACAGTAAAGCACCCAGATTTTAAGTGCACAGCATGATGATCTCTACAAGTTTGCACCCCTTAGTCACCATGCATGCTCCCTCATGTTCCCTCTCATTTGTTTTTAAACTTTAAACATATTGAATCAAGTAGACTCTGCATTCTTATAAGTCTGGCTTCTTTCACTCAGTATTGTCTTTGAGATTCATCTGTTTTTTCTTAAAGCAGTTAAAAGCAGTTTGTTCCTATTTATAAACGTCCATTTTATGGTTGTACCACAATTTACTTATCCACTCAAATGTTGATAGGCATTTGGCTTTCAATTTGTGGTTATTATAAAAAGCACTGAACTTTCTTTTTTTTTTTAACTGAACAATATTTATTAAAATACAAAAATACACTTTTCTCACATTACAATCAGTGTTCTTTTGTTGACATTTCCCCACCCCCCACCCTACCCCCCTTTCAAATCTGAACCTTTATTTCCTTTTAAAGCTAAAATAATATGTAAAGTTACATCATTAAATGGACCAGCATAACAGAGATCTCTGCCTTCCCCACCCACGCCCACCCTTTCTCTTCCCCTCCTCCTGAGGCAGCCCTGGGAGAGGGAAGCTTTTTGCCCCATTGTGCTACATTCAACAGGACTCCACGGCTAACTCACTGTGTCTGCGTGTACATCACTTTGTTCGAACTGTGGATTTCAGATCTTTTTTCCTGAAGCATCCTTGGTGAGGAAAGGCTTCATCACTTTAAATGAGCCTGTGCCCTCTCTGTCTCCCCCTTTTCTTCTCTCCCCATCTTCTGCCCCTCTACCCATCACCATAACCCACTGACATCAGCCGTAATAATCCCTAATGAATCAGCATTTAGAGTAGTCACCAAATCACAAGCATGAGAAAAGCTTCCACTTCTCCAAGCTTCCCACTCCCGGCCTCTCCTCCCTTTCTCCACCTTAAAACAAACAAACCCTTTTTAAAAGAAAATCATCAAATGCCATCATTGTCGACAATCATTTGTTAGACACTGGGAACAACAGGTGGACACGGCACTATGCTGATGTATGCCCTCCCATGAATACCTTTTCTCTGTTGTTCTCCGCTCCCATCCCCCTCTGGGACCCCCAGGCCCCATGAACTTTCTTGTGCATAGTTTCAGATGAACATAATCATTGATTTATTAGATAGATACATCATGAGAAACGCTGGAAGAAACACAAACTGGAATCAAGATTGCCGGGAGAAATATCAATAACCTCAGATATGCAGATGACACCACCCTTATGGCAGAAAGTGAAGAGGAACTCAAAAGCCTCTTGATGAAAGTGAAAGTGGAGAGTGAAAAAGTTGGCTTTAAGCTCAACATTCAGAAAACGAAGATCATGGCATCTGGTCCCATCACTTCATGGGAAATAGATGGGGAAACAGTGGAAACAGTGGCAGACTTTATTTTTCTGGGCTCCAAAATCACTACAGATGGTGGCTGCAGCCATGAAATTAAAAGACGCTTACTCCTTGGAAGGAAAGTTATGACTAACCTAGATAGCATATTCAAAAGCAGAGACATTACTTTGCCAACAAAGGTCTGTCTAGTCAAGGCTATGGTTTCCAGTGGTCATGTATGGATGTGAGAGTTGGACTGTGAAGAAGGCTGAGCGCCGAAGAATTGATGCTTTTGAACTGTGGTGTTGGAGAAGACTCTTGAGAGTCCCTTGGACTGCAAGGAGATCCAACCAGTCCATTCTGAAGGAGATCAGCCCTGGGATTTCTTTGGAAGGAATGATGCTAAAGCTGAAACTCCAGTACTTTAGCCACCTCATGCAAAGAGTTGACTCATTGGAAAAGACTCTGATGCTGGGAGGGATTGGGGGCAAGAGGAGAAGGGGACGACAGAGGATGAGATGGCTGAATGGCATCACTGACTCGATGGACGTGAGTCTGAGTGAACTCCGGGAGTTGGTGATGGACAGGGAGGCCTGGCGTGCTGCCATTCATGGGGTCGCAAAGAGTCGGACACAATTGAGAGACTGAATTGAATAGATGTAAAGGTGGAATTGCGGGTCTACAGAATATATGTGTTTTTAACTTTATTACGTGCTGTGAAAATGTTTTCCAAATGTAACAGTTCACACTACTGAAAGCAACCTATGAGGCTTCCGGTTGCTTCACAGTCTAGCCAATACTGGGTATTATCATTTTAATTTCGGCTACTCGGGCCAGAATGTAGTGATAGTTCTTTGTGAGTTTGACTTGTATTTTTGATGATTATGATATTTTACATCTTCCCATATGTTCTTCCCTATTTAAGAAATTCGGTTGATTGCCAGTTTTTTAAAAAATGATTTGTAGTTCATTTCTTGTTCAGTCATTCAGTTGTGTCCAACTCTGCAACCGAATGGAATGCAGCACACCAGGCTTCCCTGTCCTTCACCATCTCTCGGAGCTTGCTCAAACTCATATCCATTGAGTTGGTGATGCCATCCAAACATCTTGCCCTCTGTCGTTACCTCCTCCTGCTGCCTTCAATCTTTCCCAGCATCAGGGTCTTTTCCAATGTGTTGGCTTTTATGTATTGTGAATACAAGTCCTTTGTCAGATATGTGTTGCAAATATGTTCTCCCAATTTGTGGTACATCTTTAGTTCTCCTAATTTTGTATTTTGAACTTTTTAATTTTAATGAAGTCCAACTTATCAGCCTTTACAGTTAGTGCTATTTTGCATCCTAGTTCAGAAATATTTGCCTACACTAAAGACATGAAGCTGTTCTCCTATGTTTCTGTCTAGAAGTTTAAGTATTTTATTTTTAACATTTAAGTTTATATTCCATTTTGAATTTATGTATAGCGTGAGATAAGTATTAAATTCATTTTCTTTAATGTATTATTTCAATTAACCCAGTATTATTTATTGAAAAGTCAATTTTTCCCCTACTGAATTGCACTGTCTCCCTGTCATCAAACAGGGAACTGTATATGTGTCTGTTTTTCCCTAGACTTTCTATTCTGCCCCATAGGCCTACGTTTGTCTTTACACTAAAATAACACTATCTTAATTTCTTTAACTTAAAATTAAGTAATAATATCTTCCAGCATTATTTACAATAGCCAGGACATGGAAACAACCTAGATAACCATCAACAAATGAACAGATAAAGAAGTAGTGGTACATATATACAATGGAGTATTACTCAGCCATGAAAAGGAATGAATTTGAGCCAGTTCTAGTGAGGTGGATGAACCTAGAGCCTGTTATACAGAGTGAAGGAAGTCAAAGAGAAAAACAAATTCATATATTAAAGAATATATATGGAATCTAGAAAAATGGTACTGATGAACATACTTTTAGGGCAGCAATAGAGACACAGACATAGAGAACTTCTGGACATAGTGGAGGAAGAAGAGGGTGGGACGAATTGAGAGAGTAGCATTAAAACATGTACATTACCACATGTAAAATAGATAGCCTGTGGGAATTTGCTGTACGATGCAAGGAGCTCAACCTGATGCTCTGTGATAGCCTAGAGGGGCAGTATGGGGCAGGAGGTGGGAAGGAGATTCAAGATGGAGGGGACATATCTATACCTATGGCTGGTTCATGTTGTTGTATGGCAGAACTGATACAACATTGTAAAACAAATATCCTCTGATTAACTAAATAAATTATTTTAAAAATTAAGTAATATTATCTGATAATACAGGGCCTTAGTTTTGTTTTTCTCACTTTGGATAGCCATAGCTATTCTGGATTTTTAAAAATTTTTAAATTTATTATTTAAAAATCATTATTTCAATGTAAGTGACTGTGGCTCAGATCATGAACTCCTTCATCAAATATGTATTTTGTAAATACTTTCTCCAGTCTGTCATTCTCTTTCCATGGGCTTTCATAGAGAGAAGATTTTAATTTTAATGGACTCCAATTCTTCAATATTTTTTCTTTCACAGATTATATTCTTGGTATAGTATCTAAAAAATCATTTCCAGGGACTTCCCTGGTAGTTCAGTGGCTCAGACTCCCGTCTCCCAATGCACAGAGCCGGGGTTCAGTCCCTGGTAGAGGAATTGGATCCCACATGCCACAAATAAGACACTCAAATAAATAATTAAATATTTTTTAAAAAGTCATCACCAGGAGTTCCCTGATGGTCTAGTGATCAGGATTCAGTGCTTTCACTACCCTGGCTCAGGTTCAACCCCTGAGCATTGAATTGAGATCCTATAAGCTGTGTAGTGTGGTAAATAGTTATCACCAAAACTGAGATCAGCTAGGTTTTCTCCTATGTTATCCAGAAAAGTTTTACATTTTACATTTAGGTCTGGCTTGTCATCTACTTTTGAAATGGCAACCCACTCCAGTTTTCTTGCCCAGAAAATTCCATGAACAGAGAAGTCTGGTAGGCTATAGTCCATGGGGTTGCAAAGAGTTAGACACTAATGAGAGATTAAGTGTGCATGCACATCATCTACTTGAATTAATATTTGTGACATAGGATCTATGTCTAGATTCATTTTTATTTTGCATGTAGTTGTTTCTGAATTGTTTGTTGAAAATACAATTCTTTATTAAGTTGTCTTTGCTCCTTTGTCAAAGATCAGTTGACTGGATTGGTTTAGGTCTATATCTAGGCTCTTTATTCTGTTCCATTAATCTATTTATTTATTCTTTCACCAACACCATACTGTCTTGATCACTGTAGTTTTATAACAAATCTTGAAGCTAAATAATGTCAGACCTCCAACCTTGTTCTTCAGTGGTGGTGGTGGAGGTTTAGCTGCTAAGTCATGCCCAACTTTTGTGACCCCATGGACTGTAGCCCACCAGGCTCCTCTGTCCATGGAATTTTCCAGGAAAAAATACTGGAGTAGGTGGCCATTTCCTTCTCCAGATTGTTAACTTCAGTATCCTGTTGGTTATTTTGGATCTTTCAATACACTTAAAAATCAGTTTATCAAGATACATAATATAACTTGCTGGGATTTTTACTATATCCTCCAAAGAATGGGCTCATTTAATCTAATTAATCAAATTTGTGGGCTTACCTGACTATAGAGCCTGCAGACCAAAACTACTGAGACAGTGCTGCAACTTCTGAAACTCATGTGCCTAGAGCCAGATCAAGAGAAACAACAAGAGAAGCCACCAAAAAAAGGAAGCCCACACACAGAAATGAAGAGAAACCCCAGCTCACCACAAGTAGAGAAGCCTCCAGGTAGGAACAAAGACTGAGGGCAACCAAAAATAAATAAATGAATAAATTGTTTTCTAAAAAAAGTGGAAGAGAGAGACATAAGAAGATGAGAATCAGAGAAGATGTGACAAGGGAAGCAGAGATTAGAGTAATGCAATTGCTGGCTTTGAAGATGAATGGGGTCCAGAGTTAAGGGATGTGGGCCACCTCTAGAAGGCAGAGAAAGCAAGAAAAAGAATTGTCTAAAAGAATTTCCAGAAGGAACACAGAGTTGCCAACAGCTTGGTTTTAGTCCAGTGAGAGCCTTTTTAAGACTTCTGATCTACAAACTGCAAGACAAGAATTTTGTACTAAGCCACTAAGCTTCTGACATGAGGGCAATTGTGTAGTAGTTTGAACATTCTTTGGCATTGCCTTTCTTTGGGATAGGAAGGAAAACTGACCTTTTCCAGTCCTGTGGCCACTGCTGAGTTTTCCAAATTTGTTGACATATTGAGTGCAGCACTTTAACAGCATCATCTCTTAGAATTTTAAATAGCTCAGCTGGAATTCCATCACCTCCATTAGCTTTGTTCATAGTAATGCTTCTTAAGGCCCACTTGACTTCACATCCCAGGATGTCTGGCTCTAGTTTAGTGAGTGACCACATCATCCTGGTTTTCAGGGTCATTAAGACCTTTTTTGTATAGTTCTTCTTGTGTATTCTTGCCACTTCTTCTTAATATCTTCTGCTTCTGTTAGGTCCTTGCCGTTTCTGTCCTTTATTGTGCCTATCTTTGCATGAAATAATGGTATTTCCAATTTTGTTAAAGAGATTTCTAGTCTTTCCCAGTCTATTGTTTATCTCTATTTCTTTGCATTGTTCACTTAAGAAAGCTTTATTATCTCTCCTTGCTATTGTCTGGAACTCTGCATTCAGTTGAGTATATCTTTCCCTTTCTCCTTTGCCTTTTGCTACTCTTCTTTTCTTAGCTATTTGTATGGCCTTCTCAGACAATCACTTTGCTTTCTTGCATTTCTTTTTCTTTGGGATGGTTTTGCTCACCACCTCCTACACAGTGTTACAAACCTCCGTCCATAGCTCTTCAGGCACTCTGTTCATCATATCTGATCCGTTGAATCTAATTGTCACTTCCACTATATAATCATAAGGGATTTGATTTAGATCAAATGGCTTAGTAGTTTTCCTTACTTTTTTCAATGTAAGCCTGAATTTTGCAGTAAGAATTTCATGATCTGAACCATAGTCAGCTCCAGATTTTGTCATTGCTGACTGTATAGAGCTTTGCCATCTTCGACTGCAGAGAATGTAATCAGTCTGATTTTGGTATTGACTGGTGATGTCCGTGTATACAGTCTTCTTCTCTTGTGTTGTTGGAAGAAGGTGTTTTCTATGACCAGGGCATTCTCTTGCCAAAACTCTGTTAACCTTTGCCCTGCTTCATTTTGTACTCCAAAGTCAAACTTGCCTGTTACTCCAGGTATTTCTTGACTTCCTACTTTTGCATTCCAGTCTCTTGTGATGAAAAGGGCATCTTTTTTTGGTGTTAGTTCTAGAAGGTCTTGTAGGTCTTCATAGAACCATTCAGATTCAGCTTCTTTGGCATTGCTGCTAAGTCGCTTCAGTCGTGTCCGACTCCGTGCAACCCCAGAGACGGCAGCCCACCAGGCTCCCCCGTCCCTGGGATTCTCCAGGCAAGAACACTGGAGTGGGTTGCCATTTCCTTCTCCAATGCATGAAAGTGAAAAGTGAAAGTGAAGTCGCTCAGTCGTGTCCGACTCTAGCGACCCCATGCACTGCAGCCTACCAGGCTCCTCCATCCATGGGATTTTCCAGGCAAAAGTACTGGAGTGGGGTGCCATTGCTTTCTCCGTCTTTGGCATTAGTAATTAGTAATTGGGGCATAGACTTGGATTACTGTGATGTTGAATGTTTTGCCTTGAAAACAAACTGAGATCATTCTGTCATTTTTGAGATTGCACACAGGCACTGCAGTTTGGACTCTTGTTGACTATGAGGGCTACTTCATTTCTTCTAATGGATTATTGCCCACAGTGGTAGATATAATGGTCATCTGCATTAAATTTACCCATTCCTGTCCATTTTAGTTCACTGCTAGCAAGGTAATGCTCAAAATCCTTCAAGTTAGGCTTCAGCAGTATATGAACCAAGAACTTGCAGGTGTACACGCTGAATTTAGGAAAGGCAGAGGAACCAGAGATCTTATTTTTGGGGGCTACAAAATTACTGTGAACGGTGACTGCAGCCCTGATATTAAAAGACCCTTGCTCCTTGGAAGAAAAGCTGTGACAAACCTATACAGTATATTAAAAAGCAGAAACATTGCTTTCTGAAAAAAGTCCGTATAGTCAAAGTCATGGTTTTTCACTTCCTAAGTATCTCACCATGCTGGGCATTACCCAAGATGCTGGGAGACAGATACAAGGTAAATAAATTTAAAAATATGGAAAACAAAACAAAAGTCATGGTTTTTCCAGTAGTAAGGTATGGGTGTGAGAGTTAGACCATAAAGAAGACTGAGCACAGAAGAACTGATGATTTTGAATTGTGGTGCTGGAGAAGACTCTTGAGAGTCCCTTGGACTTGAAGGAGATCAAGCGAGTCAATCCTAAAGGAGATCAATATTCATCAGAAGGACTGATGCTGAAGCTGAAGCTCCAATACTTTGGCCACGTAATGCAAAGAGCCCACTCATTGGGAAAGACCCTGATGCTGGGAAAGACTGAGGACAGGAAGAGAAGAGGGTGACAGGATGAGATGGCTGGATGGCATTCCCGACTCAACGGACATGAGTTTGAGCAAACTGCAGGAGATAGTGAAGGACAGGGAAGCCTGGTGTGCTGTAGTCCATGGGTTAAAAAGAATCAGACACAATTTAGCGACTGAACAACAACAATTAAGTTTGTCCTAATTTGTTACAGAAGCAATAGGAAATTAATACACTTATCAAAATTCATCAAACTCTACACTTAAAATGTGTGAATCTTATTGTATATAAATGTCTTACCAGAAAAGAGACCTAAGGGACTTCCCAGGTGGTCCAGGGGTAAGACTCCGCACTCCCAATGCGGGGGGCCCTGACTTGATCCTTGGTCACATGCCACAAACTAAGAATTTGAATGCTACAACTAAAACTCCTCATGCCTAGTGCATCCTAAATAAACGCATTTTGCTTTAAAGGAAACGTTAGAGAACTGTATTGTTGCTTTCTGTTTTGAACCGCTAGCTGCACAGAAGTTGGTGTGATCAGAGTCATCACAGAGTTCCCAAATCAAGCCATGGGAATCAGAGACAATCCAGCCCTTGACTGGCCAGAGATCACTACAGGAAACAGGAATAACCCCTGGAGACATTCTTTGTGATTCTGGCAATTTTATTTTCACACTGTTTCCTCAAACATCATTTGGTCACTGTATTAACTAGTATTATGTAATATCATGTCAGGCACTAGGTTTCAAAAAGTATTAAAGAGGCTCTTCTGTTGAAAAATTCAGTAAGTCCCCGACATACAAATAACTTCCATTACAGGACTGCGTCCATAAGTCCAGTTTGTTCACAAAGTTAACCTAGGTACCCAACTAACACAATCAGCTATATAGTATTGTACTGTAATAAGTTTATAATACTTTTCACACAAATAATACATAACAAACAAAAAATAAAATAGACATTTTAATCTCACAGTAGAGTAGTACATTACAACAGCTGGCATTCAGGGGCTGGTATGGAGTGAACAGGCAAGAAGAGCTACTGACTGGAGGAGGGAGAAGGGGTGGGAGATGGTAGAGCTGAAGGATTGTCAGCAATAGGAGATGGAGGGCAAGGTGCAGTGTCACTCATGCCTGACACTGAAGACATAAGTTCTGATTCCTTGCTGAATTCAATTCTATCTACCCTCTTTTAAAAGATGATCCAGTGATCTATCTGGGTAGTAGCTCTTTTTTTCTCACCATAAATGACACTGTAGTACAGTATTGCTTTCTGAATGGCTGCTACATCCTTTGTGTATCATTATAGATTCAGGTCCTGTGCTCAAAAGCTAACAGTGCCTCCTCAAATAAAGAAAACTCCCTTGCCATTTCCTGCATCATGAATCACTTCAGTTCTTCAGTTACTTCTTCCTCTTCTCTCTTCTTCCTTTTTCTGGGCCTCCAATTCCTAGTGCTTCTTAGCAGTACCAGATACAGCACTGATGCTTTTTCACTTGCTTCTGGACCTCCTAGACTTGAAAGAAAGATACTGTAGTCTATACAGTACTGTACAATAAAGTACACAAAAGCACAACCACTTGTAGAGGATGCACGCATGTGACAATGTAAGCCAGACAAGTGATCTAACTCACATGACTGGACAAGCGAATGCATGCTGGCATTTTTGAAAGTTCTGCAACTTGAAGATTCATATGTAGAGGACTTACTATGTGCCAGGGCGACCTCTTTTCCTTTTTCTTCTCTAACTATGCTCTGGTGCCATTCCCATAGCTTGACTTTTGCCTCTGTTCTTACATCTGCCTGTACCTGTCATTTACCATATATATCCAAGACTTTCTCCCTTATTTCCTTCAGGTTTCTGCTTAAATGTCACTGCTTAGGCCTTCTCTAACAACCTTATATCACATAGCACTCCCAGCATATTCCCTGGTATCCTCGATCCCTCTTATCCTATTTTTGCTTTTCGCTATAAACATTACCACTTTGTCTCACTATACATAAATACATTTATGTTCAGTTGTTCATTGCTTATTTCTCCCTACTAGAAATTAGGTTTTAGAGGATAGAGATTTTTTTTTTTTTTTCCACTACAGTAATCTCAGCATCTAGAGTGGATCTGCCAAAAAGCAGGCATCAAGTATTTGCTGAATGGCTGCCTTTGAGATAAAGTGCACAGGAGAGGGAGTGGATTTGAGTTTGATGATTTCCCCATATGTTGGGGTTACAGACTTGCAAGAATGTCTAGACAGAAATATCCTGTAGGCAGTAGGATGCATAGGTCTTGATTCAAAAGAGGGGACTGGATGGGAAAGAAATCTTAAAATCATCAGTATTTGGAAAGATGCTGTAATTAAGGGAATGAATATAATACAAAAATGTGTATATCAGTAGGTGAGAAAAAAATTGAGATGAAACTGTAGGCTGTAACCATACTTAAGAAACACAAGAGAAGGAGGGCCCTGTGAAACAATGAAATCCAGGAGAGACTGGATAAAAGTAGAGCAATATACGATCATTTATTTCAGGCACTACCTCCAGATGAATGTCGTTTTCCAAACAAGGTCGTTTATTTTCTGATGACATTAGGAAGAAATACATACACAGCTACCTATGTTTCATTGCAGGGGGAGATAAATTTCTGTTCCCCAGTCTGGTTTATGTAAAGTAGGCGGTGGAGCTCGACTCAAACACATTTATATTTCACAGATGAAGTTCAGCAACCTCACTGCATGTCTTATGGAACTCAACGTTAAGATGCCTGTGCGCAGCTTCTGGTCATTCGTGAGCCCCTGTGACAGCTGCACGAAATGGCAGAACCTAAGACCCAGGTTGTCCTCTTGCGTGCTCAGTTCCCAAAGATCTGAGGGATGGTTTTATACTAGGAGAGAAGAAAGGATGAGGGAGACTCATTCGAAGCTGTGCAATCTGACTTTAGGATCTCCTGACAGAGGAGAATCGAATATGCCTGAATGAGCTCAATTTGCCTCCTTTCGGCTTGTGATTTTTTTGTGTTTGCAAACGACCAAATATTCTCTTTAATCATGGGAATATCTGCGTTCTCACCTTGGAAAATGTAACAGCCTCTTTTAAGCTTTTATCTTTAAAGAGGAGAGAAGAAAGCATTAGAGAGAAAAGAGACTGAAACCATAAAGGGAAGAAAACATGCTCCAGGTGAGGCTCGAACTCACAACCTCGGCATCACCCGCACATATACTGCTGTATAAGTACCGCGCGCTAACCGATTGCGCCACTGGAGCATGCTTTCCCTTAGCTCTCGGTGCGCACTCTACAGAGCCACGAGCGACCGGCGCGCCGGCTCCCCAAGACAAGCAGAGCGGGAACGCGCCACACTGCTGCGGACCCTCTTCTCCCCACCCTCCTCAGCCGCGGCTGGCCTGGCAGAGACACTTCCATCTCTCCCGCAAGCGTGTTTGTGATCCTTCCTCTGGGCCCGCGAGGATCAGCATTTCCCAGGGGTTCAGGGATGCTCGTTTCAGAAGCCCCGAGAGAAGGCTGAGGAGAAAGGGCGGGCGAACTCCGGTTCCCCCTCGCCTTGACTCCAAGAAGGGAACGATTTCCGTGGAAGACAAGAGCTATTTGACTGAGGGATTGCGTCACTGCGCACCGCCTGGCTGGTCCGTGATGCTTCCTACCAGACCAGGACCCAGAGAAGCAGAGCCAGCCCTGTACTCGCCCAGCGGGTTTCCCAGCCCCCGCTGCGCTTCTGGCGGAACTATCCACCTTGCTGTCCAGCATCTCCGGGCTGTGCCTCCAGGTTCCCCTAAATCCTTCCCGAGCCTGCTTGCAAACCTCATTCCAAGTGATACAGCCAGCCGGCTGGTCCGGCATCTCCTGTGGGAAAACAACCAGAGCGGAAACGGCTCCTTAAAGTGCCGAGTGTTACAGAGATCAAGGTGGTGTCCCCCACCCCAACTCCCACCTTGCTCCTCCACCAGCTTCGACCTTCTTTCGAGGTTCATTGCAGGTAGTTTGCCTCTACAACCCAGTAGAGTAGAGGCAAACCCAATTTGCCCACACAGTATCTTCATTTTCTGCCTGGGGCATCTCATTATAAAGGCCAATTTTGTTTGTTAGTATGCTTGTTTGTATTAGAGTAATCGCAGCTGGCACATACATACCCGATATGAGGCTTTTAGGCTTTTGTGGAATAATTCCTGTCAGTGAGAAGGAGAGTTGTGTAAATAATGGAATAGCCTGACTATTCCTGTCCACACGGGACTTAAGAAACAGGACTGATATCAACTGACCCAATATCCCCATTCAGATGCAGGAAGGAGTGTGAGGGGAGAGAACTGTTTCCATATTTCGGCGTCTGTTGCATTGCTGTACTGGATCTTTTTTGCTCGTTCAGTTACTTAGTCGTGTCCGACTCGTTGTGACCCCATGGACTGCAGCATACCAGGCTTCCCTGTCCATCACCAACTCCTGGAGCTTACTCAAACTCATGTCCATTGAGTCAATGATGCCATCCAACCATCTCATCCTCTGTCACCCTCTTCTCTTTCTGTCCTCAATCTTTCACAGCATCAGAGTCTTTTCCAATGAATTGGCTCTTTGCATTGGGTGGCCAATGTATTGGAGCTTCAGCTTCAGCATCAGTCCTTCCAATGAATATTCAGGGTTGATTTCCTTTAGGATTTACTACTTTGATCTCCTTGCTGTCCAACGGACTCTCAAGAGCCTTTTCCAACACCACAGTTCAAAAGCATCAATTCTTTGGCACTCGGCCTTCTTTACGGTCCAGGTCTCATATCCATACATGACTACTGGAAAAACCATAGCTCTGACTATATGGACCTTGGTCTGCAAAGTGATGTCTCTGCTTTTTAATATGCTGTCTAGGTTTGTCATAGCTTTCCTTCCAAGGAGCAAGGGTCTTTAAATTTCACAGCTGCGGTCACCATTCACAGTGATTTTGGAGCCCAAGAAAATGAAATCTGTCACTGTTTCCACTTTTTCTCCTTCGATTTGCCATGAAGTTATGGGACTGGATGCCAGGATCTTAGTTTTTTGAATGTTGAGTTTTAAGCCAGTTTTTTCACTCTCCTCTTTTACTTTCATCAAGGGGCTCTTTAGTTCAAGGCACATTCCTCTTTCTTTAAATCTCTTTAAACTGGATCGTTACGTATGTTTAAAACACACCTTAAAGTAAGGAGCAGTGAGAAGTGACATAGCCCTTTAGTAATGACCATCTCACCACACGATCTCCTCCTACATTCCCACCACACAGTCCTCTAGCTCTGCCTGAACCTCTAGAGGGCATTCATCTAAACAACAATAGCAGCCACAAGTTGGATGGAGCTTATCACGGGCCAGACATTGTTCTAAGTGATTTATATAAACCTCATCTTAGCACTCATGTGCTGTATTCCAAGTCTGGATCTAGACAAGAAGAACCAGTATCTTCGGAACTATTCTTAAGAGATGAAAACTTACAAGACTCACAATAAATATGTCACTGGATATTAAACTGACTTTTATTAACACAATGTAGGCATTATAAGAATAAAATCATGTGCATGAAGAAAAATGTAGATAGAAAGCCAAGTGCTTGGGATTGTTAATGTTAAAAAAAAAATCTTCTGATTTCTGCCTGCTCTTTTTTCTATGGAAGTATGGCCTGCACTGACCACAATTTGGGTTCCCCTGGCCTGCAACTTCATCTTGAGTTTCAACTGAGGGAGCAAACAGAATGAGACAAGACAGAAAGTTTGGAGTATTTATCTCTCTGGATTCCTTTCTCTGGGTCAACTTGATTTAGTTCATCAAAGGGGATGTTTCCTTCAAGTTCCAGATAAATACCCAAAAGTGAATTTGCTGGATCATATGGTAGTTCTAATAAACTCTAATAGAGTTTTGCCAAGAAAATGCACTGGTCATAGCAAACACCCTCTTCCAACAACACAAGAGAAGACTCTACACATGGACATCACCAGATGGTCAACACCGAAATCAGATTCATTATATTCTTTGCAGCCAAAGATGGAGAAGCTCTATACAGTCAACAAAAACAAGACCAGGAGCTGACTGTGGCTCAGATCATGAACTCCTTATTACCAAATTCAGACTTAAATTTAAGAAAGTAGGGAAAACCACTAGACCATTCAGATATGACCTAAATCAAATCCCTTATGATTATACAGTGGAAGTGAGAAATAGATTTAAGGGCCTAGATCTGATAGATAGAGTGCCTGATGAGCTATGGACTGAGGTTCGTGACATTGTACAGGAGACAGGGATCAAAACCATCCCCATGGAAAAGAAATGCAAAAAAGCAAAATGGCTGCCTGGGGAGGCCTTACAAATAGCTGTGAAAAGAAGAGAAGCAAAAAGCAAAGGAGAAAAGGAAAGATATAAGCATGTGAATGCAGAGTTCCAAAGAATAGCAAGAAGAGATAAGAAAGCCTTCCTCAGGGATCAATGCAAAGAAATAGAGGAAAACAACAGAATGGGAAAGACTAGAGATTTCTTCAAGGAAGTTAGAGATACCAAGGGAACATTTCATGCAAAGATGGGCTGGATAAAGGACAGAAATGGTATGGACCTAACAGAAGCAGAAGATATTAAGAAGAGATGGCAAGAATACACAGAAGAACTGTACAAAAAAGATCTTCATGACCCAGATAATCACGATGGTGTGATCACTCATCTAGAGCCAGACATCCTGGAATGTGAAGTCAAGTGGGCCTTAGAAAGCATCACTACAAACAAAGCTAGTGGACGTGATGGAATTCCAGTTGAGCTATTTCAAATCCTGAAAGATGATGCTGTGAAAGTGCTGCACTCAATATGCCAGCAAATTTGGAAAACTCAGCAGTGGCCACAGGACTGGGAAAGGTCAGTTTTCATTCCAATCCCAAAGAAAGGCAATGCCAAAGAATGTTCAAACTACTGCACAATTGCACTCATCTCACATGCTAGTAAAGGAATGCTCAAAATTCTCCAAGCCAGGCTTCAGCAATATGTGAACCGTGAACTTCCTGATGTTCAAGCTGGTTTTAGAAAAGTCAGAGGAACCAGAGATCAAATTGCCAACATCCGCTGGATCATGGAAAAAGCAAGAGAGTTCCAGAAAAACATCAATTTCTGCTTTATTGACTATGCCAAAGCCTTTGACTGTGTGGATCACAATAAACTGTGGAAAATTCTTCAAGAGATGGGAATACCAGACCACTTGACCTGCCTCTTGAGAAATCTGTGTGCAGGTCAGGAAGCAACAGTTAGAACCGGACAGGGAACAACAGACTGGTTCCAAATAGGAAAAGGAGTACGTCAAGGCTGTATATTGTCACCCTGCTTATTTAACTTCTATGCAGAGTACATCATGAGAAACGCTGGACTGGAAGAAACACAAGCTGGAATCAAGATTGCCGGGAGAAATATCAATAACCTCAGATATGCAGATGACACCACCCTTATGGCAGAAAGTGAAGAGGAACTCAAAAGCCTCTTGATGAAAGTGAAAGTGGAGAGTGAAAAAGTTGGCTTAAAGCTCAACATTCAGAAAACGAAGATCATGGCATCTGGTCCCATCACTTCATGGGAAATAGATGGGGAAACAGTGGAAACAGTGTCAGACTTTATTTTTGGGGCTCCAAAATCACTGCAGATGGTGACTGCAGCCATGAAATTAAAAGACGCTTACTCCTTGGAAGGAAAGTTATGACCAACCTAGATAACATATTGAAAAGCAGAGACATTACTTTGCCAACAAAGGTCTGTCTAGTCAAGGCTATGGTTTTTCCTGTGGTCATGTATGAATGTGAGAGTTGGACTGTGAAGAAGGCTGAGCACCAAAGAATTGATGCTTTTGAACTGTGGTGTTGGAGAAGACTCTTGAGAGTCCCTTGGACTGCAAGGAGATCCAACCAGTCCATTCTGAAGGAGATCAGCCCTGGGATTTCTTTGGAAAGAATGATGCTAAAGCTGAAACTCCAGTACTTTGGCCACCTCATGAGAAGAGTTGACTCATTGGAAAACACTCTGATGCTGGGAGGGATTGGGGGCAAGAGGAGAAGGGGACGACAGAGGATGAGGTGGCTGGATGGCATCACTGACTCGATGGACGTGAGTCTGAGTGAACTCCAGGAGTTGGTGATGGACAGGGAGCCTGGTGTGCTGCGATTCATGGGGTCGAAAAGAGTCGGACACGACTGAGCAACTGAACTGTGATGGTAGTTCTATTTTTAATTTTTTTAGAAGCCTCCATGATGTTTTCCATAATGAGTGCGTAAATTTACATTTCCACTTACAGTGCAGAAGGGTTTCCATTTCTCCGCACCTTCACCAGCACTTATTATTTCTTGTCTTCTTGATAATAACCCCCTTATATAATTGATGTACTTAGACCATTAATATTCAGAGTAATTATTGATGTGGTTGGATTAATATTTATTAAGTCATTATTGGCTTCTATTTACTATCCTTGTTCTTTCTTCCTACTTTTGTCATCTACACTTTTGAGGTTTTAATTGAGCATTTATATGATTCTATTTTCTCTCCTATCTTAGCATACAGTTACACTTCTTTTACTTTTTTCAGTAGTTTGCAATATATATTTACAAGTAACCCAAGTCTACTTTCAGATAACACTAATAGCACTATATCATGTCCTGAATAGTGTGAATACCTTATAACAACAAAATAATCCCAATTCCTCTCTCCTGTACCTTGTATCATTGCTGTCATTCATGTCACATATATACAGACATACACAAGCAAATATATATAGAGAGAGGTGTGTGGTATATAAATAAGCGTGCATAATCAAATAGTTAATACTATTATTTTGAACAAACTGTTACATAGTAAATCAATTAAGAATAAGAAAAATACAAGTTTTTATTTTATCTTCACTTATTTCTTCTTCAGTGCTCTTCCTTTGTCTATATAGACCTGAGTTTCTGACCTTTTTTTTTTTTTCCATCCCTCTTAAGAAGTCCTTTTAGCATGTTTTTAGTTTGTTTGGCTGTTTTTGCAAGGCAGGTAGTCTAGCAACAAATTCCCTAAAGTGTTGTTGGTCTTAGAAAGTATTTTTCTTGCTTTCTAAGGATAATTTTGCAGGGTACAAAACCCTGGGTTGTTTTTTTTTTTTCCCCCATCAAAATTTTAAATATTTAACTTCACTGTCTTCTTGCTTGCATGGTTTCTGAGGAGCAGTCTGATATAATTCTTATCTCTGGTTCTGTATGGGTAAGATGTTTTTCCCTCTAACTTCTTTCAGGACTTTATCTTTTATTTTCTGTAGTTTAAAAATTAAGTAGCTCGTTGTAGTCTTATTATGTATTCTTGGTGTTCTCTGAGCTTCCTCAACCTGTGGTTAGGTGTCTGACATTAATTTTAGGAAAATCCCCAGTCATTATTCTCTCAAATATTTCTTCTCTTACTTTCTCTCTTCTCCTTCTCGAGTTCCCCTTACTTACATATTACATCTTTTCTAGTTGTACTGCAACCCTTGAACACTCTGTTCTTGTTTTTTTCAGTCTTTATTCTCTTTGCTTTTTCAGTTTTTGAGTTTTCTATTGTTGTATCTAGCTCTGAGATACAATATGAAGCAAGATATTACTCCTGTCTTCAAGGAAGCTTAGACTCCATTAAGTAAGTATGATAAAATCGATAATTACAGTATCTCTTTAGGCTTATAGCACCTAAGTTAGTCAGGACTCCAGGTTACAACAAATTGAATCACAGTAGAAACTGGTTTATTAAAAGGCTTGTTGTTGTTCAGTCATTAAGTCGTGTCCGACTCTTTGCGACCCCATGGACTGCAGCATGCCAGGCTTCTCTGTCCTTCACTGTCTCCCGGAGTTTGCCCAGACTCAGGTCCGTTGAGTCACTGATGCTATCTAACCATTTCATCCTCTGCCGCTCCTTCTCCTTTTGCTTTCAATCTTTCCCAGCACCAGGGTCTTTTCCAATGGGTTGGCTCTTCACATCAAAAAGCTTATATTGGTATTAATTGTATTAGTGGCATTTCAAATGAGGTTTTCCACACCTGAATTTCAGATATCAAGAATTCATGTATCACAGCAACTTCATTTGTGTCATGTGTTTTCTCTAAAAGCAACACCCCAAGGCTCCAGTGAGATTCGAACTCACGACCCCTGGTTTACGAGACCAGTGCTCTAACCCCTGAGCTACAGAGCCCCAGTAGTTCGGTTTTTAACTCCTTGTCTTAAAGCAGATTATATACTGAAATTGTTAGGGTTTCGTTGCTTTATTTTGCTTCGTTTCTGGAAAATTTGACACCCTACTGTCAACCCCTTTTGTATTTTCTGATCTGTGATCAAACAAATTCCCTCACTCTCTGATAGTTTTAACATCATGTTCGATTGGCTTTTGTCAAAGGAAATACAGGACCCCTAATCCACCTCTGAGAGTTTTGCCTGAAAATTCAGAGCAGTCGAGGGTCAGAGGTTGCACGTTGACGAGAGTAGGGAATGAACAGCTTGCCCATCGCTATGATGCGAGGTTTCCGGGTGAGGGCCACAGGGCCACTTTAGTTACAGTCACGCCCTCTGCTCTGCAGCATGTTCCGCACTGATTTTCCAGGCTTCATTTCTTACAGCCTTGGGGTAAAGCACGCGACATCTGTCTCAAATTCCTCGATATCAGTTTTCAGAAGGGAGACTGAGAGTTGAGGATAAGGATGAGGTGAAGAAGGACCCCCGAAGAGCGACCTCCCTGAAACTGAAGCGGAAGAGAGGCTCTGCCTGTTTGTAGCCTTGTCTTTGAGGCTGAAATACCTTTTAAAGCCTCGATCCAGGGCGTAAAGAAAGTGCTGTGTTTCTCCTTCCCCGCTGAGTATGGCTGAAATCCAAATAGTAAAACTCTGTCTAAAGGAGCTGTGGCAAAGATATCAGAAAATTTGTTAATTTCCACCCAGGTAAAGGAACTGCATGGAGAAGGAAACGGCAACCCACTCCAGTCTTCTTGCCTGGGAAATCCCATGGACAGAGGAGCCTGGCAGGCTATAGTCCACGGGGTCTCAAAGAGTCAGACAGGAGCACACTGAGCACACAAAGTCACACACATATAAATATGAGCACACTGATCACTGAGTCAGACACTGAGCACACACAGGGGCTGCGAGGGTCACACACACACACGCACACACACAAAGCCTGTTTAGGGACTCAGCTCAGACCAGTAACAACAATAATGTAAAGAGACCTGGTGAGGAAGAAAACTCAACCACAAATCCTAGGTCTCCAGTCCCAGATCAGAGACCCTGATACAAAGCAAGGATTGTTTTCCTGTCTTCTTTCAGGATTTGATAGCTGGCTCATTAAAAAAACGACTCTTAATTAAAAACAAAAAGCAAAACCAAAAGCAACCCGACTGCCAGCAAATTCAAGTAATTCATTAAAAACAACTCAGCAAAATAAGATTCACTGGTGAAGTGGGAAATCCAGTTTCTATGCTTTGGTCCCAATCTGGAATACAGCTCTCCCATCATTCAGAGGAGAGGCTGCAGAATCTATGAAAAGCCAGCCAGCCTGCTCTTTTAAAGGTCTCACTGGGTAAAAAAGTAACACACTCTACCTCCCTCTCTCCAAAGTCATATATGGGCAAAATAATGTTCTTATGACCTCAGTTCAGCCACTCAGTCTTGTCCAACTCTTTGCAACCCATGGGCTGCAGCACGCCAGGCTTCCCTGTCCATCACCAGCTCCTGAAGCTTGCTCAAACTCATGTCCATTGAGTCAGTGAGGCCATCCAACCATCTCATCCTCTGTTGTCCCCTTCTCCTCCCGCCTTCAATCTTTCCCGGCATAAGGGTCAGTTCCAATGAGTCAGTTCTTCACATCAAGTGGCCAAAATATTGAAGCTTCAGCTTCAGCATCAGTCCTTCCAATGAATATTCAGGACTGATTTTCTTTAGGATTGACTGGTTTTAATTCCTTGCAGTCCAAGGGACTCTCAAGAGTCTTATCCAACACCACAGTTCAAAAGCATCAATTCTTTGGTGCTCAGCTTTCTTTATGGTACAACTCTCACATCAGTCACCATCTACAGTGATTCTGGAGCCCAAGAAAATAAAGTCTCTCACTGTTTCCATTGTTTTCACATCTATTTGCCATGAAATGATGGGACCAGATGCCATTATTCTAGTTTTTTGAATGTTTAGTTTTATGCCAGCTTTTTCAATCTCTTCTTTCACTTTCAACAAGGGGCTCTTTAGAGCCTCTTCGCTTTCTGCCATAAGGGTGGTATCATCTGCATATCTGAGGTTATTGATATTTCTCTTGGCAAACTTGATTACAGTTTGTGCTTCACTACACCAGCATTTCATCTGATGTATTCTGCATATAAGTTAAAAAAAGCAGGGTGAAAATATACAGCCTTGATGTGCTCCTTTCCCGATTTGGAACCAGTCTGTTGTTCCATGTCTGGTTCCAACTGTTGCTTCTTGACCTGCATACAGATTTCTCAGGCGGCAGGTAAGGTGGTCTAATATTCCCATCTCTTTAAGAATTTTCCACAGTTTGTTGTGATCCATAAAGTCAAACGGAGAAGACAATAGCACCCTACTCCAGTACTTTGCCTGGAAAATCCCATGGATGGAGGAGCCTGGTAGGCTGTAGTCCATGGGGTCGCTAGGAGTCAGACACGAATGAGCGACTTCCCTTTCACTTTTCACTTTCATGCACTGGAGAAGGAAATGGCAACCCACTCCAGTGTTCTTGCCTGGAGAATCCCAGGGACAGGGGAGCCTGGTGGCTGCCATCTATGGCGTCACACAGAGTCAGACACGACTGAAGCGACTTAGCAGCAGCAGCATAGAGTCAAAGGCTTTAGTGTAGTCAATGAAGCAGAAGTAGACATTTTTCTGGAATTGTTTTGCTTTTCCTATGATCCAACAAATGTTGGCAATTTGATCTCTTATGATCTAGAGTGTCATAAACAAAAATATAGAGAAACACAACAAAACAGGAAATGGGCATATTAATGAAGTTGAGAGTGAGGGGAGTGAGAGAAATGTGAGGTCAATTTTATCACCGTTACTCATCAGCAACTTCCTAAACATCTTGGATGAAAAGTCTGCCTCCTGCCTTCTGGAGGAGCCAGTTTGTTCAGATTCTCCATAATCCTAAACTTGCCTTTCCAGGAGGGCCTCTCTGCTGAAGCTCCTCCTCATTACCTGAGTATCAGAGAAGAAAGGGATGTGGTCTCAAGAAAGATCAGAAACTCCCAGAAAGTCTGTGATTTGCAGTTTTCACAGATTTCATCCTATATTTAGGTATAGCATTCACCTCTGATTTTCTTGCACCTAAAGAAATGCATAAGCTCAGTGAAATATGGTGAGACAGGCAACAGGAAGAAACTGTCTTCAGGACTTTTCAGTAACATCTTCTCAAGGTCTTTCCAGTTTCTGCCTGCTGTCCAGCCCCAAAGTCACATGCTATAGGGTTTGTTCCCATTTTTAGGTAACAAAATTTGCATTATCCACTACTCCTCATGAATTTCCTGTCTCTCAGTCCCAAGTTCACCCTTTTTGCCTGCTTTGTGGAAATGGGTATGAATCCTTTAAATAGTTTTCTTTTAATAGGCACCAAAGCTCTGCAGTAGAGAATAGTGGAGAATCATTGCAGGAGGAAGGGGGATTTGCATCCTGGTTCCCAGGCATTACTTGGCCTGCTGCTTCCCCAGGGCCTACCTCCTACACAGTCATGGCTTTCCCCTGCTTCAGGCTCCAGCAGCCAGCAGCAGCCACTAACTTCCCCTGGTGGGCATTCCCCTTGAGTGTTTTCTAGTGGAGAGCTCTCAGTGAGAGACCTCTCCAGGAAGAGTTTTCCAAGAAACACTGAAAGAATGATCTTCAGCAAGTTCCAGAGGGCAGATTTCAAGCAAGTTCTGCTGGCACAACCCCACAGAAATTTCTCTGCTCTTCAGTGAATCATGCCCAAGCCTTCCCCATCAAGGTCTGGATCTTAGCTAGGAGTAGGGTGAAGTATAGAGGGCTCTTCCTTCTGTGCTTTATCTCAGCCATGGGTGAGCAGGCACTTCCTAAGGTGCTTTAGCAGTTCTAAGGGTAGTGATTTGCTATTCTTATATTCAATAGTATTTGCTTTACTTTTTACTTATCAGTTCCTTGTTTCTCCAACCCCTTCTTTAGTTAACAATTCCGTATATTACACTTTCCCTATTCATTATAAGCAATATACTTTATGGGGATATAATGTACAACTTGACAACTGTAGTTAACAATACTATATTGTATATTTTAAAGTTACTAAGAGAGTAGATGTTAAAAGTTCTCATCACAAAGAAAAACAATTTGTAACTTTGTGAGGTGTTACATATTAATTAAACTAATTATGGTAATCATTTTGCAATATATCATATATCAAATCATTATGTTGTATACCTTAAACTTATATATATATAGTATTATATGTCAAATATATCTCAATTAAACTGGAAAAATAAACAACTTTCCCTGTCATTATTGATTCTTCTCTCCTGATTGGACCAAGACTGATCCATACCTAACTATTGCTACATAACAAATCATATAAAACTTAATGCCCTAATTTAACACCTATCATTTATTTGGGTTCTACACATTTGTTGGTTCTCACAGAGTTTGGACAGAGCACAGTGGGGACAGCTTGTCTCTGCTCTGTGATTTCTGGAAACTCAAGTGGAAGACTATAAGACCAGTGGCAGGAAATCATCTGAAGAATGGGTTACTCAAACATATGACAGTTGTTGCTGGCTGTGGACTGGAGTCCTCAGGTATTTTCCATGTGATTTCTCCCTGTAGCTTAGTTTGGGCTTCCTCACAGTATGGTGGTTGGGTTCTGGGGACAAATGTCTTGAGAGAGAAGTATTGAAAGTTTCTATCACTTTTTACAACCTAGCTTTAGAAAGTCATATAGCATCCCTTCCATAGCAGGCACAGGCCTAGCCAGATTCAAGGGGATGGAACATAGACCCCCACCTCCAGAAGGAATGTCTCAAAATTGCATTAAAAGAAAAATACATGACATGAGATATATTGATATGGCTGTTTTTAGAAAATACAATCTACAATAGGTTTTTTTCTTAATGACTTAATTCTAATCACTTAGAAGCCTCTATCTCCTTAGATTTCATTTATCCAATGTTCCCCGGACTTAGAAAGAAAATTTTGAGACATTAAAATAAGTTTGCATTAATATTAAACAGGTGTCTAGGGAACATATTACCCAGAGGTTCATGAAATATTGACGGTGCTGGGCCCTGCAAGAATGGGTGTGTTAAAGAAAATTGAATTATGGCATATTTCAGTTGTGATTTCTTGCTTACATTACATTTTCATAATATCCATTTTCAAGTACCCCAAATATTTTAAACCTATTTTCAGAGGTTTTCATTTCTACAAAAAGTACATAAATAGACTTCAAAGGTGTATAGAAATATACCTATGCCTCAAGCTATAGAAAACATTAATGCAGAAATTCAACATATGTATATATTAAAATACACACTCCGTATTGCATACTTTGTAAACATACTATTAGTATAGAGAAAAATGATCACAATAAAAAGAGTAAAATCTACAAACAATAACATTATTTTTAAAAGCTGCTTTCCATTTGCATTAGGGTAATAGATGAGAAAATTACAAATTTAAAAGTGATAGTTCTCTAAGTTAAGTGTCTTATAGATTTGGATCTTCACAGCCTAATTATAGAAACTTGGTGATACTCCAAGTTATTGGAGGTTTTAATTTATCCTATCCTTTAATCCCGTAAAAATCATTGCAACAAAAGCATTTCTTTATTTTTTCCCCTTTGTGTATTTCATTTTCCATCACTTAAACATATTTTTCAGTCATATAAATGTAAACATTATGTTTCAGAATTGCTGTGGTCACCCCAGAGGGGTAATATTTCCTGGGAAGCGTCTGAAAGCTCTAGAGAGAAGAAAGGCAAGATTATTACTGAAGAGCACAGGCGACCCTGCAGGGCAGAAAACAGTGACGGGTGGAATGAATGATTTAAGTACGGCTTCAGGCGAAGAAATCGGAGTCTGGACGGGTTGAGAACAAGGGGAATGACCCTCTCTCTTCCAGAGTAGTGGGGTTGACTATTTATTCACTTAAAGTTTCCACCGATCCTGAGGCAGCATCGAACTGGACCTGCTTAATGAAGGTTTGAATCACAAAGAAAACAGTGACCCTGGGGTCCAGGTCACAGGTGGGGTTCAAGGCCATAGGAAGAAATCTGTGTGAGTCCGGGTCCCTGTTCTGGCGGGCGGGGGGCGGAAGGCAGGGGACTGGACCGGGAGCTCTGGTTGGTGGGGGTGGGGCGGAACAGTGTCTCTCAATACCCTACCACCCTGTCTCCAGGGCAAAAAGAATTACTCAGGTCTGCATTAACGCTCATGTTCTGCTACCTTTCTGTTTGTCAGTCTCTGAACTCACAACTCCCACCCAGTCCGACAAATTTCAGAAACTTTTCTTCTGGGACGGAGCTCTACGCCAGCCCCTTAGAGTCTACAGTACAACGCTGTCAAGCAGTAGGGTCGACGTGTCAGGATGGCCGAGTGGTCTAAGGCGCCAGACTCAAGCTTCTGCTTCCCACCTTTGGGGCTTCTGGTCTCCGAGTGGAGGCGTGGGTTCGAATCCCACTTCTGACACATTCTCATTTTGTTCTTACGACTTTCAGAATAAAAGTACTGGACAGTTCCTGATACTCAGCTCTAGACACTCAAATATTTCCGGGCCCTGACCGGTATTCGACAGTGAGAATTCCCCGGTCAAAGAATCCTGGAGTACTTTCAGAATCACGTGGAGGCAACCTCCAGCACTGCCTTCTGAGATCCCCTCCTCCTAGAAAAAAAGTACCGTAACAACCTGTGGTCTTTTCCTTAGTGGGTCAACTGATGAGTCATCCACAGTTGGATGTTGGGTTTTTACTGTGGAGAAAATGAATGAAATCCTCACCGCTTTTCTGTACACGGAAAAGAATCTGTTATAAAGCTCTCACAAAGTATTTCGTTGTCACCTTCTTATGTCATCTCTAAAATCTAAGAGGGAGAGTCCTTCAAGACTATGACACTGATGAAAATATTTTTAGGTTATCAAAAGGAAATGCTCATACTGGTAAAACTGAGTAAAACTGAGCTCGCTCTGAGATTTCTTTTCAAAATGATTTGATTTAGATATCTTTATTTTTATTAAGGTAAAAAAGAATGCCTTCTGTGAAGAGCTACGTAAGCTTGGTAAGATATTGGTCTTAAAATTAAGACTTTTAACTTTTGCAGCTTTGACGTTAAATGAGTTTTTCTTCCTGTATAGCTTTTAAATCATTTCACAGCAATCTTCCTCCTAGGAATGTACCTCAGTGAAATTCCAGCTCAACTCCATGGTTGGCCTTGTCTAAGTGCAGGATTTTGCAGTACCAGATTATTACAGGCAAGCTAGATATCCACCAGGTATACGTCAGTGGCCACCCATGAATTTCATACTATGTAGCAGCTGCACATAGGAGCAGATGTGACTGTAGCAAGACAATAGATTTTTCAAACTGTGTTGAGTAAAATAAAAACATAAGGATTAACAGTGCCAATAAAAATCACACAAATCAACAGCAGTTTTTTTGAGGGTAATTTCTCTCCTAAAGAATATTAAATACTTCAGAGAGGATCTATATGTTTTGGGGAGAAGAAAGAGATGGATACAGGTTGTGACCAAAAAAAAAAAAGGTGTTTCTGAAACAAAGTATGCATGGACCAATAACCAAAATGAGCCCTAAACTACCAAGGGTGATTAATTATCCTTTTGAATCCAAAGTCACTTTTCCTTCCATCATTAAATTCCACTTTTTTCACTCTCACTTCTGCAGATTCCTAAACATCCACCACTCTTTCCTGTCCTGCATTTCCCCTGAAATCATGAAATTCCAAATTATTTTTCTCCATTCTCCATTTTCATCTTCTTCCAACCATTGTTTCAGATTGAGACTGTTTATTTTCCTGTAACTGGTTTTATTTTCTGTTCCAAAGCATTCCTAGTATATTTTGAGATAAATGGGGAAATCTAAAAAGTAAAATAAAATAGAAATCACTTTAAAATGTTTTCTTCCCTTTATAAAGTACCCAACACCTGGGCTGGATGCTGAATACTAAGCTCTGAGGATCCTTCTTCTAGCCAGGAAATTGTTACAGAGCTTGATTTTAAAAAACTTAGGAAATGATGGTCTGAGTGCTTGCCACATCCCCCAATTTGTCATTTCTTACTTAACCTGGGAAATAGTACCATAGGTACTGTGATGCTATCTTTAAATCAAAAGGGAAAACCAGAAACTGTGTACTTACTCTTTTGGATATCTTTCTCATTAATACGAAAATACAAACGCTACAAACTGATTCCAGTGGGTTTATTAGTATTATTATTATTGTTTCTATTTTGTTTCTTTCAGTTCCTCCATGTGGGGAAATCAGTGAATTTTCCAGTAACTTTCCCACTGGAAAAAAATAGGACTATGTGGGAGCTTCTTAAGCTGAGCTACCACTGAGAAAGTCTGGGTCCTTTTCATTGGTGTGGTCATGCAGGAGAACATTGTTTGATTTGCCAATGGTGAGGCCATGTTCCCCCAGTGCATAGCAGTCTGGGTTGAGGTCTCTATAGGAAAGAGAGAGCTTTCTGGTTACATTGTACTTTTGTTATTAAGTCAAGTTCCTGGGCTTCATTAAGATAAACAGGCTGACAGAGTATGGGACAACCTTGGAATAGAAATCCACTGCCTCTTTCTCTCTGGGAAGTGGGAGTCATCGGTGGCAAAGAGATTTTTTTTTTTTAATGTGCCCAGTTGTATGTGGGAATACTCCAGGTTCTCTGATTGGGAATTTCCATTTGTCAAATGCTTGGCTGGTGGTTGTAGAGATGACTTGTTAGTGACTCTTCCAGGGATACCAGGACCTTCCTAAGTATAGGCCTGGGTGGAGCTGCTAGTGGGGACTGTCTTTAAAGGTAGAAAGAACCCAACTACAGAATAAGGGAGGATACTCAAGTCTCGGGAGAATGAAGCTGGAAAGGCAAGAGTGAGATGAAAGACACATATGTGCCAAGAACAAAACTGAGTCTTGTCAGAAGTGGGATTCGAACCCACGCCTCCACTCGGAGACCAGAAGCCCCAAGAGAGGGAAGATAGAATCTTGAGTCTGGCGCCTTAGACCACTCGGCCATCCTGACTTGACACTGACAAGATATCAGCAGTAACGACTCTGTCAATGACTGAAGCCTGTTCTATCTGAGAGGAAGAGGAACAGTTATTTCTAGAAATTACAGGAGTAAACCAAGAATTATCTGCAAAGCCAAAAGACAAGAAAGGAGTAATTTTATGGTGAGGAGGTGCACTGGGAGACAGAGTTGATGCTGCTTTGAAGATTGGGAGCCCACCTCACGTACCTTGAGTCTTTTTCTCCCATTCCATCCCTCATGACCATGAGTTACACATTACACGATCAACTTTAAGAAACAGAGGATTTAGGATACAGATTTTATCAGCACGTCTTTCAGGAGCTTTTCCCAGTGCTCACAGTATCTCACAGTATTTTATCTTAGCACAGTATTTTATTAATGGGGACTGAGCCTGTGTGTGGGACTTCAAGTCCCTATACAATAATATTTTCAGCATCTTCACAGTTCCTGCAAGATCCACTGCTTTCTCCCCTCTCCTCTCTTCCCTTTCCTTCCATTGCCACTGTTGTCTCGCTCTAACTTATCTTCCCCTTTACATTCTTTCAGTGTGTGCTTAAAGAAGGGACGTGAAGTGAAGAGGCAGGACGTGGTTTATTATAAGACACATAAAAAGAGAAACATAGAGCATGGAGAACTAGAATAAGGTCTTGGTTTAAAATCTTTACTGAGTTTTTAAAAATGTTTTTGCTGTTATGATTAAATATCCCTCCTGCTTTGGTTAAGGTGAGAGGTATTCATCCAGTGTTTTCTTTCTATTCTGTCTGATAATAGTTTTTAGTTAGTCTTCCAAATTAACAACCTTCAGAAATTTTTCATTGCCTGCAGAAGACAACTCAAACACATATGCATGAACTGGCAAACAGCTATTTAAAGATCCATTTTGGGTGCACATCGATCAGAAGTGAGTTGTTTCTTTTGCTGTTTTTGGTCTTCATGTAGAGAATCTGAAATACTTTTCTAAAGGCAATGCAGATTAGGAGAAAACATGAGGATCTTGAATCAGGTGCTTATGTTTGAATTCAAGCTTCATCATTTACAAAAGTGTGATGTGTTGATATTTTACATTATTTTGACCATCTGTGAACATATTTTTAATCTGTAAATTTAGAGGGCAATTCCCTACCTCAAGATTGTTGAGGGTTTAAAAAAATTTATGTAGGTGCTTTCCCTAGCAAACCATGTGACAAGTAGCAGTCACTCAAAAGACCTTCATGTTTCATTCACCTGCATGTTTCTATTTGTAACCTCTGGCATTTAGACGGTTTTGCAACAAACCAAATTCCCAACAAACCAAATTTGCCTTTTCTGAACTATGGTGTCCCAATTTCCAAACACTTAGAAAATATGCTGAGTCCTCCTTTTCTGCCAGTTAACGATCTTTCAAACTTAACAGCTTCCCCTTCCCCTTAGTCAAATACTCTCATTTAGCTCTTGACATCCTAGTCATGACTTCTTTCTCCCTCTTTTAAACTCTCCAAACACATTGCTGTTAGTAATCAGATGAAAAGTTGAAAACTCAACTTCCAAACAAATATAAGATGAACATAGTCCCATTCCTTGAGTGTGGAATTATGTGTGATATTTTTAATGAAAAGATCTTGATTTTAATATAGTCATGGTTGTCAATCTTTGTCTTTATAGTTGGATTTTTATGTTTTATTTCAAAGTTCTTTTCTACCTTTGGTTCCTAAATATATTCTTTATTGGTATCCTTTAAAAGTTTATATTTTGTCTCCTCTCTGGAATAAAATTCACTTCAAGGTCAATTCAGTACAATTCAGTTCAGATGACTAAAAAAAAAAAGTCTGCATTGAGCTTCTGAAGACTTTTATAGAAGGCCACTAACACCACCAAGGCCTGGACCCCAGCAGTACCTCACTGAATTTACAAACCTTCCTTCTAAGGTCTTCCTGGGAGAACACTCAGGACTAAAAGTTTTTGGCTTACAAGACCTTGGGCCAATGATTCTCTTTTTGAAGGTGGTAGTTTTATTCTGTTAATGTAGTTGGGGAGGTTACTGGGAATGAAAATATCGGAGGAAGTGATGATTCCATGGTTTCTGTCTTTAAAAAGAGGTTAAGACAAAGTTTGTGGCTTCTGTAGCAGAGGAAGAAAAAAAAAAAAAAAAAGGTAAGATCAGAGCCCTGCAGAATTCAGAGGGGATATGAAAAGGAAAGAACAGCTCAGAATAGGATCGATCAACCATCTTCTGAGGTAGACTTATGAAGCAAAAATCACACTTCCTCATTTTGAATGTTGGTGGCTAGCTTCATCTCAAGAAACTCGAGTTCTCTCTGCTTGAATTGAAACATAAGCACCTGATTCAAGATGCTCATGTTTTCTCCTAATCTGCATTGCCTTTAAGTCTCTGCCCTTGGAAAATGATGATTTCTGGTTCCTAAGGTGTTTGGAGCATTGATAATCTATTTTCATAAAAATCCATTTAAATGTTTCATCTCTCCAGTAAACAACACTTTCGATGTCCAAGACTTTAAAAAAAAAGAGAGGGAGAGCAATACAAATCATACAAAAGAATGTGGCATATAACCATGAAAATGAAAGGAGAGAAATCTGGTTTTGAATAAACAGGTAACAGGTGTTGTCCGCTGAAGTGTGAACAAAGAATCCAGCTATGGTAGATCACCTTGGGCTTCATATCTCCCTTAACTCTTCAAGTTGCAATTCTCAAAAGTATTTGCTTTTCCTTCTCTTCCCCCAAGTCTTCAGTTTTTCTAGGCGGCGCGACCATGCGGTGCCCCTGCCCTGTCCCTGGCCTTGCCATTGACGTGGAGGAGCCAAGGGGTTCGAACTTCAGAGTCCGAGTGAGCTGTGGGAGGCTCGGGAAGGCGGGTGCGGGAGAGGAGAAGAAGTCTGAGTTCTAAATTCATCCCTAGAAATCGGTGTAGGAGAAGCTAAGGGTTGGAATACCAAGTTCCTGAGAAAGGATTTCAGAGCTTCGGTTTCCTTAAGGAAATTGCAAAAGTGCAGACGCCTTAGAGATTTGCGTGCAGGCGGCAATTTTGAGAAGGAGATGAGGGGCCGACTCAGAATGAAAGACGTAAGTTAGAGGAAGTGAGTGGGAAAAGGGAAGCAAGAGGAATTGATAGACTCGGGTGTCTACCAATCTTTATACAAATTAATGAGATGCAAGAAAACACTACAGTGTGAAAAGCAGAGTGGCGCAGCGGAAGCGTGTTGGGCCCATAACCCAGAGGTCGATGGATCGAAACCATCCTCTGCTAATGTCGTTTCCTTCCACAAGCTCTAGACCAACACTTGTTATTTTCTTCCTCAAATTCCAAGATTTCCACAAGAACACTATGCAGAGGCAACTAAATTAAAACACTCATGACGGTGACACAATTGATTTGCCTTTCTTGTTTTCTTTGATCTTGATGAAAATTAGCCTCAATCAAATATGTCATTTTAAAGCTCACAATATATTGGGAAACCGTGCAACATCTTAATTATCGCCTATATGCAGTGACTCTACCACTACTTTTTTGTTTACACAGACATGCTTACCAGTCTTGAAACAGAGCAGGACACTATGGTCCTTCCCCATCTTCCCCGTTTGCCTTTTGTCTGTAGAGAAACTTTAGCCAAACAATAAATTTAATCGAGAGAAGTGAGAAAATGCAGAAGCAAAGGAAAGCAGTCAAACAGGACAAAATAATAATAATTTAGCTATTAAGCAAAGTGAAGAACCTGAGTCATATCCTTTGAGCTGTCTTGTAGGTACTGAAACCCCTACCAGTAGAAGAAGTTAACAGCATGTTGACCAGACTGTAGAGATGACAGAAGCTGCCACAATTCTGAGAACTGGCCTCAAAGAAATGGGAACAAATTGACCTTGGCACTAAAGATTGGCTGTACTCAAAACAATCAAGATGATGCTGATCAGATCACTGAATCACAGAGTTCAAGATGACTGTCAGAGCTGACAGTGCTGTTTCTGCATATAGCCCCCTCCGGCCACCTATCCATCCTTGAGATGCCCCTTTAAAAGCTCTTGCCCACTGATTGTCAGTGGGGGAAGTTGGCCTTTGGACACAAGTCCGCCCTGGGTTGTCGGCCTGCAGAATAAAGCAAGCTTTCCTTTCCACCAACTTTACCTATAAAGTATTGGTTTTAGAGCTGCGGGCAGCTGAATCCCACTCTCCTAATAGTCTCATGAACAAATGAAGACCTGCTCTTACAGAGGCAGGGGATACAGTTTCAACTGCCTGATTCTTCTTGTCTTTATAAGTAGAATGGAGCTCAAGATAAAACGTGGAGTTGAAAAGTAGAATAGGAGGGGACAAATGTGGACTTTCCAAATTGGCAAATGGGAGGTTGGAAAGATGTAGGGAAGAGTAGAGGGGAAAGGAGACTGGGGAGAGTGAAGAAAAAACATGTAAAGGAAAGATGAGGAAAGGTGCACGTGCTGAAAGTGAGATGTATGAATATTTTGAATAAGTGAGTTTTCTGGGAGTTCCTTTCCTGGATGGAACCACCACTTCAATGTGGGCGTCAAGTTTGTTTCTTGCTCTGGCATGAAAATTCCAGGAAATCCCAACTCTGAAAGAAAACACTGGAGGAAACAATGGGGAATGATCCTCCTCCTTGTATCACAATCTTCATTCCTTACCCAATCTTTGATTTTCCTGAAATTCTTCCCACTTACTGATGTCACTGGTGAAACAGAATCAAAGCCCCCTGGAAGACCCAAGTAATTTCCAAAACTATGACTAGAAGGCAATGGCACCCCACTCCAGTTCTCTTGCCTGGAAAATCCCATGGATGGAGGAGCCTGGTAGGCTGCAGTCCATGGGGTCGCGACTGAGCAACTTCACTTTCACTTTTTACTTTCCTAAATTGGAGAAGGAAATGGCAATCCACTCCAGTGATCTTGCCTGGAGAATCCCAGGGACGGGGGAGCCTGGTAGGCTACCGTCTATGGGGTCGCACAGAGTCGGACACGACTGAAGCGACTTAGCAGTAGTAGCATGACTATTACTAGAATCCCTCTGGTGGTCTTATTTTACATAATGAGTTAGATGGTCTCTTAGAGGGCCTGGATAGCTCAGTCGGTAGAGCATCAGACTTTTAATCTGAGGGTCCAGGGTTCAAGTCCCTGTTCAGGCGCTAAGGCCTCGATTTGTTTTCAGTGTTTATTTAAAAACTATTTGGATAACAGCCCATTTAAGAATGCCTCTGAAAGTGAGGAAGCCTTAACAGCCAAATCAAGCAAAGTCACTGACCTAAAATAGTTTACCGTTTAGTTTTTCATTAATTTTCCTTTTCTAATATTAACAAAAACACTTCCCCAAGTTTCTAAGAGGAATCAAAAAAAGGCATCATTTAAAAGTAATAAACTAGTGACAGTTTTAGAAGTAAGTCATTTAAAAGTTCCCTTAAAATGATTCATTAATCTGGGAGTAGAAGGGAACAATTTGGGTGGACTCTATGTGATGGTATTAGGAGGTGGGACCTTTGAGAACTGATTGGGTTATGAGTTAATTTCTCAAAAATAGAAATAGTGCCCTTTCAAAGGAGACCCCAGGGAGTTCTCTGTCCCTTCTGCCATGTGAGACAACAGTGAGAAGACAACTGCCTATAAACCAGGAAGCTCTCACGCAACAAAGAACCTGAACCATGAATACTGCCTTTGAGGTGTTTGATGCCTGTCTTTGTCTAGAGATTTTCTTGTTTCTTTAGACTGAACACCAAAAACCTCCCTTCTGTCTCACCCATAAGCAATTTTAATCAGTACTTTTATACATTTTAATGTATACTTTGGTGCAGTTAACTATATTTCTGCACATAACACCTCATCTTTCATCCTTAATTTTAGAGGGTTAAATATTGTAGGCAGGAATTTGTGTCTACCTAGAACTTCTGAATGTGATCTTGTTTGGAAACAGGTTTTTGCAGAGGTAGTTACATTAAGATGAGGTCATTCATACTGGATAAGGGTGGAGCCTAAACCCTACCACTGGTTTACCCTATCCTTACAAGAGACAACACTAGGAGGCAGACAGAAAGAAGAAAGTCATATGTGGACAGAGGCAAAGACTGAAACCATACAGCTATAGCCAAAAACTATAATGGATTTTGGGGATCCACTAGAAGCTAGGAAGAAGCAAGGAAGGAGTCCTTCAGCAAGCCTTCAGAGAGAGAATGGCCCTGCCCATATCTTAATTCCGATGTCCTAGTCTTCAGAACACAGAGACAGTAATAGCACACTAACATGAGAGAAAGTTCCAGGGGAAAGTGATTCCTTGGGGTGAATCTAAAACAATGAATAAACTTGAAGAAAAGAAGTCGTTTTGAATGGAGGGAGGTTTTTGGTTTGTTTGTTTGTTTTTTTAAGTTTAATGCCTTCCTTGATATTAATGAACATTTCTTTGCTATTAGTGATAAAATTTAGATAACATGAGGAATCCCTTTTGATGGACTGTTATTGTAAATATTCTTCCTGTATTCTTATCGTTAAAGATCCGTGAAATTCCTAGGAACCCACTGCCCAGAAAGAGTTCACGGCACAACATGTGAATGTCTCTTAACTGAGATTCTTTTAAAGTCCGTTCACGGGTCTTCCTCGTTAGTATAGTGGTGAGTATCCCCGCCTGTCACGCGGGAGACCGGGGTTCGATTCCCCGACGGGGAGATCACAATACTACCTTTTTCAGCTAAGCCTGTAACAGAAAGGAAATCTTTCTGCTCTTTGGTTTTGTTCTAAGTTAAATTCTCCCGTGTTGACTTATTAGTGTGTTTACTGAGCAAGCAACTCCCTTCTGATGGAAACCCACGGCTGCCTTCTCTCTGAGAGAAGTCAGATATAGCGCGGGGGTTCAAAGTGTGCCCATTTGACTCGAAATATTCCGAGATCTTGCAATATTAATTTTCATTTGTCAACTGAGGTGATGGAGATGTGGCTTGTACAGGAACCGCCCTTAGAAAAGTCTCAGTGGTTCCCAAATTTTGGTGCACATTAGAATAACCTTGTTGTTCAGTCGCTAAGCCATGTGCGACTCTTCGCGACCTCACGGACTGCTGCACGCTAGGCATCCCTGTCCTTCACTATCTCCCGGAATTTGCTCAAACTCTTTTCCATTGACGCGGTGATGCCATTTAACCATCTCGTCCTCTGCTGCTCTCTTCTCCTTTTCCCTTCAATCTTTCCCACCCTCAGGGTCTTTTCCAATAAGATCGCTCTTCGCATCAGGTGGCCGGCCAAAATATTGGAGCTTTAGCTTCAACATCAGTCCTTCCAATGAATATTCAGGGTTGATTTCCTTTAGGATGGATCGATTGGATCTCCTTGCAGTCCAAGGCACTCTCAAGAGTCTTCTGCAACATCGCAACTGGAAAGCATCAATTCTTCGGTGCTCAGCCTTTTTTTATGGTCCAACTTTCACATCCCTACTTGACTACTGGAAAAAAACATAACTTTGACCATACAGACCTATGTCGGCAAAGTGAAAATTCCTGACAGAGGGATGGCAACCCATACTAATTAAATTAGAATGTCCGGAGGTGGTAGCCAGGCTTCAGTAGGAATTTAAAATTCTCACCATGTAATTTCAATATGCCTCAGAGTTTCGGAGCAGCTGGCCATTTCTCTCTGGTTAGTTACTCTGACAATGTTACTAACATATTCAAATTATTATTGTATTTAATATAAAATGTAAGCTATTTGTAAAGCATTAAAAAAAAAAACCCACTAGCGATCTAACATGGATCATATTGTTACTACACATTATGCTGCAACGATAAAAGTAACTTAGTGTTACTCCTCCAAATCAGGTAGTCAGCACAAGAGTGCCACACAAGAGTGGGAATAGTATAATTTCAATTCATGTAAAATTATGGACATTTGCACTGACACCTTCCATAGCTCTAATTGGCCAAAGTACTTTAATTTTTATATGTAAAAAAGGAAAACGTATAACATTGGTTAAAAAAAAAAACCTGATGAAGTTATTAGATACTAGCTAACATAAGTTGTACAGTACACCTAAATATGTATTGAAAATGTGCTGGTTTTGTTTATACTTGGATGTTTTGAAATTCGGACATATACAGCTTACTAAAATATGTTTAAAATTTCAAATCTGGTGATTCTACATTTACTAATATACTTTTGAACTTTTTTATTTGGAAATAATTTCAAACATAAGAAAGGTTACAAAAATAAAAATTTTATAAGGAACACTCTATATCCAGATCCACCTTTCCTTAACATTTTACCCTATGTCTTTATTATTTTCTTCTATATCATGTTTTACTGAGTCATGTAAATATATTACATAAACCTCAATGTGTGTCACCTTAAAAAGATAGGCTAGCGCCTGAACAGGGACTTGAACCCTGGACCCTCAGATTAAAAGTCTGATGCTCTACCGACTGAGCTATCCAGGCCCTGATCTTAGAAGTTGAATTGTCCTATAAATAACCAAATCTCATTAGCAATTTCGATCTCCAGGAAGAACTGGAGTAATCCATAATTTCAGAAACAACCCGGGTCTTTCAAAAGCAGGGCTCGACCACTTAAGTCATCTACTCACCAAACAGACCATTTAACCTCTGCACTGTACATTCTTTAAGTACATTTTTAATTGCTGGAGAAATGAAGATTATTCCTAGAGTCAATTACTGCCGAAGAAGATTCACCAATCTGGGTCAAAGGAGATCATATTTACTTCTCAGATAAGTTTGAAGAGAAGATGCACAAGGCTCCCCTCACCAACCTGTAAGAGAACCTGGAGGAGATTTTTTTTTTTTTTAAGGAACAACTAAAGTAACGGAGGAGAATCTTCCAAAGAATGAAAAGATGGGCAAAGATGAGGTTTCTAATCTTGACATAATGTGGGGGCATCAAATTTGGTTGTACCCTTTGGTGTCCCCCTCCCCCTGCCCCGCCCTCAGTTTCAGAAATGAAATGTCTGGGAAGAAATCCAAGGCTTCCTCTAATTTTCTCCTCCACATTTTATCTAGCAGCCCAACTCGTCCAAAGACAGGAATGGCTTGACACTTAAGGAAATAGTGCTTTTGGTTCATTCAGTGTTTATTGATTCATGAGACAGTTTTTGAGCACCTGTAGAGAGATCACACGGAGAAGGCAATGGCACCCCACTCCAGTATTCTTGCCTGGAAAATCCCATGGATGGAGGAATCTGGTAGGCTGCAGTCCATGGGGTCGCTAAGAGTCAGACACGACTGAGAGACTTCACTTTCACTTTTCACTTTCATGCACTGGAGAAGGAAATGGCAATCCACTCCAATGTTCTTGCCTGGAGAATCCCAGGGATGGGGGAGCCTGGAGAGCTGCCGTCTATGGGGTCGCACAGAGTTGGACACGACTGAAGCGACTTAGCAGCAGCAGCAGTAGAGAGATCACAGGAGCAAAATCCCAAAGCATAGGTGCAGAAAAGGAAGATAGAAACCACTTAGTTCCATGAGGACTGCCAAATTCAGGACTATGAATTTTTGAGTCAATAATCCTTAAATTATTTAAGGTATTATTTACTGTTTTTTCTGTATGTGAAGCCAAGTGCAATCCTGACCAAACATGAAGAAAATACAGACTCATATATTACCCATAATACTAACCATTATGAAATCATGTGCAAATGCTATTTTATTATAGAAGTTATACAGAGAACTTCAGAAATTAAATATGTAACAGATATATACCTGGAGAAAATATTTAGATATTACTAAATGTGGATCAGAAATCATTTTGACTTGACCTAAAAAACAAACCATCCCTCCTGCAGGATTTTTTCCCCTGATGTCCAAGATATGTTTAAAATAAACATCCTTATTCTATCTCTGAGCTTCACGAAATTTTAGGTACTTTTTCTGTCTCTCAATGTCACTGATAAGAGAAAAATCAGAGGTGGAAAAAAAAGATAGGATGAGAGTTTGGATGAGGCCTAGGGATGAAGGAATGGGTGGGAAGGGATGACAATTTTGATTTGAGAAACGGTGGATACATGAGTTTGAATAAGCTCTGGGAGTTGGTGATGGACAGGGATGCCTGGCGTGCTGCAGCCCATGGCGTCGCATAGTCAGACACGACTGAGCAACTGAACTGAACTGAACTAAAGACAGGTTAAGTAAGGAGATTATATGTTGCACAATTTCTCTGCCAGCTATATAGGTTTCTTTACCTTTATTCAAAAACATCTGGCTTTATCCCATTTTGTCAACTTTGCCCTGGCTATTCCCTCTGCCTGGAAATATCTACCCCAGATATTCACATGACTCAATCCTTTTATTATTTCAGGTCTTTGTTCAAATGCCACCCAAACCTTCAATATTACAGTATTTCAGTCAGTTCAGTTGCTCAGTCATCTCCAACTCTTTTTGACCCCAGGGACAGCAGTACTCCAGGCCTCCCTGTCCGTCACTAACTCCTGGAGCTTACTCAAACTCATGTCCATTGAGTCAGTGATGCCATTTAACCATCTCATTCTCTGTTGTCCCCTTCTCCTCCATCTTCAATCTTTCTCAGCATCAGGGTCTTTTCAAATGAGTTAGTTATTCGCATCAGGTAGCAAAAGTATTGGAGTTTCAGCTTCAGCATCAGTCCTTCCAATGAATATTCAGAACTGATTTCCTTTAGGATGGACTGGTTGGATCTGCTTGCAGTCCAAGGGGCTCTCAAGAGTCTTCTCCAACACCACAGTTCAAAAGCATCAATTCTTCGGTGCTCAGCTTTCTTTATAGTCCAACTCTCACATCCATACATGACCACTGGGAAAACCATAGTCTTGACTAGATGAACCTTTGTTGGCAAAGTAATGTCTCTGCTTTTTAACGTCTCTGCTGTCTAGGTTGGTCATAACTTTTCTTCCAAGGAGTAAGCGTCTTTTAATTCCATGGCTGCAGTCACCATCTGCAGTGATTTTGGAGCCCCAAAAAATAAAGTCTGCACTGTTTCCACTGTTTCCCCATCTATTCACCATGAAGTGATGGGACCAGATGCAATGATCTTAGTTTTCTGAATGTTGAGTTTTAAGCCAACTTTTTCACTCTCCTCTTTCACTTTCATCAAGAAGCTCTTCAGTTCCTCTTCACTTTCTGCCATAAGAGTAATGTCATCTGCATATCTGAGGTTATTGATATTTCTTCCTGCAATCTTGATTCAAGTTTGTGTTTCGTCCAGCCCAGCGTTTCTCATGATGTACTCTGCATGTAAGTTAAATAAGCAGGGTGGGGGGAGGAGCCAAGATGGCGGAGGAGTAGGACAGGGAGAACACTTTCTCCCCCACAAATTCATCAAAAGAGCATTTAAACGTCGAGTAAATTCCACAAAACAACTTCTGAATGCCGGCAGAGGACATCAGGCACCCAGAAAAGCAATCCAACTCTTCGAAAGGAGGTAGGAAAAAATATAAAAGACAAAAAAAGAGACAAAAGAGGGAGGGACGGAGCTCCATCCCGGGAAGGGAGTCTTAAAAAGAGAGAAGTTTCCAAACACCAGGAAACCTTCTCACTGCCGAATCTGTGCCGAGCTTTGGAAGCACAGAGGGCAACATAACAGGAAGAAAAAATAAATAAACAATTAAAACTCGAAGATTGCGAGTCCTACGATAACTCCCCCAGCGGAGAAGCAGCGCAGACGCCTGCAGGCGCCATTAACAAGCGGGGGCTGGGCAGGGAGGCGCAGCGCGGGCTGCATCGCTTAGAGTAAGAATCTGGCCTGAATACCCTAAGCACTATCTGAGCGAAATAATTTGGGCTAACAAACCAGACTGTGGGATATCTACCACGCGAAAAGCCAGCCCCAACCTAAGACCGCCAGGCCCGCGCACGGAACAAAGAATTGAACAGAGATAGCCGGCTGCAGACCTTCCCCCTCCGGTGACAGGCAGCCAGAGCCGGAAGGGGGCAATCGCAGCCCCAGAGAGACATTATCTATAAAACTGTAAGCAGGCTTCTTTGCTAACTAAAACTTCTTGGGGGTCTGGACGGTTAACATCTGCCTAAGAAGGTGCGCCGGTTTTGCGCCCAGATAACCGAGTGGCGGGGAGGCGATAAGTCGCAGCATTGGCGCTCGCCAAACACCTCATCACTTGAGCTGCTCGGACCTGGGAAGAGCACAATACTCAGGCCCAACTGAGTCTGCGCCTCTGAGGACTACCCGAGTGCCTGAACCTGAGCGGCTTGGACCTGGGAGGTACATACAACCCAGGGCCAGCCTCGGATTGTTCCTGGCGGAACAACCTAGAGCCCGAGCAGTGTGGGCAGGGAGGCTACACGCGCAGTGAGCGGGGGCAGACCCAGTGTGGCTGAGGCACTGCGAGCGCACGCCAGTGTTATTTGCTTGCAGCATCCCTCCCTCCCTCCCCACAGCGCGACTGAACAAAGAGAAGAAATACAGTTCCACCCATCAGAACACTGACACAAGCTTCCCTAACCAGGAAACCTTGACAAGCCACCTGTACAAACCCACACACAGCGAGGAATAGCCACAATAAAGAGAACTCCACAAACTGCCAGAATACAGAAAGGACACCCCAAACTCAGCAATTTAAACAAGATGAAGAGACAGAGGAATAGCCAGCAGATAAAGGAACAGGATAAATGCCCACCAAACCAAACAAAAGAGGAAGAGATAGGGAATCTACCTGATAAAGAATTCCGAATAATGATAGTGAAATTGATCCAAAATCTTGAAATTAAAATGGAATTACAGATAAATAGCTTGGAGACAAGGATTGAGAAGATGCAAGAAAGGTTTAACAAGGACCTAGAAGAAATAAAAAAGAGTCAATATACAATGAATAATGCAATAAATGAAATTAAAAACACTCTGGAGGCAACAAATAGTAGAATAACAGAGGCAGAAGATAGGATTAGTGAATTAGAAGATAGATTGATAGAAATAAATGAATCAGAGAGAATAAAAGAAAAACGAATTAAAAGACATGAGGACAATCTCAGAGACCTCCAGGACAATATTAAACGCTACAACATTCGAATCATAGGGGTTCCAGAAGAAGAAGACAAAAAGAAAGATCATGAGAAAATACTTGAGGAGATAATAGTTGAAAACTTCCCTAAACTGGGGAAGGAAATAATCACCCAAGTCCAAGAAACCCAGAGAATCCCAAACAGGATAAACCCAAGGCGAAACACCCCAAGACACATATTACTCAAATTAACGAAGATCAAACACAAAGAACAAATATTAAAAGCAGCAAGGGAAAAACAACAAATAACACACAAGGGAATTCCCATAAGGATAACAGCTGATCTTTCAATAGAAACTCTTCAAGCCAGGAGGGAATGGCAAGACATACTTAAAATGATGAAAGAAAATAACCTACAGCCCAGATTATTGTACCCAGCAAGGATTTCATTCAAGTATGAAGGAGAAATCAAAAGCTTCTCAGACAAGCAAAAGCTGAGAGAATTCTGCACCACCAAACCAGCTCTACAACAAATACTAAAGGATATTCTCTAGACAGGAAACACAAAAATGGTGTATAAATTCGAACCCCAAACAATAAAGTAAATGGCAACGGGATCATACTTATCAGTAATTACCTTAAACGTAAATGGGTTGAATGCCCCAACCAAAAGACAAAGACTGGCTGAATGGATACAAAAACAAGACCCCTACATATGTTGTCTACAGGAGACCCACCTCAAAACAGGGGACACATACAGACTGAAAGTGAAGGGCTGGAAAAAGATTTTCCATGCAAATAGGGACCAAAAGAAAGCAGGAGTAGCAATACTCATATCAGATAAAATAGACTTTAAAACAAAGGCTGTGAAAAGAGACAAGGTCACTACATAATGATCAAAGGATCAATCCAAGAAGAAGATATAACAATTATAAATATATATGCACCCAACACAGGAGCACCGCAGTATGTAAGACAAATGCTAACAAGTATGAAAGGAGAAATTAACAATAACACAATAATAGTGGGAGACTTTAATACCCCACTCATACCTATGGATAGATCAACTAAACAGAAAATTAACAAAGAAACACAAACTTTAAACGATACAATAGACCAGTTAGACCTAATTGATATCTATAGGACATTTCATCCCAAAACAATGAATTTCACCTTTTTCTCAAGTGCACATGGAACCTTCTCCAGGATAGATCACATCCTGGGCCATAAAGCTAGCCTTGGTAAATTCAAAAAAATAGAAATCATTCCAAGCATCTTTTCTGACCACAATGCAGTAAGATTAGATCTCAATTACAGGAGAAAAACTATTAAAAATTCCAACATATGGAGGATGAACAACACGCTGCTGAATAACCAACAAATCACAGAAGAAATCAAAAAAGAAATCAAAATTTGCATAGAAACGAATGAAAATGAAAACACAACAACCCAAAACCTGTGGGACACAGTAAAAGCAGTCCTAAGGGGAAAGTTCATAGCAATACAGGCACACCTCAAGAAACAAGAAAAAAGTCAAATAAATAACCTAACTCTACACCTAAAGCAACTAGAAAAGGAAGAAATGAAGAACCCCAGGGTTAGTAGAAGGAAAGAAATCTTAAAAATTAGAGCAGAAATAAATGCAAAAGAAACAAAAGAGACCATAGCAAAAATCAACAAAGCCAAAAGCTGGTTCTTTGAAAGGATAAATAAAATTGACAAACCATTAGCCAGACTCATCAAGAAACAAAGGGAGAAAAATCAAATCAATAAAATTAGAAATGACAGTGGAGAGATCACAACAGACAACATAGAAATACAAAGGATCATAAGAGACTATTATCAACAATTATATGCCAATAAAATGGACAACGAGGAAGAAATGGACAAATTCTTAGAAAAGTACAACTTTCCAAAACTCGACCAGGAAGAAATAGAAAACCTTAACAGACCCATCACAAGCATGGAAATTGAAACTGTAATCAAAAACCTTCCAGCAAACAAAAGCCCAGGTCCAGACGGCTTCACAGCTGAATTCTACCAAAAATTTAGAGAAGAGCTAACACCTATCCTGCTCAAACTCTTCCAGAAAATTGCAGAGGAAGGTAAACTTCCAAACTCATTCTATGAGGCCACCATCACCCTAATACCAAAACCTGACAAAGATGCCACAAAAAAAGAAAACTATAGGCCAATATCACTGATGAACATAGATGCAAAAATCCTAAACAAAATTCTAGCAATCAGAATCCAACAACACATTAAAAAGATCATACACCATGACCAAGTGGGCTTTATCCCAGGGATGCAAGGATTCTTCAATATCCGCAAATCAATCAATGTAATACACCACATTAACAAATTGAGAAACAAAAACCATATGATTATCTCAATAGATGCAGAGAAAGCCTTTGACAAAATTCAACACCCATTTATGATAAAAACTCTTCAGAAAGCAGGAATAGAAGGAACATACCTCAACATAATAAAAGCTATATATGACAAACCCACAGCAAACATTATCCTCAATGGTGAAAAATTGAAAGCATTTCCTCTAAAGTCAGGAACAAGACAAGGGTGCCCACTTTCACCATTACTATTCAACATAGTTTTGGAAGTTTTGGCCACAGCAATCAGAGCAGAAAAAGAAATAAAAGGAATCCAAATTGGAAAAGAAGAAGTAAAACTCTCACTATTTGCAGATGACATGATCCTCTACATAGAAAACCCTAAAGACTCCACCAGAAAATTACTAGAGCTAATCAATGATTATAGTAAAGTTGCAGGATATAAAATCAACACACAGAAATCCCTTGCATTCCTATACACTAATAATGAGAAAACAGAAAGAGAAATTAAGGAAACAATTCCATTCACCATTGCAACGAAAAGAATAAAATACTTAGGAATATATCTACCTAAAGAAACTAAAGACCTATATATAGAAAACTATAAAACACTGGTGAAAGAAATCAAAGAGGACACTAATAGATGGAGAAATATACCATGTTCATGGATTGGAAGAATCAATATAGTGAAAATGAGTATACTACCCAAAGCAATTTATAGATTCAATGCAATCCCGATCAAGCTACCAACAGTATTCTTCACAGAGCTAGAACAAATAATTTCACAATTTGTATGGAAATACAAAAAACCTCGAATAGCCAAAGCGATCTTGAGAAAGAAAAATGGAACTGGAGGAATCAACCTACCTGACTTCAGGCTCTACTACAAAGCCACAGTTATCAAGACAGTATGGTACTGGCACAAAGACAGAAATATAGATCAATGGAACAAAATAGAAAGCCCAGAGATAAATCCACGCACATATGGACACCTTATCTTTGACAAAGGAGGCAAGAATATACAGTGGATTAAAGACAATCTCTTTAACAAGTGGTGCTGGGAAATCTGGTCAACCACTTGTAAAAGAATGAAACTAGAACACTTTCTAACACCATATACAAAAATAAACTCAAAATGGATTAAAGATCTCAACATAAGACCAGAAACTATAAAACTCCTAGAGGAGAACATAGGCAAAACACTCTCTGACATACATCACAGCAGGATCCTCTATGACCCACCTCCCAGAATATTGGAAATAAAAGCAAAAATAAACAAATGGGACCTAATTAAACTTAAAAGCTTCTGCACATCAAAGGAAACTATTAGCAAGGTGAAAAGACAGCCTTCAGAATGGGAGAAAATAATAGCAAATGAAGCAACCGACAAACAACTAATCTCAAAAATATACAAGCAACTCCTCCAGCTCAACTCCAGAAAAATAAATGACCCAATCAAAAAATGGGCCAAAGATCTAAATAGACATTTCTCCAAAGAAGACATACAGATGGCTAACAAACATTTGAAAAGATGCTCAACATCACTCTTTATCAGAGAAATGCAAATCAAAACCACTATGAGGTACCATTTCACACCAGTCAGAATGGCTGCGATCCAAAAGTCTACAAATAATAAATGCTGGAGAGGGTGTGGAGAAAAGGGAACCCTCTTACACTGTTGGTGGGAATGCAAACTAGTACAGCCACTATGGAGAACAGTGTGGAGATTCCTTAAAAAACTGGAAATAGAACTGCCTTATGATCCAGCAATCCCACTGCTGGGCATACACACTGAGGAAACCAGAAGGGAAAGAGACATGTGTACCCCAATGTTCATCGCAGCACTGTTTATAATAGCCAGGACATGGAAGCAACCTAGATGTCCATCAGCAGATGAATGGATAAGAAAGCTGTGGTACATATACACAATGGAATATTACTCAGCCATTAAAAAGAATACATTTGAATCAGTTCTAATGAGGTGGACGAAACTGGAGCCTATTATACAGAGTGAAGTAAGCCAGAAGGAAAAACATAAATACAGTATACTAACGCATATATATGGAATTTAGAAAGATGGTAACGATAACCCTGTATACGAGACAGCAAAAGAGACACTGATGTATAGAACAGTCTTATGGACTCTGTGGGAGAGGGTGGGAAGATTTGGGAGAATGGCATTGAAACATGTGAAATGTCATGTATGAAACGAGATGCCAGTCCAGGTTCAGTGCACGATGCTGGATGCTTGGGGCTGGTGCACTGGGAGGGCCCAGGGGGATGGTATGGGGAGGTTGGGAGGGAGGAGGGTTCAGGATGGGGAGCATGTGTATATCTGAAATTAAAAATTATAAAAAAAAAAAAAAAATAAGCAGGGTGACAACATACAGCCTTGACATACTCCTTTCCCAAATTGGAAACAGTGTGTTGTTCCATGTCCAGTTCTGTTGCTCCTTGACCTGCATACAGATTTCTCAGGAGGCAGGTCAGGTGGTCTGGTATTCCCATCTTTTGAAGAATTTTCCACAGTCTGTTGTGATCCACACAGTCAAAGGTTTTGGCATATTCAATAAAGCAGAAGTAGATGTGTGTTTTTTTGGAACTCTCTTGCTTTCTTGATGATCCAACAGATGTTGACAATTTGATCTCTGGTTCCTCTGCCTTTTCTAAATCCAGCTTGAACATCTGGAATTTCATAGTTCATGTACTGTTGAAGCCTGGCTTGGAAAATTTTGAGCTTTACTTTGCTAGCATGTGAGATGAGTGCAATTGTGCAGTAGTTTGATCATTCTTTAGCATTGCCTTTCTTTGGGATTGGAATGGAAACTGACATTTTCCAGTCCTGTGGCCGCTGTTGAGTTTTCCAGATTTGCTGACATACTGAGTGCAGCACTTTCACAGCATCATCTTTCAGGATTTGAAATAACTCAACTGGAATTCCATCACCTCCACTAGCTTTGTTTGTAGTGATGCTACCTAAGGCCCACTTAACTTCACATTCCAGGATGTCTGGCTCTAGGTGAGTGATCACACCATTGTGATTATCTGGATCCTGAAGATCTTTTTTGTATAGCTCTTCTGCGTATTCTTGCCACCTCTTCATAATATCTTCTGCTTCTGTTAGGTCCATACCATTTCTGTCCTTTATTGTGCCAATCTTTGTATGAAATGTTGCCTTAGTATCTCTAATTCTCTAGAAGAGATCTCTAGTCCTTCCCATTCATTGTTGAAATCTCCCTTACATCCCATATTTCTTTGTTTACTGTTTCTTCATGGCTTTTTACCACCATCTAGCTGTCTGCATATATAAATTATGAATCAGAGAAAAGCAACCCTGAACATCCAGGAACTGAGCTGGCGTTTATAGCTATGTCTTAATGTTTTCTTGTTGAATATAAGCAATTTTCCAGAACATCAATATCAGGCAAGACTTCTGTAATAGATTAAGACAGAAACAGGACAACTCTATGATCATGTCTGAACATAAATAAACAGAACATTGTCCATGCCAGAGAGTACCAAACATTTCCCTCTCCCACATTATACAAACAACTACCATTTCTTTACTAATTTCAGCTCTATTTTTAGTTTGCCCTACTTTAGGTAAGATTTAAGATATCCAACCACAGAATTACCCCCCACCTCCTGAATGTATACAAACCAATGCAAAGCCATACTTTCTTAAAACTGCCCCCAAATCACCTAACAAAAGTGATCACCTAAAAAAGATCACAACAAACTGCGGAAAATTCTTAAAGAGATGGGAATACCAGACAACCTTACCTGCCTCCTGAGAAATCTTGTATGCAGGTCAAGAAGCAACACTTAGAACTGGACATGGAACAGCAGACTGGTTCTAAATTGAGAAAGAACTACAGTCAAGGTTGTATATTGTCACCCTGCTTATTTAACTTATATGCAGAATACATCATGCAAAATGCCGGTTGGATGAAGCACAAGCTGGAATCAAGATTGCCGGGAAAAATATCAATAACCTCAGATATGCAGAAGACCACCACTCTTGGGGCAGAAATCAAAGAGGAACTGAGGAGCCTCTTGATGAAAGTGAAAGAGGAGAGTGAAAAAGCTGACTTAAAAATAAACATTCAACAAACTATGATCATCGCATCTGGTCCTATCACTTCATGGCAAATAGGTGGGGAAACAACGGAAACTTTCTATTCTTGGGCTCCAAAATCACTGCAGATTGTGACTGCAGCCATGAAATTAAAAGATGCTTGCTCCTTGGAAGAAAAACTATGACCAACCTAGACAATATTTTTAAAAGCAGAGACATTACTTTGCCAACAAAGGTCCGTCCAGTCAAAGCTATAGTTTTTCCAGTAGTCATGTATGGATGTGAGAGTTGGACCATAACAAAAGCTAGTGCCAAACAATTAATGCTTTTAAACTGTGGTGTTGGAGAAGACTCTTGAGAGTCCCTTGGACTGAAAGATCAAATCAGTCAATCCTAAGGGAAATCAATCCTGAATATTTATTGGAATGACTGATGCTAAGGCTGAGGCTTCAATATTTTGGCCACCTAATGTGAAGAACTAACTCATTAGAAAAGACTCTGATACTGAGAAAGATTGAAGGTAGGAGGAGAAGGGGATGACAGAGGATGAGATGGCTGGATGGCATCACCAACTCAATGGACATGAGTTTGAGCAAGCTCTGGGAGTTGGTGATGGACAGGGAAGCCTGACATGCTGCAATCCATGGGGTCCCAAAGAGTCAGACATGACTGAGGAGCTGAACTGAGCTGAAAAAAGGTTACAAAGTCCAATTCTTATAATCACTTCTTTCTAACTCTCTTACTGAGACACTCCACTGTTCTCCTGATGTGCATTCTCTCTTGCGGCAACAGTTAGCAAAACCAACTTTAGGAGTATGCTTTGGCACTCACTAGCTTCATGTATTGTCACCCCTACTCAAACCCAACCACAGAATCTGAGTATCCATTAAATAAATATTGTTAAATAAATACGCGAATAAATAAAGAGTCGCCTTTTTTTCATAAGAAAATAAAAGGTCACATTCTTGGGAAGTGTAGGTCAAGAAAGCAGTAAATAATGTTTTAGGTGCTTAATTAGACAAAAATTACAGACAAGTATAACAACAACACAAGTAAAACTAACTCCTCTTCTACCATTGTCCATACACGAAGTAGCCTGCAATAACTGATTTACACTTGGTGTTTGCACTCCTGGTAACCCTAATCGTAGAAAATGGAAGCAAGGACAATATGAACTAGCTTGACTCAAAGTGAAGAATAAACAACATATTAAAAACCTGTCACCTTTACCACAGGGACTGGAGGCTGGGTTGAGGGTGGAAAGAGAGACAAAGAGAAACTATTTGTTACTTGGTAACGGCCATCAACCAATTAAACTCGTACGTCTATTATCCTGTGTCCTATATCGCATCCCCTTTTCCTAGGCCACTGGGAAGAGATTAATGGGAGAAAAGAAAGGAGGGAGAAAGACGTTACTGAAGAATAAAGAGATTATGGGGAGAAATGCCGGAAGAGGGTGCAATATGCCCGCCTTGTACTCCTCGACGGACAGTTCTAATGTTTAAACAGGTTTATTGAAAGGGAGTTCTAGCCCTTCTCACTGACTCTCTCCTTGCCTATGCTACTTTTTAATTTATCGTGGAAATGAAAAAGCCTAAACACCGCGGGAAGCAGACTGAAGCAATCTTCGAAACCAGCGCTAATTCGGTTCTGGGCTTCCCTGGTACCTTAGTTGGTAACGAATCTGCCTGCAATGCACAGACCCCTTTTCTTTGATTTACGAAACTCCCACACTACGGGGACCGTTTTGGGCTGTGGGACTGTTGGGCCATTGGGAGGCAGGCAGCGCGGTGCGGGAGCGGTAAAGGGACGTGCGGCGGGTGCTGCTTTTCAATATCCCCTGGCTGGGCTCCTCGGCTGACTTTGTGCCATCCCAACAGTCTCCAGCATCCATCCACCAAAACTTGTCTTTTTTGCCTCTCGTTTTGCAGTCGGTTCGGAGCTTGCGTTTCACCCTGTGCACTCTGGATGTAATACTAATCACATTGGTTGTTAATCACAGCAACAGATTATACGTAATACACAAACGAACCTGTCAGGATGGCCGAGTGGTCTAAGGCGCCAGACTCAAGTTCCTACTTCCCCTACTTGGGGTTTCTGGTCTCCACTTGGAGGCGTGGGTTCGAATCCCACTTCTGACATGGTGGTCTTTTGTTCTTATGCTCAAATTCTGCAACTTCTGTCGGTAAATCATAGCCACCTTCTTAGGCTGCATTGCCAGATCTTACCCATTACCACCGATATTTCACCCTTTCTTCAGTTCAGTTCAGTCGCTCAGTCGGGTCCGACTCTGCGACTCAGTGGACTGCAGCACGCCAGGTTCCCCTGTCCATCACCAGCTCCCGAAGCTTGCTCAAACTATGTCCATCGAGTCGGTGATGCCATCCAACCATCTCGTCCTCTGTCGTCCCCTTCTCCTCCTGCCTTCAGTCACCCTTCTCAGACCAGTGCTATTTAGATGTCTGTCCTCTCATCATGCCTACCTTCCCTCCCTCCTTTCCTTTTTGTTCTTTCTTTTTCAATAAAAATTGCCTGTTTATGAGTATCTACATGGAAGAATAGTTATATACCAGTATTAAAATGCAGGTCTTAACATATATGTGAAGTGATGGTTATAAATTTCTGTATTCAGTATTTTAACTGTTCTGTGAAGGTTAAGTTTTGAATATTCTTCCACAGATCTCCTGCTTGTCCCTCCCTCTCTGTTGTCCTCACCTGACTCTCTTTTCTTCTTCATCTTACTCTTTCCTTTTTTTGTGTACCTTCTCCCATCACATCTCGGATTGCTAGTCAAAAGGTATTTGCTGTAAAGTGAAGAGGATGGATGTGATAGATATATTCTATGACATAAGACAAGAGAATTGTGGGAGAGAGGAGAAGTAGAACAGTGATTCTTAACCAGGATTGATTTTTAAAAACAAGATGTTTTTATAAAAATAAAGAAAGGGAAAGAGGGAGAGAGAGGGGAAGGAAGGAACTTGTCCAAGTCCCATTGCCCTTAAGTGTGGCTCTATCTACCAGATCCTAAATTATTTGTTAAATATATATTCTGTTTTATTACTTTGATTTCTTTTGTAAATCTAGTAATTCACATGTTGGATCTTCTTTGCTTTTCTTTTTACATTTCATTTTCTGCCTAACTTATTTGAAATTTTAGTTCTGTTTTTTCCTTCTTTTCTACTATCCTCTATATTGTTTGCAGTTTTCCTCATTGTCAATTCTATTTTTGTGCTCATGATATATATATATATATATATATATATATATATATATATATATAAGACGCTCTTCACCCTGCTCTGTGCTGATATAGGCTCTTGGAACTGCCCTGTATGGGTTTTCATGCTCTCTGGTTTCCATCTGGGTTAGGTCAGTGGGAGTCCCAACAGGAGATAGGTGGATCTAGGAGGTCTGCTGCTGCTACTGCTAAGTCACTTCAGTAGTGTCCGACTCTGTGCAGCCCCATAGACGGCAGCCCACCAGGCCCCGCCGTCCCTGGGATTCTCCAGGCAAGAACACTGGAGTGGGTTGCTATTTCCTTCAATGCATGAAAGTGAAAAGTGAAAGTGAAGTCGCTCAGTCATCTGCAACTCCTAGCGACCCCATGGACTGCAGTCTACCAGGCTCCTCCGTCCATGGGATTTTCCAGACAAGAGTACTGGAGTGGGGTGCCATTGCCTTCTCTGCTAGGAGGGCTAGCGGCAGGTATTTACTTCTTGTCTTTCTGCCTGCAGGTCACTTTAGAAGAGCTACATTCCTTGACCGGAGGCTATACCTCATTCAAGGAAGCCCTCACTACAAGGCTGTCTTCTGGGTTCAAGTAATTACACTCTCTTCATGCCTCTTCAGGTACAGAAGTAATAATACTCTTACTGCTGCTTGTCCTGGAGAATGACACTCTCCTTGGTGTTTTTTCTCTAGCTGAACACATTTTTTAGTAGAAAGTTTATTGTGAAATATATGTCTTATGCACTTTAATTCTTCAGATTATCTTGTCTGGATGCCACCAAAATTAACATTTTAACTGTTTCATTCTTGGATTTGGAGACCTATATTTTCCTAAATAATAAGTATAACTGCTATTATTGATTAATTGATTTAGACATTATATACTTATTTTCCATTTGTTAAATAATTAACTGCTTTATGCCACTACCACCCACTATTTCTTATCCTTCCAAAATATTTATGTTTTACCTTTTGTTTAATTCAGTGTTTATTGTTTATGTCATTTTTCTAGGTAAGTCTTATACACAGCATTGTTGTGAGCTATGATTCTGTTTTCATTCTTTACTGGATGCTTATAATTGCCTAAAAAGGCAAGCTTTAAAAAGAAAATGTTTAATGTGCCTAAGTCCATTCATATGTATTGATAATTGCTAATTCTTCCTTAACTTCCAAATATCTTTCAGTGGAGCTTTCCATAAGATCAATCAAATCAGATAATAAATCAGCTCAAATATCTTTTCTTGAGGATATTTTTCCAGTTGACTTCTACATGCTTATAGTCTGAACTGGTTGCTCTCTGGACCTGCTACACTGCCGTCATCTGAATCTTCCCTTGCTCATCTGTTCATAATCTATTTTTTGTTCATTTATTTGCTCCACTGTTTCAGTGGAAAGTATTCTCAAGGTTTTTGGTTTTTAGGTTATAAAAATAACTCAGAGTCTGAGGTAATGGTGAGAAGAGCCCTCAGTATGCTTATATGTTAAGTTAGACTATACCAACTTACACCAGTTGCCTCACGTATATTCTTAGCATTTTTACCTTTCGTTTTTGAACACCAGTTTTTTTTTTTTTTTTTTTTCAGTCCTGCCATGAGGGTAAAGCCCTAACTGTCAGAGATTTGAGAGTTAGGTGAGGAAAAAGAGCTCAGCCTTTAGCATTCCCTTACATCCAGATACAGAACAGATCCTCTCCTGTTCTCATCAAGGTACCCAGATCCTCATCTGTAATAGTCTAATCCCATTCTTTATTTTCTTTGCAGAATAAATCTCCAGATTTTTTCCTGGGTGGTAGAAGGGCAAACACTCAGTATAAGTGCAGAGAATTTAGGGCTCTAACTCTTTCTCAAATTTTAAACAATCTGCTTTTCGTTTCCCTTTAGCCTCCAGTACACAGTGGTCTCAGTTCCTGAGCTTTTTAAAGAAACTTTGGTATTAATCAGATTGTTTCTGTGAAGTCTATTATGATTTGTCTACCTATTTTTTCAGTTTTAGTGTTTCTTACCTTCCACTTCTTTTGTGTTCTCATATTTGAGCTTAAAAAAAATCTTTTTACTATAGTTTTAGTGAGTTTTCAGGGGACGTACAATAAAAATTATAATTTCTATCTCAACAGTATCTTAATTTAATATGGATAAAAAATTTTATAGAAATTCCATGTAATTTCTAACCCACCTAAAAATTTTAAGTTGAACCAAATCAAGCTAGCTTTAAGTCATTTTAAAATTTGATGGCTATTGGAAAGCATTTGTTGTTGTTCATCCTCTGAGTTGTGTCCAACTCTTTGTGACCCCGTAAACTGTGCCACACTAGGCTCCTCTGTCCTCCACTGTCTTTGGGAGTTTGCTCAAATTCATGTCCATTGAATTGGTGATGCTATCTACTGCTGCCCCTTTCTTCTTTTGCCTTCAATCTTTCCTAGCATCAGGGTCTTTTCCAATGAGTTGGCTCTTTGCACCAGGTGGCCAAAGTATTGGAGTTTCATCTTCAGCATCAGTCCTTTCAATGAATCCTCGGGGTGGATTTCCTTCAGGATTGACTGGTTTGATCTCTTTTGCAGTCCAAGGGACTCTCAAGAGTCTCCTTCAGCACCACAGTTTGAAAGCATCAGTTTTTCAGTGTTCAGCCTTTTTATGATCCACCTCTCACATCTGTACATGACTACTGGAAAAATCATAGCTTTGACAAGATGGACCTTTGTCAGCAAGGTGGTGCCTCTGCTCTTTAATACCCTCTGTGTGTCATAGCTTTCCTTCCAAGGAGCAAGCATACTGACATAAGCATAGTCTTCAAACCACTACATATTGTTTCAAGTGATCTTACTTTACCAGTGGGCCCATGCCAAGGGGAGGTTTAAAAGAAAATTATTCAATACACTATTTGTTGGTAAAAGATTTCTGATGCAAATTTCCAAAGCACCGATGAAACTGACCTTAACTAAGAGAAACATCTGACAGCAGAAATAGACTCTCCTGGAATCCATACAATAGAGTTCCAATAGAATGATTCAAAATGAGCTAAAATTAATATAGACAAAGGAAATGAAACACAAAATTAAGAACTTTTGACTCATTAAAAAAAAAAAAACAACCTGACAATAGGAAAAGGAAACAGAAACTTTAAAACAAAACTTTTAAAAGTAATTTAAGAATAGTGGATGCATTTTAAAACAAATTAGGAAAAAGAAAATTAATAAACTGGTAAGATGAAAATGGATGTGAGAGTTGGACTATAAAGAAAGCTAAGCACCAAAGAATTGATGCTTTTGAACTGTGGTGTTGGAGAGGACTCTTAAGAGTCCCTTTAACTGCAAGGAGATCAAACCAGTCAATCCTAAAGGAAATCAGTCCTGAATATTCATTGGAAAGACTGATGCTAAAGCTGAAACTCCAATAGTTTGGCCACCTTATGCAAAGAACTGACCCATTGGAAAAGACCCTAATGCTGGGAAAGATTAAAGACAAGAGAAGAAGGAGACGACAGAGGATGAGATGGTTGGATGGCATTACAGACTTGATGGATGTGAGTTTGAGCAAGCTCTGGGAGTTAGTGATGGCCAGGGAAGCCTGGTGTGCCACAGTCCATGGGGTCACAAAGAGTCAGACATGACTGAGCAACTGAACTGAAGATGAAAATATCCAGAATAAAAATGTTATAAAAGGAAAACAATCAAGAAGTTGAGAAAGTATAACACATTGACTGTTAAAGCCAAGAAGCAAGGAGAGAAAAGATTGAAAAGAAGCAATATTTGAAAAAATAATGACTGGAAATTGATCTGAACATTCAAAAAGCCCTACTACATCCAAACTGGATAAATACAAAGAAAACCACATTTAGGCACATTTAGGCTTATCTGGAAGCTAGCCTCCAAAATGTCCCTCCAGTGATCCCTGTGGGGATTTGATGCTTGGGGAATCAGTACAAATGATGCTTTCTGGCTACTACTGTTGTGGTGAGTAATAAACCATCCTTTGTCTCTCATCCAGAAGTCTCATGTCTTCTGCCAGTATCTATGAAACTGTAGTAAGCTAATTCTTAGCTTAGAGTAATTACCATTTCTTTTTAGTAGTTTGAATAATTAAGTTCTAGTCTTAGCAAATTTGATGATTGAAATACAGTATTGTTGTCTATATTGTTCATTTGTTTTTAAAATAAAATTGAAATGGTCATTTCACTTTATATAGGAAACTGATTTTTTTTTTTTTTTTTTGGTAGTGTTTTGACCATTTGGTTTATGGATGATGAACCAGAAAATAGAACCAAAGATAACCACTTTTTGGTTACCTCCATAGGTTTTTTTTGGGGGGGGGTGGGGGGGAGGGGTCAGTGACAATCCATTATTCCAGATGGGGAGTTGGGCAAAGCCATTTAAATTTTTTTTATTAAATGTTTTTTAGGCAAAGCCATTTCCTCCTCTTTAGTTCTTGTTCTCAAAGATTAACTTCCTCCTTTCTCTATCCTCCCAAAGAAGCTCCTTCTTTGTCAAGCAATTTTTAGTGACAACTTGTTTCAACATTTTTGATACTGTCCTTAAGTCTGTGCAGATCTTATATTCCCTTGGTATTTTGGATTATTATTAATTTTTCAGTAATTAGGGTCTGAACTTACGATCCTTCATCAAAGATTTTGTTCACATCCAAGACCAGAGCCAGTTTTAGTCTCCTTCCTTGTGACCAAGTGCTGAGTTAGCCATATTCACCCCTTAGCTTTCAAATACATAATTTTAGCCTATTTAATTTTCAGTTAATTCACATTGCTCTGAAGTAAAAATTCTTAGAAACAAAACACTGTTACCAGTGAGAAGGTAAGGTTTTTTTTTTTTTTGAAGGTAAGGTTTTAAGTGGGATTCTGCAAATAGAGTATACTAATACTTTAAGCATGTTAAGGAAAAAGAAACAATTTCTCTCCAAGTGATAAGATGTTGTGGTGAAACTAGCCCAAGATTCCAGAGCCCAGGGCAACTGTGCCTTGTCCAAACTGAGGAGATGCTGACTGAACTCCTGCAGGACCCATCATTAGCCCTTTCTCGATTTCCCTCTAAATTCTACATGGTGCTACTCTTCTCCAAGTGATTCCTAGCATTCTGTTCTTTTCCCAATTTTCTGCCACAGCAAGTGCAGACATTGTGTTGCCATCCAGGCATGGAAGCCAGGACCATATAACTTCCTCAGCTGAGTTCACATCCATTTAACTTATATTTTTCTCCCAGGAAAGGATCACCAGCCTCTTCTGTGAATCAGTTACTTTTACATATAATTTTGATTTCCAAAGGAATTAAGTGACAGAAGTGACATAAGATAGTTATGGCTTAAAACATAGGCATTATTAGAACCCACTCTCACAAACTGAGCAAAGCATTCAAGCAATTGTTTTTCTCATTGTGACAGATCTCATTCCTTATGAATGCCCCGTCTATGACTATTTGTCTTTGGACGCCAGGAATGACCCAGGCACATGTCTGTTTCTACTTCTGCCTTATTACTGCATTCTCATTAACATCAGTATAACCCGTCTATCCTTTGATCCATTTTTGGTCGCTTAAAAATTTTTATTCAGAAGTCCTGGGCTCTAGTAACAGCTCTACTTACAATATGTGGCCACTCCCAGGGAAGAGAATGACACTTTCAACTTTGAGAGTGACAGAATCTACTTTGCCTCCCATAGGATTTCAAGTATAATTTAAGCCCCCAATATCTGGCTTTATGATTCTTCTTTTTCTCTTGCTATCGTATATATATACGCACACAAAAGATGGGTAGGGATATATAATTTGGTCATCAAATCATTGTTGACATGTGTGGGAGTGCTTATGAAGCAGCTCCTCATATGCAAGCTACAGAAAGTAGGAATCAAGCTACAGAAAGTAGGAATCAACTGCAGTGAGGAATGTAAGCACCTGGAATTCACAGACTGCGCCCAATTCATAGAACAATGCACCAGTGAGTGGCAAGGTTATCTGCTTGGTGACAAAAACACTCGCGACTCTGGCGGGACTCGAACCCGCAACCTTTGAATGCCTCACTGCTGTGCTAGAAGTCCAATGCGCTATCCATTGCGCCACAGAGCCGGGCGGCGGTGGGGGGTTGGCTGGATCCCAAACACTGTCGGTGATTTATTTGGTTATCAGTAAATATAATTTGTGGAGATTTATTACGTTTCAGTCACTGTGAAAGTTCAAGAAACATAAAAACAAGACAAAGTAAGGGACATCAATGCACAACATGGGGGGATTTCTGAGCCTTTCCATGACTGCTGTCATTCGTTTTCACGAAGTAAGGAATAGTTTGTTCAAGACTCAAAAAACATCTCATTTCATCTGGTCTCTCCAAGCCCAAGCTCGGGACCGTTGACTTTGCGAAAATGGAATTTGAGGAACTTCCAGCAAAATGCCGTTGGGATATATTTTAAATCCATGGCGGGGCCCTACTACTCTCTTTCCTCTTGCTTACTTCTGGAGTTCTCTCTCTCTTGACCCGGGGGCCCTTCTTGTTCATCTTTGTGTTCTTTCTGAAAAAGAAGAGTTCGTTTGTTTTGTCAATGGGCTCATGGAGCAACGTGATCGCATTGCTGCCCTCTCTCTCGAAGGAAAAGGCTACAGTTTTTAAGAGTCCAGGAAGCTTTGGAAAGATCTCAGGTTTTCTAACTCGGGAATTTTCTTTTGATGACTCTTTGGGTTGAGATGCAAAAGACGGCTGTTTCTTCGCTGCCGCTTTTCTGTGAGACTGTATGGTCCAGTCGCAGTGGCTCCCTCAGTGACCGTCGGTCAATAAGCGGCTTGAAGTCTTTGCGGACAGAAAGGGATGCGAACAGTGGAGGTCACTGAGTGCGGGAGAGGCCAAGGTTTGTTGACGAGGAGCAGGAGGGTAGTTGTGACTTGAGATATCGGAGGAGAGTTGTGGAAGGAAGAGAAGAAATCTCAGGTCATCCCTACCAAGGGAGGACAGAGCAATATGATAGAAAAAATATGACCCGCTCTTCCACGGGGAGACTAGAACATGAGCTAGGTAGGAGCTTGAAGATCACTCAAGCACTCTACACACTAGTGAGTAACAAAGAATGCAGGAAAGGAGCTTCTCCCGGCCCTCAAACTCTCAACGCCACATAATATCAGAAATGAAAATAGTTTATTCTGAAAATTACAAGATAAAACGCGAACTATGAACCGACTGTCAGCAAAAACGCAAAGCAGAAAGGATGTGTTAGACAAAAGCTGAAGTTTGAGCTGAGTGAGAAAGTCCTTGTAGCCCTAGAGCCTAGGAGCCTGGGTATTGAGAGCCTGTGCGTTCACACCCGCAGCCCACCCTCTAGCCCCTCGCTCTATCCCCTCCTCGGGGCCGCGGGTGCTCACCCCGCGCTCGCCTCCTCCCAGGACCTGTCGGCGCATATACCTTTCTCTTAGCGCCACAGCGGAACTTCCGGCAACCTAGAGACTAGGGAAGTGATAGGTAGATCAGACCAAGTTTCTTTATTCATTCTTCTCCAGCCTCACGTCTTTGAGGGCATGTCGGTTCGAGTCCAAGTTTTGGGAGCTGCGGAAAAGGAGGGCCGGAGGTGAGCGGCATCTCCAGGGCAGCCTCAGAGGTGGAAATGCTAGTGGGAGAAGGACCCGGAATGAAGGCATCGAAAGCATCGGACGCTAAGTAGGGATTGACTTTGATGAGAGTTCCTTGGGTTGCCCTTCCCCTGACCCAAAGGACTATTCGATACGTTGCTCGAGGGGGAATACCGGTTGAAAAGGAGAATCCCGGGACTGTCTCCTAGTCGCTCAGAAAAATCTCACCTCTCTGCTCTTTAGTAAAGGAAGCGAGAACGTTCCAGAGGCCCTCTCCGAATGAGGGAAGCCCGCGGCTACTTTTGCTTTTCATAACGAAAAGTTGTAATTTTTAAAAAGCATTTTAGGAACCCTCAGGATAGAAGTCTTACCCCCCCCCGCCCCAAATATTCCTCCAGGAACAAGCAGAGTATGAAGTTTTAAAACAGATTTGGCAATCTCTTAAAGAAAATGGTTAGGAATTTTCCAGATTGCCAAAGGAAAAACACATGAGAAATGCTCTGAATCTGTGAGCAATGTGAATTTGCTTTTCCTGACCACATTTCGTCCATTTGTCAGGCATGGCTTAGTTGATCTTTTCTAGATATAGATAAAAGTAAATTATGTGATCTTCAGTTAGATCTATCCCCGCCCCCCCCCCACCCGCCATAAGACTTTCTCAGTGATAGACGAATTGAATAGAACTCTATTTAAAGAATACTTTTGTTATTTCTGGTTAAATATTATGTATTAAATCCAAGCAATTAGCAACTTTTTCAAGATGCATCCTATTCATCCGCTCACACCTCTTACCTATGAACAGTTTGTTGGCCACAAAATGGGGGCCTGTCTATCTATGCATCTTAGGATCTGGTATCTACATTTAGCCATTCTATCCTGAAACATTTCTGTAGAACGTCTGGAGATTCTGCTGAAGGAACAGAAAGTTACAAACATAAAAGGAGAATGGGAAACATGCAATGTTGGTTTAATTTAGAGGAAATGAGCCTTTGCATTGCCTCCCCCAAACTGAACCACATAATCCATTTTCTAGAAAGCAGTTAGGACCTCACACACTCAAAAAGAAAAGAAAAGAAAAAAGAAATTCATGGACAAACTATAGCTCTTTTTAACCCATCTGGAAAGTGAAAGCGCATTCGCTTCTGTAAATACATTCCCAAACACAAGTAGTACTGTGAGCCTAAGTTAGGAACCGACGGACAGCGAGTGAGGGGATCCAGAGGTTTTCAACCTCGTTTTTCTCTCCTTCCACCTTAGACACAAATCAGAGAGAATATTCCCTTCCCTGAAACCCGTTGAGCACAATATCATTCATCGAGGAGGCTGTAAGTTCAAGCAGAAGTGTTGGTCCCACTCACGCCTAAAAGGATTAGTTTGATTTCAACTCGCTTCTGAGTAAATTTGGTTCGATTTCGGAGACCCCAGCACCCGGCACGAACCCAGCTCATCCCCTAGGGAGGCAGGCCCTAGCTGATGATGACCTGAACTTTGTTGAAAACAAAGATACTTGTATAGATTTTATTGTTCAGTCGCTCAGTTGTGTCCGACTCTTTGTGACCCCATGGACTGCAGCACACCAGACTTCCCTGTCCATCACCAACTCCCGGAGCTTGCTCAAACTCATGTACATCGAGTTGTTGATGTCATCCAACCATCTCACCCTCTGTAGTCCCCTTCTTCGGCCTCCAATCTTTCCCAGCATCAGGGTCTTTTCCAATGAGTCAGTTCTTCGCATCAGGTGGCCGAAGTATTGGAGCTTCAGCTTCAGCATCAGCCCTTCCAACGAATATTCAGGGTTGATTTCCTTTAGGATTGTCTTCTCCAGCACTCTTATCGCAGTGCTCCTAAATGTCGGAGGCTGCTGGAGAGAGTTTGACCTCCCTCGCCAAGCTTTCCCTTCGAGTAGGAAATGGCAACTCACTCCAGTGTTCTTGCCTGGGAAATCCCATGGACACCGAAGCCTGGTGGGCTACAATCTATGGGGTTGCAAAGAGTCGAACACGATTGAACGACTGGGCACACACGCACATCCCTAAGCTTTCATTCATCTGAGGGTTTTTGCCCAACTCACTGCACACACTTGTCTACACAAGTCTTGTCTGTCTACCAGGTATCTTCTTATAATGAAAAACTTCCTTCCATACATGTAGTCGTGGCCGAGTGGTTAAGGCGATGGACTAGAAATCCATTGGGGTCTCCCCGCGCAGGTTCGAATCCTGCCGACTACGGCGAAAATTTTAACCTATGTAGTGCTATAGGGTCGCTAAGAGACACGACTGAGCGACTTCACTTTCACTTTTCACTTTCATGCATTGGAGAAGGAAATGGCAACCCACTCCAGTGTTCTTGCCTGGAGAATCCCAGGGACTGGGGAGCCTGGTGGGCTGCCGTCTCTGGGGTCGCACGGAGTCGGACACGACTGAAGCGACGCAGCAGCAGCAGCAGTGCTGCGGGAAAAAGCAAAGCTAGTTCTGATTACATTCTCAGAAGTTTACCCACTCCAGTATTCTTGCCTAGAGAATCCCATGGATGGAGAAGCCTGGTAGGCTACAGTCCATGGGGTCGCAAAGAGTCGGACACGACTGAGCGACTTCACTTTCACTTTCACTTTCTAGTAATTCCCCAACCCGATCGTTATACAAGGCTCAAGGGTGTCTTCAGTTTTCCCTTCCCAAAGGGACACTTGGGTGAAATGTTAAATCACTTACATATTTTATTAAAATATTTGCCACTGAGTAAAATTGGCTTTTTGAAATTATATGAGTTTATTCGTGTAACCACTACCATAATCAGGATACAGCAAAGTCCTATCAATCCATAAACCTCCCCATGTAATCACTTTATAGTCATCTCCTAATTCTATACATAGCAGTTGACAACAAGATATGTTTTCTGCTCCCTTGTTTGACTTTTTTGAGAATGTTGTGGAAATTGAATCATACAGAATGTAACCTTTTAAGATTAGCTTCTTCCACATGAGATAGAACATGCCTTAAGATTTATGCAAGTTGTTGCATGTATTAAAATTTTGCACCTTTTTGCAGTTGAATAGAATTTCATTGAGTGAATGTACCACAGTTTATTTCTTCTTCCATCCATCGAACCTGGTTATTCAAGGTTGTTTCCAGGTTTGGGTAATTGTGGGGGGGGGGGGAATGCTATTAACTTTAGCATATGCAAATTTTCATTTTTATTAGATAGATATTTCGATGGCTGCTTCCCCCCTCCCCCATTTTCAAAATGCATTACTTTATTTTCCTCATAAGGCAACCATAACTTTTAAACCTTGAGTATATAATAGACTCAATATTTCTTCAGAAAGCTCTAGGGTTTCCATGAACTTTCCTGGAGCTTATGGCCTCAGTAGTTATGTTGCTTTGAAATAATAGCATGTATCTAATCATGCTGTGTTTTTGGAGACTTGCTTTGTGGCCTGGTAAAATGTCAAGATAGAGATAATTTCATGTGTGTTTGGAAAAAGTTTGAATCAGGAAGCTGATATGTGCACTGTTCTCTATATATGTATATTATATGACTTGCACTACTTTATTTTATGGGTTTTTTTTTGATGTGTCTTTTAGCTTTTCAGAGAGGTATATTGTATAAAAGTATACCACCAAGAAGCCCATCATGGTTGTGATTTTTATCTTTCTCTTGATACTTCCATCAATTCCTGGAATTTCCCTCAATTTCTTAAATTTCTAGAAGCTAGACAGTCTGGATAAAGCCATGATCTATGTAAGAATTATAACTTGGAAACTCCACCAATTGAACAATTCCAACAAGAAAGGCCTAGGAAAAAATCTATTTAATTTATGCAAACTTTAGACTAGCCATTGAGACTTAAGAGAAATGCTGCTACTTAGAGATATTTCTATGTTTCCTTCCTCAAAAGAAATGAGGAAAATGCAATTTAAATATAATTTATCTCATGGGAAACTCTGGGTAAAGATTAAGGATAAGCTGCAGTGCAGATTCTGATCATCTTGTGCTTCAAAATGAGTCTGGCTCCATCCACTGGTTCTGACCAGAGTGTAACTTCTGGCCTCCTCAAACCCAGGAGGAACCCAAACCTCATAACCTCTCTGAGAGAAGAGAGAAACTCAGAACTGGTTTGACTAGAATCTCAGCCTCAGGCGTGGGTGCAACTTTGCCTCTTAAGTTACCGCATTGGGGTTAATAAATTATGGAGCTTGAATTTAAAGATGTTGAGAGAAGTGGGCCCCCTTTGCAATTTTTTCCATCACAGTTAGCAGGAGAGCTCCATTCTGTTGCCTCCAGACGCGCGGGCAAGCACACCATCCTGCAAGGACCTCTGTGAGCAAGAAATGAAGGGCAATGCTTGGTGACATTCTGGCTGCCATCGGAGGCCTGGCACTGAACTATCAGAATAGTCCTGAGCGCAGACCTGTGTTTTCCCCGGGTAGTCACAGCACCGCCTCATATACGGGAGCAGGTCTCTTTAAGTTAAATTGAAAGTCATGCATTTGTAGAATAATGCCTACATACATCCACGGGGACAGTGGGTGACGGGAAGCAGCCAGCATCCCCGGAATTCCACCCGCACAAATTCCAAGGCTCATCTCGGCTAAAGTTCTGTTGAAATCTCGACAGAAGTTTGCTGCTGGGCGGCCTCGGTGAACTTAGCCGAACGGAGATAAGAAACTAGGAGAGATGAAAGGGGCTCTAGAGATTGCTTGCGAGACGCCAAGGGATCCACCGACCCCGCCCCAGAAACCTAGTCTTTAAGGAAGCGCGCTGGGTTTAAGAAAAAAAGGTGTCCGCAGAATAGTAGTAAGAAAAATCTTTAGTACAATTTGGCAGTCTTTACTGGACTTTTTTCTCTTGAGGAAGTAGAGTATGATGAGTCTTTGATCTTGAAATATTGAATCTCTGATGTGCTCCTCACCAATCCCTACACTTGACAAAATTCAGACTTTTGTTTCAAGTGTTACCTTTTCCACTTTCTCGAAAACATAACTTCTCTTGCAAGGTTTCTTCCGTGAATGTGCCAGAAATCAACACATTAAAGCTTGCTTTCCTAGAGGCAATGGACCTGGTAACTAAATAATCTATGTGAAGAAACGTATTAATTTATGGCCAAAACTGAGCAGAGGCACAGATAAACTATAAAATCTCGAAGGTTCAATTTTCCTGTCATATGAAGACTAAAAATACCTTGACGAGTTTTAAGGTATTACATCATACAATGAATATAACACGTTCAATCCAGTGCTGGTGATACAAGAAATGTTCAAAATACTCATTCTGTGTGTGTGTTTTTTTTTTTTTTAAGAAGAAAGCAAGGACTAGAACTACCAAGTTTCTGAGTTAATGGCGGGGGCGGGAGCGGACACTCTTTGGGGTCTTGCATTTGGCCAAAGAAAAAGGAGAAAAAAAATAAAATTAAATCCCTCAGGATTTTTTTTTCAAGTGTCGTGAGTGGACGTAGACTAAGTATTTTGATAGTTTAAACTAAATGGTTTTAGCAGAGTTACTGTGACACATCACAACAGTTATGGGGGGCTATGTGCCATGGGCGGTTCCATGGTGTAATGGTTAGCACTCTGGACTCTGAATCCAGCGATCCGAGTTCAAGTCTCGGTGGGACCTCACAGCCTTTTGTCTCTTGATATTTTCCCCTGAAAAATATTGTCCAACTATTGACGAAATCAATTTGGCCTATTTTATTTCTTGTAAGTCCAAACACATCAGCATTTGGGTGAGGAGGCAGAAGTGAAATCCCATTCTGGTTTAATGGAGTTCATTTTATAAGGAAGAAAAGGAGTATCAGAAGTAAGTACAAGTGCAAGACAACAAAAACCTTGCACTCTGCTGCGACTAGAAAAAAAAAATTCTAATAAAAAGCAATAACGATTCTTTTAATAAAGTTTACTTTCAGTGCACACTAAAAGAATATTTGAAATTGTTCAATATTTCAAAAGTGGGAAGTAAATTAATCTAATAGTATTGGAGAATATATAAACAGCAAATTTCTTTTCTGCCCATTATCTCTACCTGCACAATTTGACTCCCTCCACCCTTCCACAGGGCCACTGAACCTAGAGTGAGAGAGAGAGGGAAACTAAAGGTGGAAAATCTTAAAGTAGGTGACTTTAAGTAAACAAGCACGCAATAGTCACTTTTAAAATATCTACAGATTTAACCTATTTCAGCTTAAAATGGGTGGGGAATCCATAATGCCATTTTCATTGCCGTATTCATCTGCGCATTGGGCTATACACATAATACCAAACATCTCCTTTTATGAGATAAAATGATTGACTACTGCTATTTCCTTACTAATTACATTCTTGGTGTAAGTTTTCCTTCCCCGCCCCCCACCCCCCACGACTTGTTCTTTTACTGTTTTGCAGTGGACTCGGGATTTTTTTTTTAAATATAGTATTTGTCTTGGATGAAGTTTGAGTTGTTTTGCTTTGTTTTCTTGGATTAGACATTTACAGCCATTTCACATGAACTAGAGGCTGGGATGGAGAAGGAAATGGCAACCCACTCCAGTGTTCTTTCCTGGAGAATCCCAGGGACGGGGGAGCCTGGTGGCTGCCTTCTATGGGGTCACACAGAGTTGGACACAACTGAAGTGACTTAGCATAGCATAGAGGCTGGGAAGATTCCACCCCCACCCCTACATAGTCTTACTATGATACCAGGTTGTGTGGGAGATTTTAAAGCAATTTTTTTTTTCTTACAACTAACACATATGAAGATTCTGCTCCCATATACTGATCTTATATAGTATCTGCTGCTTCTCAACATTAGCCCTTTGTGTAAAGCACTTATTCAAACATTCATGTCTAAGCTCTCCTTCATAATGAGTTCTGTAAAGTTCCTGCTTCGACGTGTAAAACACACTCCTTTGTTCAAAACCAGAGTGCTGATTTTCTCTCTCACAGTGTGCCACTAACTTTAAGACTCTATGCACCTATATTAATTTGTTTTTTTTTTCTTTTTCTTTTTTGCAAATACTGTACAGAGAAAACACTACTTAACGGTCTCATTACATTCCTTTGACCTTCACAGAATGTGGAATCTACTCTTCGTACTCCATTATCCATACAAACAGATCATTTTTACTTTGCTCAAAATTTTAGTTTGCTTTATTCTTTCTACTTATAGATACATATTCCCAGATGAAAATGCAAAAGATGTCTACTCTGTAACTGTAAAGCTCTGTTTTTATTGCATATGTTGTTGCCATCACACAGTACATATACCAAATGGAAATATAAATATTACAGGGCTCATGCTTATAGTGCATCTTGCTTTACATGAACCCCAGCATTCTGTGAGTTGACCATAGTGACGAGTCAACAGTAGTTAATGAGTATGCTGCTGCTGCTAAATCGCTTCAGTCGTGTCTGACTCGGTGCGACCCCACTGACGGCAGCCCACCAGGCTCCCCTGACTCTGGGATTCTCCAGGCAAGAACACTGGAGTGGGTTGCCATTTCCTTCTCCAATGCATGAAAGTGAAAAGTGAAAGTGAAGACGCTCAGTCGTGTCCGACTCTTTGCAACCCTATGGACTGCAGCCCACCAGGCTCCTCCATCCAGGGGATTTTCCAGGCAAGAGTACTGGAGTGGGGTGCCATTGCCTTCTCCAGTTAATGAGTATATCATGATGCTTTTAACAGCAAGACGGACTGCAGTATGGCTGCGACGTCGTCTGAGTTGGTGTTAACTATGTAGAATGCCCACTAAAACCGTAGTCGACAGGATTCGAACCTGCGCGGGGAGCCCCCAATGGATTTCAAGTCCATCGCCTTAACCACTCGGCCACGACTACTGACTTACTGCTTCTCTTGTAGGCCAAAGTGAAAACTAGTTAGTGGCAAGTTCTGCAACAGTTGGTCTGATAACAAAAAGTTTCTTAGCCCTGTCCAGGTCTCTCCCTCGTGTATGAAAGAGAGCAAATCAAGAAGCAGCTGGTGATGTAATTCAATAAAAAGCTCCTAGACAAAGGACTAGATCTTCCTGGATGCTGGAGCTTGTCCACTAGCCGCTGACAATCGCGGACACGCACGATCACTCCTAATTCTCGGGAATCCGCAGAAGGGGAGCTTTGTCTTTAGAGTTAGTTTCAAACAACCTCCAGTCGCAAATACTAATGGGAGAAGGAACTCGAATAAAGGGGAAAATGCGAGAATTGGAGGTGCGGGTTGGGGGTGGTCATCTGTATTTACTTTCAGGTTTAAAATCTAAATCAGGGATCTCTTCCATGGCATCAAACTGACTTGTGCTTCCAAAAGAACGATTAAAATCATTTTACCGCGACAATTCAGAGTGAGAGGTTGGGGGTGGGGGGTGGGGGGAACTGAGCAATTTCTGTTCTAACTTGAAAAGACAAGGTTCTGAATTCCTTCCTTTGAAGGTCACTTGTGTCATCCTAGTGAAGGCCGTGAGACAATTCCCAAACTACCTAAGCCTTCAGCCTCCGGAGCCTGGGGAAAAGGGAGGCACTCAGTACAGGTTTCCCAAGGATACGATTTCTGCCGGAGGACATTCTTGGTCCCTTTCAATGCAGAACAACGCAAAAATACATGAAAACGCGTAAATGTTAGGGGAAAAAAATCCAGCTAAATTAATAAAGTTGACTCTTGAGTCAGACTATCTGCTTTATGAGAATGTGATAATGAAGGGGAGACTTGGCTCTGATTCCTTTTCATGGAAATGTTTTTCAGTAGCTCAGTCGTATCCAACTCTTTGCCACCCCATGGACTGCAGCACACTAGGCTTCCCTGTCCTTTACCATCTCGTGGAGCTTGCTCAAACTCATGTCCATTGAGTCAGTGATGCCATCCAACCAGCTCATGCTCTGTCGTCCCCTTCTCCTCCTGCCTTTAATCCTTCCCAGCATCACGGTCTTTTCTAATGAATCTGCTCTTCGCATCAGGTGGCCACAGCACTGGAGCTTCAGCTTCAGCGGTAGTCCTTCTAATGAATATTCAAGATTGATTTCCTTTAGGATTGACTGGTTTGATCTTGCAGTCCAAGGGAATTTCTTCAAAACCAAGGACTTTATCTCTGAGTTCTAGGAATGAAGTGTTTCGCTGGGGCATAAACTAGTAGAGAGAATTTCAACTATGAAAAGAACATGATCACCATGACTGAGGTGGAATGTAGTTCCCTGGGAGTTAAAAGAAACCATCTGTTTAACATAGTAAGAGTTATATTCCCATTACAATATTCTTGCAAATGTTATTTGGTCTTGCTATTAAGGCACTTGCTATATACATCCATCTAGACTCGTAAACGGTTTATAACCTTTAACATAGTAAATTTATTTTGAAGTTTATTGTCCTTGAATGGTCTAATCAAAGTATCGCCCCCAACCAGCAGAGTGTGCACCACTTGGGAACTTGTGAGAAATACAAATTCTTGGGCTTGGATTCAGATCTATAGAATTAAAAACTTGCTAGGAGTGGGGCGGGCAGGTAAGGGGAGATGCAGCAGTCTGTTTTAATAAAAAGCCCTCTAGGTGGTTCTGATGCCCATCGAAGTTTGAGAAGTACTCTCTTAGGGAAATAATCTTAACAAAGAGAAACATGTACTGCATAAAAATATTTATTTTTATTTCTCATTGTAATAGCAAATAAAAGGCATTAAAAAGAGATAACTGTTTAAATATTTTTGTTTTATCTGTGTAATTGATCATTACAATGTCAGTAAAACAAAATTTGGGAAGACTTTGTAATTATTCTGGGAAAATATTTATAATGTAATGTTCATTGACAAGAGCAGAATGAAATGAACATGACTTCAACTATGCACAATTTTTGCATATGAAATACTGAGAATAGAGAAGGAATACTTCAAAATATTGCTAGGGCTGGTTTCTGGGTTAATTTGTGCAGGATTACAAGTTAATTTTTTTGTTGTTGCCTTTTACAATGTAAAGTAATCATCCAGTTTTGTAAGCAAAAGGTATAACAATGTCTTTTATTAATTTATTTGTTATTTAGTGATGAGTGTATGTATCTCGTGGATCCCCATCAGAAGCTGACAGCAGGAAGCTGGTCTCTCAGAATGTCTTCTACTTGCTGCTGCTGCTAAGTCGCTTCAGTCGTGTCCGACTCTGTGCGACCCCATAAACGGCAGCCCACCAGGCTTCCCCATCCCTGGGATTCTCCAGGCAAGAACACTGGAGTGGGTTGCCATTTCCTTCACCAATGCATGAAAGTGAAAAGTGAAAGTGAACTCGCTCAGATCAGATCAGATCAGTCGCTCAGTCGCGTCCGACTCTTTGCGACCCCATGAATCGCAGCACGCCAGGCCTTCCTATCCATCACCAACTCCCAGAGTTCACTGAGACTCACGTCCATCGAGTCAGTGATGCCATCCAGCCATCTCATCCTCTGTCGTCCCCTTCTCTTCCTGCCCCCAAACACTCCCAGCATCAGAGTCTTTTCCAATGAGTCAAGTCTTCGCATGAGATGGCCAAAGTACTGGAGTTTCAGCTTTAGCATCATTCCTTCCAAAGAAATCCCAGGGCTGATCTCCTTCAGAATGGACTGGTTGGACCTCCTTGCAGTCCAAGGGACTCTCAAGAGTCTTCTCCAACACCACAGTTCAAAAGCATCAATTCTTCGGCGCTCAGCCTTCTTCACAGGCGCCTTCTATCAGACTATCAGAATAAGGGGTCCTTCCAGACTGAGGAGAAAGTGTTACTTGCCGGTTTGCCACAGTAGCGAGATATTCGACTAAATGATGTCAAAGAGTAAGCAATTTCACTTAATACGAATACACTTTCTGGTAGAAAATTTCTTTGAAAAGAACTTTATTCTGTACTGTTTAGTCATGTAAAGATACAGCACAATTGCCAAGTAGTCGTGGCCGAGTGGTTAAGGCGATGGACTAGAAATCCATTGGGGTTTCCCCGCGCAGGTTCGAATCCTGCCGACTACGGTACCTTTCCCCAGGGAGAGGTTAATCCTATTGAGGCATAGCCAGTTGGGGAAGAATGCCCGTGTCTTAAAGTGAGAAGGTTTGTTCTCCAACCTGGCTCTTTATGGCTGCTGGGGAAAGGCATGAGCATTCGGATGGCGCCCCAAACAGCATGGGGGTCTTACTACTATTATTAACTTTAAGAAATTCTACCATACCCCTAATGGTGTTTTCTTTTCTCCCTAGGAGAGTCAGGGCTTTGGTGATGCCTTCCGTTTTCCTGTGATTCAAGGCAAACAGGCTTTCTTAAGGAAAAAAACTTGAAACGAGCATTTCCTTGCTCAAAGAACCTCACCCATATCAGGGGTCGTCTTCGTCCTTGTTCACATACAAAAGGAAACTCCATGAAATCTTGGATGAAATGCAAGTGAAAGTTAAAGTTATGGTTGCCAAGTGGGGAATCCAAAATGGATATTAATAAGCAAACCACTACACAACTAAAGAACTTAAGTAAAACCATTTCCTTGGTGATCCAACTAGATAAGGACGATGACATTACATCTGGTGGACTTGTCCTGGGGCCCAAAAGCAGTGATGGGTATGCCTGTAGATGGATCTGCCAGTTGTACTTTTTTCTTACTCTTAACTTACTGAGTCCCCAGATATTCTCTGGTGGGCAGTGATCCAGGTCATCCAGTGATTATCCAGTGGGTCATACCTGGTGGGGTGGAAATCAAAAATAATCCATGAAGGAAAATATGGAAATAAATCAGCAGGTCTTGGTAATTTCTAATCCACTCCAGGCCTTGGTCATAGGGGAATCAGTGGCAGCTAAGCAGAACATTGTTGATCCCTGCATTATTGATGACAAATAAGCGAAAGTGCAGGGTCATCCATCAAAGTCAGGCTGAGTATTTAGGGTGAGATTGATTCTGGGGCTTTATTTCTGGAATCAAAGGCTGCACTTGTACCATGGGGGTGCGTTTTACCTCTGCATAATCAGGAGAAAAGGAAAAAAAAAAAAAATCAGGAGAAAAGAACCAGACCCAGGTTATATAAAATTTGCAGAGGAAAACTGGTGGTCACTTGAGGAAGAAGGAGCACACAGCTGATGAAGAGACCCAGGCACGAGGTATTTGCTTGATCTCCTTTACATATGTAGTGGCAGGTCAGGAAGTCCTAGGTTCAGGTGCCAAGTTCCCTCCTGGTCCCATACCTGAAACCAGATAAACGGAGCTTGAAGTTATTTTTGTTTCAATTTGGTGAGGACCATCTCCTTCAAACTCCGTGTGGTCTCAATTCTGTACTTTTTCCTTCCTTTCCTGAACTTCCACTCAACTGCTCCTCCTTTCCTTCTGTCTCATTTGTTGTCGCTGCTGTTGTTTAGTTGTTAAGCCATAATCAATTCTTTGTGACCCCCTGGACTGTTGCCCGCCAGGCTCCTTTGTCCATGGGTTTTCCCAGGCCCACTGGAGTGGGTTGCCATTTCCTTCTTCATCTCTCTTCTTATGTCTTCCCTTTTGTCCACCAACACTTTCATCTCCTTTGTCGTTGTCTTCCATTCTTTTTCCCTCTTCTGTCTGCTCCTTTCCCCCTTCTGCCGTTACCCAGCATCTCTCAACTGGATACTTTCTCCTTTGTGTTCCTTCCTCTAGGACAAGGTGGAATCATATAAATCCACCTCTGCTTCTGCCCAACAGGTGGAGATTCCCCCTCATTCGAGGTCTTTCTCTAATGTTTTTCTTCCACAGTTTATCTTGACTTCATCCCATTCAGATACTGGAATGACCAGCAGTTGAAGAAATGAGTGTGGCCATGGTTATATGTAAAGCTTCTTGGATTCAACATATGTTTTTTGAGCCTCTCTAAGAGAGAGTCAAGCAAGCAGTGAGGGAGTAGACAGCTGAAGTGGAAGACAAGTTAAGACTAGGTAGTGCTTGCCATTATTCTGTAGGCTTCTGAAGACAGCTGGAGCAGAGAAAATAAGATATTCCTGTCCCAGGAAGCCCAGAGGGTGAGAATGGTCGTGAGATCATCTCTGGTGGCTTTGTTTTTTCTGGTGGCTTTTGTCTAGTTTCTGCTTTGCGAATGTTTCGGTAGGTGAAGTACTCTTGACGAAAAAGATGACCACACATAGCAGAGGATGGTTTCGATCCATCGACCTCTGGGTTATGGGCCCAGCACGCTTCCGCTGCGCCACTCTGCTAATGTTAATGGGAGGTGCTAGGGAATATTTTTCAACCTTGATTCTTTCGCATTTCCCCAACACCTCCAAGTTTAATACTGTCACTTTCTCTGTCCTCTTTTCACCATTCTCTTTCTCCATCTGTTTCCTCTATGCTTTTCGCTTTCTTTCTGGCCCTTATAGTCTGTGTCATTCTCAAAATATTAATGTCACACGATCTCTAGTTTGCAGTCCTCACAAATCTTCAACCCTTTCTTTCTTCAAGAGGATGACAATCATTCCCTTTGGATCAGGAATTATGACAGGTAGGTAAGGAATAATGATGGCTAGAATGTCAGCTTTCCAGAACAAGAACTCAGCAAAGCCTTTTAAAACCTTTCAAGAGTCAGTTTCTCCCTCACCCAAAGCCCTTTCCTCTGGATTTCCTCTTGGTCCTGTCTTTCTCCTTTTTTTCTTCTTTCCCTCCTTCCAAGCTCGTACTTAGATTTATCAGGTAAAAGTGGACAATATCTCGTGTTTAGCTTAAGTTACTCCCCCTTCCTGGGTGCTACACAGATTTCTCTTGCTCTGTTGCTCTTGATTATTGGAGACTCCGAAATAAGGCTCCATTTTGCCAAATTCCCCTTCTTGCGAGGTTCAGAGCCAACTGTGACTCCTTCCCTCCACACCCCAACCTGGAGTCATCTAGCTCTTTTATTTTCAGAGGTCGAGTCATATGGCAAGTTTGTTTGAACATGGTCTCATTGCTCAGAAACTGAGAGACTTAGGAATTAAGATAGTCCCCCAGGGACTCAATAGGTCCTGAACTGAAAACGAAAGCTCCCACCAAGTGTAGGGACAAGGCCCTTTTCTGCAATGAGGATTTTGCCACCAACTATGGGACAAGCTTTCCCTGAGGCAGGCATGGTTTGTGGCAGCAAGAAGTCAAACCTCAGAAGGTGCTGACTGGTTTTCCTCCTTGAGCTGTCCTTCATCCTTTATATATTCTCTTCTGAATTTTGCTGGAGAAGGAAATGGCAACCCACTCCCGTACTCTTGCCTGGAAAAACCTATGGACGGAGAAGCCTGGTTGGCTACAGTCGATGGGGTCGCAAAGAGTCAGACACGACTGAGCGACTTCACTTCACTTCACTTCTGAATTTTGCAGATCGCTTGCCTTATCTCCATTAGATTCTCGGAGTTTCTGTTCTTTTCCTTCTTCTTTGCCACAGAAGCTTCAGACCTAGTGTTGGCAACCCAAGACAATGTCTCAGTGAGGAGGCAGGGGTCATCACTTCTATATCTGTATCCACTGCCAATATTCTCCTGTCAGCATTAACAGAATACAGTCTTCTTCTGGAAGAGGTTCGCTTGGCCTATGCACCTGTGCTTCAGTCACTTTCTCAGAAATGGAAAGGTTTAAGCCCAGACCTGAAAGCTTCAGATGTAGGAAAGCTGTAACACCATTATGGCTAGGGACTTTGCCATTGCTAGAGCCAGTTTTGCCCTGTCAAAATCTCTGCCCAAGTTCCTAATCACATGCTGATTTGCCATCCATCTGTCCCCATTAGTGAAATGTCTCTTCGTGTCTTCTATCCATGTTCTAATTGGATTGTTGAGGTTTTTAAAAAATTTGTTGTTTCCAGAATTCTTGTGCATTTGCAAGATACTGTCTTTTGTCAGGTATGTGGTGTGCAAACATTTCCTCCCAATTTGCAGCTTGTTTTTTCAACCCCTTAATAGTGTCTTAAAAAAATAATAATTTTGTTTATGTATTTGTTTTTGGCCGTGCTGGGTCTTCATTTCTGCTCCGGCTTTCTCTAGTTGCAGTGAGCCATGGGCTACCCTTTAATTGCAGTCCACAGGCTTCTTACTGTGGTGGATTCTCTTGTTGCAGAGCATGGATTCTAGAGTGCTGGACTTCAGTAGTTGCGGCATATGGGCTCAGTACTTGAGGCTCCTGGGCTCTGGAGAACAGGCTCAATAGTGGTGTGGGCTTAGTTGCTCTGCGGCATGTGGAATCTTTCTGTATCACAGGTTGAACCCATGTCTTCTGCGTTGGCAGGAAGATTCTTTACCTCTGAGACACCAGGGAAGTCCAATGGTGTCTTTTTGTGGAGTAAAATTTTAAATTTTGATGAGGTCCAGTTTTTTCCCTTTAACGATTGGGCTTTGGTATCAAGTCTAAACTACGAAGATTCTGAAGATCTCCTATGTTATTCTCTGAAAGTTTTATAGTTTTACATTTTAGTTTGTGATTTATTCTAATTTTATATATGGAATGAGGTCTAGATCAAATCAAAAAAAGGTTTTTGTTTTTGCCTATGAATGTCCAATTGCTTCTGCACCATTTGTTGAAAAGGCTCTCTCTCTCTCTCTCTTCCAGTGAATTTTTTTTTTTTTTTGTACTATTGTCAAAAAATCAATTGGGTATATTTTGTAGAGGTCAGAATATATTTTTAATGGAATGAAATAACTAAGACAATTACTAAACATTAGTTGCTAAAATTTGCTTAAAATAAAGAGTGGGTTGAATACTATACATTAAAAATAATAATATATACTCTGGACGGTTATACAAAAATTTATTTCACTGTGGAGAGAAAGTGAACAGCTAGAGCATGAATAGAAGATAGATTTTATTCATTGCATATACTCTCAATATCATTTGAACTTCATATCATGATTATTATATTTAATTATTATAAATATTAAAATTCTTAATAGGCAAGGAAAATAAACTTTGTATCAGTTGATCACTGCCTTTTGGTAGAGATAGTTTTCCAGTCAAGAATTTTGCTTTCTTTAGATAGCATATACTTCTGGCTCTTTACCCCATAAACATGCTGGAGTTGTGTGAAGCAAGCATGGAGTTATTGATCGATTTCCCTTAGACAGATAAAAATATGTGTGTTAGAAATACACAGGTTTTAGTTACATATGAGAAAAGAAATCCCTGAAAAGGTAAAAATTTCATGGAGAAGCAAGTAGGATTTTGAAAGCAGGAAACACCAAGGTGTCTCTGAAGTTCAGACTCTTCTCAGGGGAAAAGAAAATATATTAGGATTCAGGTCACACCTATTGGAAAAATGCAACAATTATGACTTGGTTTTTTCTGGCAAGGGTGGGTTAATTGCAGGATTATAAGCTGGAAAGGGTAGTAACTGCCTGCATCTTGGTTAGAGTTCCTGTTTGTGTTTGGACTTGCAACTCCAGAATTTGTCAAAAAGCATAGTATTAAGAAGTAATTAGTTCACAAGTAACTACCACGTAGTCGGCAGGATTCGAACCTGCGCGGGGAGACCCCAATGGATTTCTAGTCCATCGCCTTAACCACTCGGCCACGACTACACAATAAGGCAACATGCTATGAGAATAAATAGCCATGCTGAAGCTTAGCTTTCATAAAATTAAATCACATACCAGAAAGATTGAGTCACATATCAGAAAGTATATTGGCAGTCAATGTGACCAGTCTTTGATGTCATTTGAGTGACTATCATGCTGTTACACCATATTACCAGGGAAAACATTATCCTCAGAACTGGAATGAGACCTCATTTGATGGGTTATTGGAGTGAGATCAGTGTCTGCTCTGTCAGCCTCTGGTGGAGATTCATGAAATAGACCACAAAGTGGAACAAACTTTAATATTCCCTTCACAATTACATGTAATTAACAATGATTAAAAGAAACAAACACACTAGAACTTAAGTCCACACACAGTGAGGATAGTGATTTTCAATAAAACTTTCTTCCCTGGTATAGTAGTGAGACTTCATCATTGGGAAGACAGATGTTAGGTTCATGTCAGACAAATCTATTAAGACAGTTAGAAGGAATTTGGAGCCCACATATCTTTTCACAGTCATTTTATGTGTTCCCAAAACAACAAAATAGAGTTAACAAATTGTTCTCATTTGATGGTTGTGCAGTTATTAAGACAGAGACTCAAATTATTTTTTGCCTCAAAATCCCATGGTAAAATAAAACTTGTTCACCTTGTCACAGAGAGATTGGCCCTGACTCAAAACTAACAACTGTAGAAACCATGTCAGGGATTCATAAATACTGTTAGAGAACACAGACACAAGACTAAGAACCCTCTGCATTGAAGAGTCTCCTTTATGTTACAAAACCTATTTTCAACGAATAAACATTTTTAACTAACAAATGTTACTAAACTGTAATTAAGCAAAAAGTTGCTGAATAAATATCACCTTTGAAATATGGCTATGTGAGTCATTAACCTCAATTTTGTCAATTAGGAAGCCAAAGTTCACCCATGCCTGAAGCTATAATTTCCGTCAAACCAGTTCTTAGAGCGTCCCTTTTTCAGAGGGATAACGGGTGTGGGTTTCAGTGCACATTTGGGACACTAGAATGAAACATATGTAGGTCCAACAGAATGGAATGGAACCTTGTTCAACCAAAGGTTATTAGAACCTCTATCTCAGTTCCCTTTCAATCCTTACTCTAAGATTTTCACTGAGAAGCCCTTGATTTGTGATAGTCTCCCTTTCTTGTTGAAAAAGGAAGCATGCAAAAGGGAAACAGATGCTAGACAACTTTAGTTCTCTTAATTCTTAATGAATATTCTGAATTCTGTTTTTCCAATTTCCATTTACTGCTGTTGCCGCTTTTCATTTCAAAGTCATAGATGTCTCATAGTAGCATTTAATTTAGGATGTTCTGTTGCTTCTGAAAGACTAACAGATGTAGCAAAAGAAATACCAAAAATTCATAAAATATTTAAGGAAAATAATGGATTAACCAACCAATTACTTTTTCGAGACTCTTAAATGATGCCAAGGAAACAAAAGAGATGAAAGGATGCGCTAAAGGGATGTACTATTTAAAGGACACACAGCAGTTAGATTCATAAATGGGATTTGTTTCTACTACATTAGCTTACGTAATCTAAAGTGATGACTTAACCAGTTCATTTCTTCAAAAACACATATGCTAGCAGGCAGAATGATAAATACAGAAGTAGTTTCATATGAGACATATAAACAAAGATATATGGAAGCACTAATATTACCATTGCATTTTCTTAAACAATGTTATGGCAAAGACAGTATAAGGGGCACTGAAGAAGGGGAATGAAGGATGGAACTTGAGGGCTTTTCAAAGGAGGAGACATAGACAGGCAATCTTTAAGGATGCACAGGATTTTAGGAGGTGAAGAACCTGGGAGTGACAACACTGGATAAGCAATAATCAATTTTACATTTGAGGAATTCTATCTTGACTTTAAGGCTGCACCTTGACTTTAAGGACAGCAAGTCAGCCAATCAGAGATGAATGATTCCCATAACGGAAACAAATGTAAAAAGACATGGTGAAGGAGGCTCATGGACTTTCTGGCCTCTGCCTTCCTAGAAATAGAAACTCTGGAGGTTTGACAATGCTCCTGATGCTGAAACAGGAGCTGTTTATGATGCTGGGTAAGAGCTGTCCCCCTACCATCCTGGAAGAGGAGCTGGCAGCAGGACTCACTGGGCTTTCACAGATACTCCTGAGTAAGTTAGGAAAGAGTGCCCTGAAATAGCAAGTTTACTTACAGCAGCACTAGCTCCAAAAGCTCCAAGAAGTGCATGCCAAGAATACTTCTATGTTGAACCATAGCCTATTGCTTTCAGTGTAGACTCTCCCTTGTTTCAATCGTCTATCAACTCAGTCGTATGTTTTCACGCTCTAAATCTGTGATGTCCAATACTTTAGCCACTTCTGACATGTGACTATTGAGCACTTGGTCCTACTTGAGCTCTAAGTGAAAGATACACAGCAGACTTTGAAGATTTTGTATGAAAAAAAACAAAGTAAACTATCACACTGTCAACTTTTCAAATTTCTTACATAGTGAAATGATATTTTGAATATGTTGGGTTAATATAAAATATATTATTAAAAGAATTATGCCTTATTTACTTTTTAATATGGCTACTAGAAAATTTTAAATTAAATCAGTGGCTCAGATTTATTTCAATTGGAAATGTACTTCCTAATTTACATTCTCTGCTGCAATTGCTGTAATTCTTGTTTTTCTTACACTGTTCACCAGTTTTATTTTTATTTTATTTTCCTTATTTATAAGAAATTTCAGTGATTTAAAGCTAAAGAGAAAGGGATTTTCCTGGTGGTCCAGTGGTTAAGACTCCATACTCCCAATGCAGAACGATTGGGTTCCATCCCTGGTTGGGGAACTAAAATCCCATATGCTGCAGGGTGTAGCCAAAAAAGAAAAAAAAAAAAAATGTAATGAGAAAAGTTCTAGAATCCCAACAGCAGCATTCAGAAACCAGATTACAGGCTGATACTCCACAAAGCAAGATTCTGTGTAATGGTCAGTCCTGGTTCAGGATCTCTATTCCAGCCCCCAGAACTGGAGCTTCATTTTCCATGGGATTCCTCCAGAAAGCAGTATCTGGAAAGAGAAGAACTTCTGCTTATACTATCAACATTCTCTCTAAGGTATCTTTTTGAACAAATTTTTATTTTTAAATTCTGTACATTGATGTCATGTGGGTCACTTTCCACAACTCTAAGGTTAGGAATTGTTTCCACAGAAGGGCCTTAACATTTCATGACTTTAACATTCTAGAATTCTATTTAGTTTTTGAGAGTCAAAGCAACCTTATGCTGAATGTAAGAGATGGAGAGATGAGAAATGATGCGTTTTGCAAAGAAATATTAAGTTCATCCTCTGGAAATCCAGGTCTTAATAGCCAAAAACAAGTTATTTTCATTAAGCAGGCCCTGCTCAGCAAAGAAGACTTATCACAACTCAACATCACTGACCCTCCTGAGGTTGCAACTCGATGTTTTTTTTTTTTACTGTACTTCATTCCTCTGAACACATGCATGAAAGAGGAAAGTACCTGGCATTTAATCAATGAATGTGGAATGCGTTGGGTTTAAGAAAAATTAATAGATGCATTCTTGAGATGCACTCAAGTATGTCAACTGTGCAGATCTCCACAAGAGAGGTGAGGATCAGTCCCATTAAATTGCCAAGTGAGATAATCTAATTTTCCTAGGAATTCCTAGAAAGGCATTCAAGTGTGGTTGACATTGCTTTAACACTTCAATACATTAACTCATACATGTTAATGATCCAATGGGATTTTGCATCTGAACTCTGTGCCCAGAATGAGTCAAAACCTCATCTCACTTTTAGCTCCTCTCTCTTTACCAGTGTCCTTGACCCCAGGACAAGTTAATCTGGCATAATGTTGTCGACTTTTTTGGTTTGGCTACCAAAAGAATGGCTGAAATAATTTCTTCAGTTGTGTAGTGGCTTGCCTATTAAAATCCAGTTTGGATTCATGACCATAGCTGTGAGTTCTGGCTTTCACTTATTATGCGAGCCAAGATTTCATGGAGTTTCCTTTTGTACATGAACAAGGACATACATGACTGGAGAAGAGTCCTGATAAAGGGGAAAGGTTTCTGCGAAGTTTTTTCTTTCGGAAAGGCTGCCTTTTAAGCAGGATTTTGACTGGAGGAAAGAGGAAGGTACCATCAAAGCCTGGGCTCTTCTAGTGGGGAAAGAAAGCACCATTAGGGCTGTGGTCGAATTACTTAAAATTAATAATAAATTAGGCCCCATACTGCTGCTGGGCGAGGGGTATAATCCGTGTGCTTCCAGCGGCGGGGAGCCTTTCACCGGCAACATAAAGAGCCAGGTTGGAGAACAATCCAGCTTCTCTCTAAGGTAACAGCATTCTTCCCCAACTGGCTATGTCTCAATAGAGAACGATGTCGTAGTCGGCAGGATTCGAACCTGCGCGGGGAGACCCCAATGGATTTCTAGTCCATCGCCTTAACCACTCGGCCACGACTACTTGGACAGTAGTTAAGCTCATTGGTCTAAGTAGCTATGCTGCTGCTGCTAAGTCGCTTCAGTAGTGTCCGACTCTGTGCAGCCGCATAGACGGCAGCCCACCAGGCCCCGCTGTCCCTGGGATTCTCCAGGCAAGAACACTGGAGTGGGTTGCCATTTCCTCCTCCAATGCATGAAAGTGAAAAGTGAAAGTGAAGTCGCTCAGTCGTGTCCGACTCCTAGTGACCCCATGGACTGCAGCCTACCAGGCTCCTCCGTCCATGGGATTTTCCAGGCAAGAGTACTGGAGTGGAGAGAACTTCAATTCTCTTCAGAATGTCACATTTTCTATCAGAAACTGCATTTGTATTAAGCAGTTTCTTGCTCTTTGGCATCATTTAGCAATGGCACCCCACTCCAGTACTCTTTTGCCTGGAAAATCCCATGGACCGAGAAGCCTGGTAGGCTGCAGTCCATGGGGTCGCTAGGAGTTGCAGACGACTGAGCGACTTCACTTTCACTTTTCACTTTCATGCATTGAAGGAAATAGCAACCCACTCCAGTGTTCTTGCCTGGAGAATCCCAGGGACCGGGGAGCCTAGCGGGCTGCCGTTTCCGGGGTCGCACAGAGTCGGACACGACTGAAGCGACTTCGCAGCAGCAGCAGCAGCAGACACATAGGCTATTGTGTCAAATTGGCAGGTAACACTTCCTCCTCAAACTGCAAGGATTCCTTATTCTGATGGTTTGAAGAGAGGAGACTAATGTTTTGTTGTTTGCTTTTTTAGTGCTTCCTTCGCTGTGCAGAAGCTTTTTAATTTGATATAGTTCCACTTGTTTATTTTTGCTTTTGTTGCCTTTACTTTTATGTGATGCCAAATCCAAAAAAAACCATCACCAAGACCTATGTCTAGGAGCTTAAAATGACTTACAGACTTGAAAGTAAGATCTAAAATCATAAAACCATTGGAATGGGAGGAAATATTTGCAAATCATATAGCTGATAAGGGTTTAATATCCAAAATATAGAAAGAACTCATACAAGTGAAAGGCGAGAAAACCATCTGATTTTAAAATGGATAGAAGATCCGAATAAATCTGTCTTCCAAAGACATATATATGGCCAAGAGGTACATGAAAAGATGCTCAACATCATTAATCATCAGATGAATGCAAATCAAAACTACAATGAGATATCATCTCACATCTGTTATAATGCCTATTATCCAGAAAACAAGAAATAACAAACGTTAACAAGGATGGGGACCTCTGTGCACTGTTAGTGGGAAGATAAGTTGGTGCAGCCACTATGGAAAATGTATGGAGATTGCTCAAAAAAGTAAAAATAGAACTATCATATGATCCAGCAATTTCACTTCTGGATATTTATCTGAAGAAAATGAAATCATTAATTTGAAAAGTATATATGCACTCCTATGTTCATTGCAGCACTGTTTACAGCAGCCAAGGTATGAAAACCTCTGTCTATCAATGGATGAAGGAATAAAGAGGTTATAGTATATGTACAATGAAATATTATTCAGCCATAAAAAAGAATAAAACCTTGCCATCTATTGCAACATGGATGGACCTTGAGGGAATGATGCTAAGTGAAATAAGCCAGATAGGAAAGACAAATACCTTTTATATGGGGAATCTAAAAAAAGAAAAAAAATAACAGGTTTATAGATACAGAGAACAGATGAGTGGTTACCAAAGGTAAAGGTGGGCTAGGGCAAGTGGGAGAAATGGAGGAAGCGGATCAAAAAGGTAAATAATTAAAAAAAAATTAGGGATGTATCCATTACCATCAAACCTTTCTACAGAGGACAGGTTCTAGAGAACTTCCCAAGGACCCTGGCTCTCTCTTCACCAATCTGTTTCTTAGGGGGTTTTGTAAGGGAGCCCTCCAGGGAGATAATAGAGGGAAGATGAGTGGGTGTCACGTGTGATAAATCCATTGCAAGTTCCCTATGTGTTTTAAAACAATCTAAGATATCTATATCTTTCTCTACCTCATACCAAAGAAATCTTGGCTTCTTAATTTACTGTATTTATACTGACTTCAGGTTACAGTCAACTTACCATGCACACTGTTACAATTCCCAGCTGTTCTAGCTAACACACTAACTTCAGAATCTCCATTAAGTGTACCCATATTGATAAATTTGATTTAGTTCTACATTGTATTTCTTTTTTCCTGATCTATCACTCCCCCACACACTACTCTGGTTTTCTTTTTGATATGAATTAGCATTATATTAGAATTCTTTCAGTATGTAAAATAGAAATATATAGTGATTCCCTGAGTCCTACAGGCAGTGCAAGATGGGGGGGGGGGGGGTAGGTCTTGAAAAAAACCAATATCCTCAAGCAAGGTAACTACTTCAGTTTAGATTTTTTACCTGGTTTTTAAGCAAGGATAGGGTGCCAGATATTCACGATGATGTGATCACTGACCTAGAGCCAGACATCCTGGAATGTGAAGTCAAGTGGGCCTTAGGAAGCATCACTACAAACAAAGCTAGTGGAGGTGATGGAATTCCAGTTGAGCTATTTCAAATCCTGAAAGATGATGCTGTGAAAGTGCTGCACTCAATATGCCAGCAAATTTGGAAAACTCAGCAGTGGCCACAGGACTGGAAAAAGTCAGTTTTCATTCCAATCCCAAAGAAAGGCAATGCCAAAGAATGCTCAAACTACCGCACAATTGCATTCATCTCACATGCTAGTAAATGAATGCTCAAAATTCACCAAGCCAGACTTCAGCAATATGTGAACCGTGAACTTCCTGATGTTCAAGCTGGTTTTAGAAAAGGCAAAGGAACCAGAGATCAAATTGCCAACATCCGCTGGATCATTGAAAAAGGAAGAGAATTCCAGAAAAACATCAATTTCTGCTTTATTGACTATGCCAAAGCCTTTGACTATGTGGATCACAATAAACTGTGGAAAATTCTGAAAGAGATGGGAATACCAGACCACCTGATCTGCCTCTTGAGAAATCTGTATGCAGGTCAGGAAGCAACAGTTAGAACTGGACAGGGAACAACAGACTGATTCCAAATAGGAAAAGGAGTACGTCAAGGCTAGGTATTGTCACCCTGCTTATTTAACTTACATGCAGAGTACATCATGAGAAACGCTGGACTGGAAGAAACACAAGCTGGAATCAAGATTGCTGGGAGAAATATCAATAACCTCAGATGTGCAGATGACACCACCCTTATGGCAGAAAGTGAAGAGGAACTCAAAAGCCTCTTGATGAAAGTGAAAGTGGAGAGTGAAAAAGTTGGCTTAAAGCTCAACATTCAGCAAATGAAGATCATGGCATCCAGTCCCATCACTTCATGGCAAATAGATGGGGAGACAGTGGAAACAGTGTCAGACTTTATTTTTCTGGGCTCCAAAATCACTGCAGATGGTGACTGCAGCCATGAAATTAAAAGACGCTTACTCCTTGGAAGGAAAGTTATGACCAACCTAGATAGCATATTCAAAAGCAGAGACATTACTCTGCCAACAAACGTCTGTCTAGTCAAGGCTATGGTTTCCAGTGGTCATGTATGGATGTGAGAGTTGGACTGTGAAGAAGGCTGAGTGCCGAAGAATTGATGCTTTTGAACTGTGGTGTTGGAGAAGACTCTTGAGAGTCCCTTGGACTGCAAGGAGATCCAACCAGTCCATTCTGAAGGATATCAGCCCTGGGATTTCTTTGGAAGGAATGATGCTAAAGCTGAAACTCCAGTACTTTGGCCACCTCATGCGAAGACTTGACTCATTGGAAAAGACTCTGATGCTGGGAGGGATTGCGGGCAGGAGGAGAAGGGGACGACAGAGGATGAGATGGCTGGATGGCATCACTGACTCAATGGACGTGAGTCTGAGTGAACTCCGGGAGTTGGTGATGGACAGGGAGGCCTGGCATGCTGCGATTCATGGGGTCACAAAGAGTCGGACACGACTGAGCGACTGAACTGAACTGAGGGTGCTACTGCTGCTTCTGCTAAGTTGCTTCAGTCTTGTCTGACTCTGTGGGACACCATAGACGGCAGCCCACCAGGCTCCCCCGACTCTGGGATTCTCCAGGCAAGAACACTGGAGTGGGTTGCCATTTCCTTCTCCAATGCATGAAAGGGAAAAGTGAAAGTGAAGTCGCTCAGTTGTGTCCAACTCTTCACGATCCCATGGACTGTAACCTACCAGGGTCCGCTATCCATGGGCTTTTCCAGGCAAGAGTACTGGAGTTGGGTTACCATTTCCTTCTCCAAGGATAGACTAGTGTTTTGGAATAGAGGATAGGCTGCTTCTGCTAGCAAGAATATTTTTAGGAAGGAAGCATCACTGACCGTGGTACTTGAATTGATCCAAATACACCAAAATGTCCCCTTTCCATTCTCAGGTACCCTTCTTTCTGAAGAATAAGGAGGAGGAGAAGGGGGCGGGGGGAATACAGAGAGGAAGAGAGAAAAGAAAAAGGGGGAAAAGAGAGGCCTAGTGTTTGTGGAGTGTCGTCCTTAAGAGCACTGATATTTGTGGAGTGTCTTCCTTAAGCAAGGTACTTAGCATCGTAAGACATAGCAAAGAAGGCCTTACCTTCTTTTACATAAAGTAAAGAGATTGAGGTACAGAGTAGTTTTACATCTTGAAAATTACACAGTTAGACATTCACAGAGTTAAGAATTCAGTCCCAGAGCGTCTCCGTTTCCCATCCTACCATGCTGGTTCCACTGTGCCAACAGAAGTAGAAGGTGGTTCCCTGAGGACTCCATTGCCTATAGCAGTTGTTGACATTGTTAGGTTGTTTCTCTGTTTTTTGAAGTCAAGTTTTGGAATTGAATTAGTAAATGTTTTTATTATGGAGTCCTATATTTAAAAATAGTATTGTGGACATCCTTAGTATAGGAATCAGTGCCAACGAGGTCCTTTGTACCCATCAAATTTTCATGACTTTATAAGTAAATGAACTCAGGGAAGGTGAGAAAATGTGTACCTACAACGAAGGGTTTTGAGGCTCCAGGGATATACATCAACCAGGAAGCAGTCTCTGATAATGGTGTTCATGCAGGACTTTGCATAAACTGTATCTTTGGTAGACATGAAAATATGGCCTTTCCCTAAACTTCTAAGGAGTTAAGATTTCAAATTACAATCAGGCAGTTGGTGTCTTCATAAAAGCAGTTTATATGTTAGGCTGAAGTATCAGCAAACATAAGAACATAACAAAGAAAGAAAAAGTATGGGTAGGTAGCTTTTCCCCCTTTATTTTAGCAATTTGCTTCTCCAGATTGATCACTAACATCTATTGGTAATTGAAAATTCAGCTAAGAACAAAAAATAGATAACTAAAATGAGAATAAGAATTTCAGCTATTAACATAGAGTGAAAAATCTCCTTAGTACGCTTTATATGTTGAAACACTATGAATCAATTAAAGTGTGAGTGGATTTTCAGTATTTCAAGGGCTTTAATAATTAATCGGAGAAGGCGATGGCACCCCACTCCAGTACTCTTGCCTGGAAAATCCCATGGATGGAGGAGCCTAGTAGGCTGAAGTCCATGGGGTCGCGAAGAGTCGGACAGGACTGAGTGACTTCACTTTCACTTTTCACTTTCATGCATTGGAGAAGGAAATGGCAACCCACTCCAGTGTTCTTGCCTGGAGAATCCCAGGGACGGGGTAGCCTGGTGGGTTGCCATCTATGGTGTCGCACAGAGTCGGACACGACTGAAGCGACTTAGCAGCAGCAGCAATAATTAATAATGTGGGGAAACAGTAATTTGTGTGTATTTTATGTAATATTAATAATTAGTAAAAATTCAATTAGTTAATATAAAATTAATACAATGAGAGCATTCTTTAGCTAACATTTTCATTAGACTATGATGAGGAATAACAAGGATGTATGATTGCATCTTAATTCTTTACTTCTAGAATATTTTAAAAACAAATTAAAAAACTAGTTTTACTTTTGGCTTTGAGTATTTAAAGTTGTACTTTAAAATTCTTCCTATTTGGTATCAAGACAATTTAAAACAGAATGTATACTTTAAAATGGCCATTTTAAACTTTCACAAGGTAGAAAAACTCCAAAATGATGTACTAAAGTCTATAAAGAAAAGGCAAAATGTGAATTGCAGATTCCCTGCCAACTCTCCCTAAAAGGAAAACTGGAAAGATAAGTAAATCAAGTCAGAAAGTAAAAGTATCTAGGTTCCACCGAGATTTGAACTCAGATCGCTGGATTCAGAGTCCAGAGTGCTAACCATTACACCATGGAACCCCACAGCTAGCCAGGCTGATAGCACTCCTTCCTGATACCATATAGTTTCAGTTCTGCCATAACACGTCCTCTGAAAAGCCGAAATTTGTATCCTCATCCTTGTTTTCGTATCTGCCTCCATAGCACACACACCTTTTCTTGCGCGCACCAGAGCTCCTAGTGCAAAACTCAAGAGCAAATCGGTTTCTCGGGATAGAAGTGGTAGGTCCGTGCTTTCTCGCGCTCCTCTCTGCCTTTTCTGCAGCTCGCGGGGCGGCTCTCAGCTCGCGGGGCGGCTCTCCGCGCGACCACAGTCACCCGGGCTGCCCAGATGCAGTGACCGGCGCTCCGATACCGTGCTTGCAGAGCCGCGCTCCCTGCTGCCCTTGTCGGAGGAAAGGCGGGGCTCGCTGCATCCCGAGTGTTTGTCCCGAGTTCTCGACTTCGAACGTAAGGGACGTTCTTGGAAGTTGAATTTCGTGATACATAAATTGTGAAGGACTTTATTTGACGTGATGTGCCAACCAGTCCTGGCGCTGTGGCAGGGGCGGACTGGGGGGCGGAGAGAGTGGGATGCCAAGAGATGACTTCTGTTTCTCGGAACGCTTCCACCTCGTGGAGACCAAGGGTAAAGCACTTTGAATGTTTTCAAAACAGAGTTTTGTAACTTGGTTCTCACTGAGAAAGCTGTTGTTGTTCAGTCGTTCAGTTGTTCAGTCAGTTGTCCGACTGTTTAGCAACCCCACGGACTGCAGCACACCAGGCTTCCCTGTCCTTCACTAAACCCCTGTCCCGAAGTTCGCTCAAACTCGTGTCCATTGAGTCGGTGATGCCATCGAACCACCTCACCCTTTGTCGCCCCCTTCTCTTGCCCTCAATCTTTCCCAGCCTCAGGGTTTTTTCCAATGAGTTAGCTCTTTGCATCATGTGGCCAAAGTATTGGAGTTTCAGCTTCAGCATCAGTCCTTCCAATGAATCGTTAGGGTTGATTTCCTTCAAGATTTACTGGTTTGATCTCTTTGAGGTCCAAGGGACTCTCAAAGAGTCTTCTCCAGCACCACAGTTCCAAAGCTGTGACCTACCTCTTTCATGGACAGTGAAGTTTTCCTGATGTCAAGTAGGAGACGTGACAGGACTGTTTATTGCCTTAGAGGAAGACAACAGCAAGAGATGGAAGAATCCAGACTGTCAACCCAAAGGGTTGAGGAGAAACGTCTTTACTAAAAGTAAATAATTGTAGCTATGCGGATTTGAACCTTCCCAACAAAAGCCCCGGAGAAGTATGGGCATTCAGCCAAGACAGTTTGAGTTGCATAAAGATGTCTGAAATACGGAAGAAATACTTCCAAGTTGAAGAGGCCGCCCTGTAACTGCCCCCTCTGCCTCATGTAACATCTCCTGGAAGTAGCAGTTGTCTCTCCTCCATAACTCCAGATCCTGCCAGACATGCTTGCTGCCAGAAGGTGATTCCACCCTCTGGGTTCTGATTTCCCATTAGAGACACCCAGATTTAAGTTCTCATGAGGTCTGTTTTCTGGTTATCCCTTCCCACCACCAACTATAATGCATTTCTGAAAAGATATTTACTAACTTCACAAATGATTTAGTTTAGTCAGGTAGAGATTTCCAGAGTGGAAATCACTTTATTTTACAACTTGGTGAGCATGACTCCTTTGTCTTCTAGATATTGCTGTGGTGATGAAGTTAAATGCCATTCTTAAATAATGTAGACACTTGGGTAGATTCTTGGTCTTTTTTGTTCACTGTGTTGAGCAATAGGTGGAACTTTTAGGTCTGGTGAATTTTGGGGGGCATTTATAAGTAATTGTCACCCTTTATTTTCTTTGTTGTCTTGTCCTGGAACACTTTCAATCAGACATAGTTAGACTTCCTAGAATGAGCTTTTAATTTAGCTACCATTTTCCTATTTTCCATCTTTATTTTCTCTTCCTCTTTATGAGAAAATTTTCTAACTTTATCTTCCAACTCTTCCATCAAACTTTTTCCTATCATCACAGTTTTTAAAAATTTCAAGAGTTCTTGTTCTCTTGATGCTCTTTCAAAAATAACAGCATCTTATTATTGTCCCATAGGTGCAAAATGTTCTCTTATTTCTCTGAGAAAATTAATAATAGTTTTTTTTCCCCTTCTGTTATTTACTAGTTTCTAGTTCCATCAGACTCTTTCTTCTATTTATTTGCTTTGATACATATCTTTCCTCAGGATTCTGGTGGCCCCTTAGCAGTCCAATCCTATTTAAGAGGTAGCCTGCAAAACCTAATTGGTATTATGAACCTGATACACCAGTAGATGGACCCATTTTAGAGTGATTTTATACGACAGACCATTGCAGTCAGGATGCCTGATATGTCCTCTGTGGTTTGGTCTTTCCATGACAGTTTTCTCAGAGAGTAATTTCCTTTAATCTTTTTTCCCCCCCAATTCCTATTAGCTTTTCCAAGGATCTGAAATATCCTTTACAGATGTTAATAACTTCATAATTGGTAGCTTTCCACCTTGCAGACAGTAAGGTTTCAGCTTTATTCACTCTACTAACTCAGTTACTATTTATTGAACTCTTTTCTGCCTCCCCAAATGTTGCTGATAATTGTAATGTTCACCTCAATCCATGTTCCATCCTCCATAGTTGTCTATGGGAGTTGTCTATGGGAATAAGTTACGCAGCCAGCATCTATACCTGCATCTCGATTTGCATAACAATCTGCATAACAGTTTGCATCTCAGGGTGGCTGAGTGATTAGTCACAATAAACAGATTATGAATGCAAAAGTAACATGTACCCCTAGACTTTAAAGAAATGTGGACTTTCTCCAGCCTTACGAGATAGCAGATCCTTAAGATAGAAGAAGCCTGGGTCGCTGAATCGCCACAAGGGCAAAAATGAGCTCCCTTGTCTTTGCTGACTCAAAAGTCTACAATGGACTCTTACATGAGTAAGAACTAAATCTCAGCTGCATCAAGATACTGAAATTTGGGGAGAAACTATGTTTCTTACCATCTGTCATTTGCTTTCACGCTCTTTTCATCATTGTGGGATTACTTCTTTTTAAATTATTTTTATTGTTAACTTATTAGCATCATAAGAAAACAAAGATAAAGCCCTGGGTTTCACCACTGTAACAAACATAATCCCTTTGAAAATGACCACTTGAGCTAAATGTTTGATTACAGAGTAATATGAAAGCCTTGTATCTAGAAATTGTATTTCTCTTGTTCCAGCAATAAAATCACTATTTCTGCTTCTTCATTTTTAAAACTTGAGTAATGATGTCTGCTTCACATTAGAAAAACAAAGAAAAAAAACAACCCACAATCACACAACCAAGAAACCACACTAGCAACACTTCAGTGTATTTTCTCCCACAATTATGTAAAATATTACATTATTGAGGTCTTATAGCATATACATTTTTTATCCTACTCTTTTCATTTAACATTATATCTTGTAGTTTTTCCCTGAGCCATTCACAACTTTTTACAAAATGTTGTCTTTAATGGTTTGGTAATATTCTTCCAGGCATAACCCGAGTTATATAATCATCCCTCTCTCCATTCTTGGAAATGTTTATTTTATTGTTATAACTAAAAGTATCATATATGTCTTTGCACATAAATGATTTCCTTTAGTTCGGATTACCTCCCTAGAAGAGTTTTCTCCAAAATTAGTTTACTATATGAAAGGGAGTAACTACTGGATGGATCAGAAAGTTCATTGGAGTTTTACAGAAAAGCCTGAATGAACAGTTTGGCCAACCCCATATTTGAAGGAAGCTCTCTGGTGGAATTTGGAAGTGCTTTAAAGTGGCAAGAAGGATCTTGTTTCAAGCATAAACAGACAGGAGCAATGCTTTATAGGGCTGTCTTAACAAATTACCATTAAAGTGGGTGGCTTAAGACAGCAGTAATTTATATTTTCCCAGTTCCAGAGGCCAGAAATCTAAATTAACGGTGTGTGTAAAGTGGTTCTAGAAGGTCTGAAGGAGAATCTGTTTCATGGCTCTCTCCTAGCTTCTGGTGGTTGCTGAAAATCCCTGTAGTTCCTTGGTTTGCAACTGCATTATTTCAATCTCTGCCTCCCTCTCACGTGGTCTTTGTATTTGTGTGTCTATTTTTTATGTGTGTTTCAAATCTTCCTCTCCTTATAAGGACTGTATCATTGGATTTAGGGCCTTAATCCAGTATGACCTCATTTTAACTTGATATTCTTGGCAAAGACTATACTCAAAGTCATATTCACAGGTACCACTGTTTAGGATTTCAACATTTCTTATTGGGTGACACAGTTCAGCCCACCACAGGAAAAACTGTCTCTCTCTCTTTTTTTTTTAAAGGCTTAAAATGTATTTTAATAAGTTCATGTTGCATTATTCATTTCTCAGAAAAACTTCAAAGGTATTAGGGACAAATCAAACATGATACACCAATAAAAAATGCACAGCATAACTACCTAAGATAGGCAAAGCTAAGAGCTACCGTCTGACACTCAGCATACAGCAACCCTGTTCTCAAGATTGTACTAGGCCTATCAAGAAAGCTGTGAATGGCAACATCACAGACACAAAAGGGCCATTTCTGGGTTGTCCTTACCCAAGAAAAAGATGGAGGCAAGTTTAACACAAGATTTTTTAAAGATACACTAAATGAAAATCTCTAAGAGAAAATGTCTTCCTTGGGACATGAAAGGGTAATATATGGGACATAACAGAACCGTATGTATGTTTTCTGTGACCTCTGTGGACATGTGCCTGAATTCCCACCTGGGAATGATTGGAACAGTGGGGCCAAGGTCATTGGGGGATGTTTGGGTTTTGTGGTATATGTGGCAGGATCTCTGGGGTGAGACAGTGCACTAAGTCGTGTCCGACTCTTGCGACCCCATGGACTGTAGCCTGCCAGGCTCCTCTGTCTATGGGATTCTCCAGGCAAAAATACTGGAGTGGGTTGCCATTTCCTTCTCCAAAAACTGTCTCTTTGTCTGCCCTAAATGACAAGATATGGGAGAGCTTTAGTTATGAGAGTTTGAGGGCCTCAGCCATGAAAGGCATTCTCCCTTTGTATCTGAAAGTCTGTCTAAATCTACTTGATGGTGCTTTTGGCAAAGTACTTCAACTCTCAGAAGTCAATTGTATAGTCCTAAATTCCACATTAAAAAAAAAAAAGGAAAAAGAATCCAGTTCTACGGGGTTTCATTAAGTCTCTAAATCCACAATCCTATTATTACAGTTAGTCTGGCATTACACACATGGTCATGTGGGTTATTTTATTTTATTTGGTTTGTTTTTCTATACCGTGAATGTCCTCAAGCTGTTATATAAGCAGTTTCTCCCTAAGGCTCCTGGGCTACGGGCTTTCCTCTCAGGGAAGAAGAAAAGGAGTGAGGATTTGAAGATTTTCCCAGCATGAGGGTTGAAGATCTTCCCAGCATCTTTTTCTTCAGCTCCTGGACCTTCCCCATTCTCTCACCCCGCACTCTGGCTCAAATCAGGTTTCAAATACTTCTAAGACAGGGAAAGGTCAACGCAATAGAAGGTTATCGGAGATACTTCTGTTTTAGAGCTTAACGCTGAAAGCAAACGCGACTGACTGCACGCTTTCCGATTTCCCCAAATTTCTTCCAACCCGTTTCCAGTCCCATTGGCACTTGCAGGTGTGAGACTACTAGGGTCACCCTCAGTTCTAGGGCATAGAAAATTCGAATCCCTTGTCTCAGAATGATTCTTTGACTTCCATCTTCCTCCACTGAATTTCTACTTGCCATGGATGACTTATTTCATCCGAACGTGAGAAGTCTCGAATGGGCTTAGGAAATTCTTTGTTGCCACGCCAGTTATACACCAAAACAACTTTCACTATGCTTGGTGCCTAGTGATTAAATGGCATATCACTCGCTGTACCTTTAAACTCGTTAACAATAAAACCCTTCCAGCAGGTAGTCGTGGCCGAGTGGTTAAGGCGATGGACTTGAAATCCATTGGGGTTTCCCCGCGCAGGTTCGAATCCTGCCGACTACGGTTTTATCCGCAGAAGGAAGGTTACCGAAGACTCTCACGTCAAGGACACAATCAACTGAAACCGCTCTACAGTCACTCAAGTCAGGTCCAACAACCTGCCAACTCCAAGGAGTATAGTGTCTGAAACATTGACATCAATCTGAAATGCAGCACTAAATCTACTACTGTGTGAAGATAATATTAATCCTGATTTGAGGAAGGTGACTTACTTTTCCTTATTTACTGGCCATGTCAATTTGGGGCCTCAGCATCAAACTTAGATTCCATCCTTTTCTAGGGTGGAGGTGCTTTCACAGCTGCTATCTGTTCTAGGGAACTCAAGATTTATAAAAATTGTATATTCTCTAACAGCTACAATTTTTGAACCCTTACTACAGGCACTGAATTGGCATTACATGGATTATCTCACTTAATTATCAGTTTAACCCAATCAGGTAGATAATATTAGCACCATTTTAAAAATGAAGAAACAGGATTGACTTGCACAATAACGCACTGTAAAATGGTATCTGAACCATCAGCATCCTTTTAAAAATTTTTGGGGTATAGTTGATTTACAATGTTGTGTTAGTTTCTGCTGTACAGCAAAAGTGATTCAGTTTTATATATATATATATACATATACACACACACACACACACACACATATATATATATATACATTTATCCATTCGTTTTAAGATTCTTTTCCCATATAGGTCATTACAGAGTATGGAGTAGTTTCCTGTGCTACACAGTAGTGTATATATGTCAATCTCAATTTCCCAATTTATCCACCCCCACCCCAGCAATCTGGTAACCACAGTTCAGCGCAGTTCAGTTCAGTTCAGTTGCTCAGTCGTGTCTGACTCTTTGCAACCCCATGAATCGCAGCACGCCAGGCCTCCCTGTCCATCACCATCTCCCAGAGTTCACTCAGACTCACGTCCATCGAGTCAGTGATGCCATCCAGCCATCTCATCCTCTGTCGTCCCCTTCTCCTCCTGCCCCCAATCCCTCCCAGCATCAGAGTCTTTTCCAATGAGTCAACTCTTCGCATGAGGTGGCCAAAGTACTGGAGTTTCAGCTTTAGCATTATTCCTTCCAAAGAAATCCCAGGGCTCATCTCCTTCAGAATGGACTGGTTGGATCTCCTTGCAGTCCAAGGGACTCTCAAGAGTCTTCTCCAACACCACAGTTTAAAAGCATCAATTCTTCGGCACTCAGCTTTCTTCACAGTCCAACTCTCACATCCATACATGACCACAGGAAAAACCATAACCTTGACTAAACGGACCTTTGTTGGCAAAGTAATTGTTCCTTACATTTGTGACTCTATTTCTGTTTTTTAAATTAGTTCATTTCTACCTTTTTTAGGTCCCACATATAAGCAATATCATATATTTAATCTTACTTCACTCAGTATTGTAATCTCCATATCCATCCATGTTGCTGCAAATGGCATTGCTTATTTCTTTTTCATGACTGAGTATTCCATTGTATATATATACCACGTCTTCTTCATCCAATCCTTTGTTGATGCACATTTATGTTGCTTCCATGCCTTAGTTATTGTAAACAGTGCTGTGATGAACACTGAGGTGCATGTATCCTTTTGGATTATAGTTTTCTCTGGATATATGCCCAGGAATGGGATTGCTGGATCATATTGTAGTTTACTTTTAGTTTTTTAAGGACCCTCAAAATACTGTTCTCCATAGTGGTTGTACCAAGTTACATTCTAGTTACATTGTAGACTTTTTGATGATGGTCATTCTCACTGGTGTGAGGTGATACCTCATTGTACTTTTGATTTGCATTTTTCTGATAATTAGGATGTTGAGTATCTTTTCATGTGCTTTTTGGCCATACGTATGTCTTCTTTGAAGAAATGTCTATTTAGATCTGCTCATTTTTTGATTTTTTTTTTGTCAACTTTATTAAATGTGGTTGTAAACATTTATTTGGTTTTACAGTCAGTTCAGGAAAAAATATGAATTCAGAAACTCAGTACTTGGATTCCCATGCAGAACAAAGTGGGGAAATAAGGTCCAGGTAGGAGTAGAGAATACATGGAAAAGTAAAAAGGAGAAAAGGGTAAGGGAGGAGGAAGTCTA